>NC_092088.1:100233393-100340893 GCF_045679555.1 Salvelinus alpinus
AGTAAGAGCATTGAAGATGGGTCGTGGCTGGGTCTTCCAGCATGACAACGACACGAAACACACAGCCATGGCAACTAAGGAGTGGCTCCGTAAGAAGCATCTCAAGGTCCTGGAGTGGCCTAGCCAGTCTCCAGACCTGAACCCAATAGAAAATCTTTGGAGGGAGCTGAAAGTCCGTATTGCCCAGCGACAGCCCCGAAACCTGAAGGATCTGGAGAAGATCTGTAGGGAGGAGTGGGCCAAAATCCCTGCTGCAGTGTGTGCAAACCTAGTCAAGAACTACAGGAAACGTATGATCTCTGTAATTGCAAACAAAGGTTTCTGTACCAAATATTAAGTTCTGCTTTTCTGATGTATCAAATACTTATGTCATGCAATAAAATGCAAATTAATTACTTAAAAATCATACAATGTGATTTTCTGGATTTTTGTTTTAGATTCCGTCTCTCATAGTTGAAGTGTACCTATGATAAAAATTACAGACCTCTACATGCTTTGTAAGTAGGAAAACCTGCAAAATCGGCAGTGTATCAAATACTTGTTCTCCCCACTGTATCTGTTTCAGCTTCTTTTCTCCTCAGAACGGACAGAAACACTGAGTGAGAGAATCAACCGACACTCGGCTACAGTATCTACCCGTCACCTTATATGAATACCGTCTGTGTAGTCAACCAAGGCAAAGAGGCAATCGTTTCTTTTCTTTTTTTTTTAAGACAAAAATACATGTTCTTCTTGATGTCACTTGAAAGCTCTTCTCTTCTCGGGATACTTCTTCCTCGGAGGTATATGACTACGAGATGATCTTTTAAAGCTGTCTGGGTAAAACGTCTCAGTTTACGTATGCCATTCTTCTCATAGTTGTGTCTATTTCTTTTCTCCACATCAGCAGCACGTCAGGCCAAAGCTTTTCATCTGGCATTTGACAATGCACAAAAACTATTTAACAAAGGGGGCGAATGGAGATTCTGTACGGACTCCACTTTCCTGAAGGAAAGTTAGACGAAGAAACAAAGGGAGAGAGAAACTAAGAGACTAAACCTACATTGATTACGGGATATACAATGAGGATCTGAGGTTTGTCTCAACGACGGATAAACACCTGATGAAGTGCCTGTCTGACTGAGAGATGTTAGGAGAGACTCCTGACTGTCTGGGTGGGGCTCAGAGATGCAGGAGAAACACTTGAAGAAGTGCCTGTCTGACTGAGAGATGTTAGGAGAGACTCCTGACTGTCTGGGTGGGGCTCAGAGATGAAGGAGAAACACTTGAAGAAGTGCCTATCTGACTCAGAGATGTTAGGAGAGACTCCTGACTGCCTGACTGGGGCTCAGAGACGTGGGAGAGACTCCTGACTGTCTGGCTGGGGCTCAGAGACACTAAGAGAGACTCCTGACTGTCTGGCTGGGACTCAGAGACACTAAGAGAGACTCCTGACTGTCTGGCTGGGACTCAGAGACACTAAGAGAGACTCCTGACTGTCTGGCTGGGGCTCAGAGACATAGGAGAGACTCCTGACTGTCTGGCCGTGGCTGAGAGACACTAAGAGAGACTCCTGACTGCCTGGCTGGGGCTCAGAGACATGGGAGAGACTCCTGACTGTCTGGCCGTGGCTGAGAGACACTAAGAGAGACTCCTGACTGTCTGGCTGGGGCTCAGAGACGTGGGAGAGACACCTGACTGTCTGGCTGGGGCTCAGAGACACTAAGAGAGACTCCTGACTGTCTGACTGGGGCTCAGAGACACTAAGAGAGACTCTTGACTGTCTGGCTGGGGCTCAGAGACACTAAGAGAGACTCCTAAATGCCTGTCTGGGGCTCAGAGACACTACGGGAGACTCCTGAATGTCTGGCTGGGGCTCAGAGACACTAAGAGAGACTCCTGACTGCCTGGCTGGGGCTCAGAGACACTAAGAGAGACTCCTGACTGTCTGGCTGGGGCTCAGAGACATAGGAGAGACTCCTGACTGTCTGGCTGGGGCTGAGAGACACTAAGAGAGACTCCCGACTGTCTGGGTGGGGCTCAGAGATGTAGGAGAAACACTTGAAGAAGTGCCTGTCTGACTGAGAGATGTTAGGAGAGACTCCTGACTGTCTGGGTGGGGCTCAGAGATGAAGGAGAAACACTTGAAGAAGTGCCTATCTGACTCAGAGATGTTAGGAGAGACTCCTGACTGCCTGACTGGGGCTCAGAGACGTGGGAGAGACTCCCGACTGTCTGGCTGGGGCTCAGAGACACTAAGAGAGACTCCTGACTGTCTGGCTGGGGCTCAGAGACACTAAGAGAGACTCCTGACTGTCTGGCTGGGGCTCAGAGACATAGGAGAGACTCCTGACTGTCTGGCTGGGGCTCAGAGACATAGGAGAGACTCCTGACTGTCTGGCCGTGGCTGAGAGACACTAAGAGAGACTCCTGACTGCCTGGCTGGGGCTCAGAGACATGGGAGAGACTCCTGACTGTCTGGCCGTGGCTGAGAGACACTAAGAGAGACTCCTGACTGTCTGGCTGGGGCTCAGAGACGTGGGAGAGACACCTGACTGTCTGGCTGGGGCTCAGAGACACTAAGAGAGACTCCTGACTGTCTGACTGGGGCTCAGAGACACTAAGAGAGACTCTTGACTGTCTGGCTGGGGCTCAGAGACACTAAGAGAGACTCCTAAATGCCTGTCTGGGGCTCAGAGACACTAAGGGAGACTCCTGAATGTCTGGCTGGGGCTCAGAGACACTAAGAGAGACTCCTGACTGCCTGGCTGGGGCTCAGAGACACTAAGAGAGACTCCTGACTGTCTGGCTGGGGCTCAGAGACATAGGAGAGACTCCTGACTGTCTGGCTGGGGCTGAGAGACACTAAGAGAGACTCCCGACTGCCTGGCTGGGGCTCAGAGACACTAAGAGAGACTCCTGACTGTCTGGCTGGTGCTCAGAGACACTAAGAGAGACTCCTGACTGTCTGGCTGGGGCTCGGAGACGTGGGAGAGACTCCTGACTGTCTGGCTGGTGCTCAGAGACATAGAAGAGACTCCTGACTGTCTGGCTGGGGCTCAGAGACGTAGGAGAGACTCCTGACTGCCTGACTGGGGCTCAGAGACGTGGGAGAGACTCCTGACTGTCTGGCTGGGGCTCAGAGACGTGGGAGAGACTCCTGACTGCCTGGCTGGGGCTCAGAGACACTAAGAGAGACTCCTGACTGCCTGGCTGGGGCTCAGAGACACTAAGAGAGACTCCCGGCTGCCTGGCTGGGGCTCAGAGACACTAAGAGAGACTCTTGACTGTCTGGCTGGTGCTCAGAGACACTAAGAGAGACTCCTGACTGTCTGGATGGGGCTCAGAGACGTGGGATAGACTCCTGACTGCCTGGCTGGGGCTCAGAGACATAGAAGAGACTCCTGACTGTCTGGCTGGGGCTCAGAGACGTAGGAGAGACTCCTGACTGTCTGGCTGGGGCTCAGAGACATAGGAGAGACTCCTGACTGTCTGGCTGGGGCTGAGAGACACTAAGAGAGACTCCCGACTGCCTGGCTGGGGCTCAGAGACACTAAGAGAGACTCCTGACTGTCTGGCTGGTGCTCAGAGACACTAAGAGAGACTCCTGACTGTCTGGCTGGGGCTCGGAGACGTGGGAGAGACTCCTGACTGTCTGGCTGGTGCTCAGAGACATAGAAGAGACTCCTGACTGTCTGGGTGGGGCTCAGAGATGTAGGAGAGACTCCTGACTGCCTGACTGGGGCTCAGAGACGTGGGAGAGACTCCTGACTGTCTGGCTGGGGCTCAGAGACGTGGGAGAGACTCCTGACTGCCTGGCTGGGGCTCAGAGACACTAAGAGAGACTCCTGACTGCCTGGCTGGGGCTCAGAGACACTAAGAGAGACTCCTGACTGTCTGGCTTTGGCTCAGAGACATAGGAGAGACTCCTGACTGTCTGGCTGGGGCTGAGAGACACTAAGAGAGACTCCCAGCTGCCTGGCTGGGGCTCAGAGACACTAAGAGAGACTCCTGACTGTCTGGCTGGTGCTCAGAGACACTAAGAGAGACTCCTGACTGTCTGGATGGGGCTCAGAGACGTGGGATAGACTCCTGACTGCCTGGCTGGGGCTCAGAGACATAGAAGAGACTCCTGACTGTCTGGCTGGGGCTCAGAGACGTAGGAGAGACTCCTGACTGCCTGACTGGGGCTCAGAGACGTGGGAGAGACTCCTGACTGTCTGGCTGGGGCTCAGAGATGTGGGAGAGACTCCTGACTGCCTGGCTGGGGCTCAGAGACACTAAGAGAGACTCCTGACTGCCTGGCTGGGGCTCAGAGACACTAAGAGAGACTCCTGACTGCCTGGCTGGGGCTCAGAGACACTAAGAGAGACTCCTGACTGTCTGGCTGGGGCTCAGAGACATAGGAGAGACTCCTGACTGTCTGGCTGGGGCTCAGAGACATAGGAGAGACTCCTGACTGTCTGGCTGGTGCTCAGAGACATAGGAGAGACCCCTGACTGCCTGGCCGGGGCTCAGAGACACTAAGAGAGACTCCTACCTGCCTGGCTGGGGCTCAGAGACATGGGAGAGACTCCTGACTGTCTGGCCGGGGCTGAGAGACATAGAATAGACTCCTGACTGCCTGGCTGGGGCTCAGAGAAACTACTGACTGCTGGTAAGGAGACCGGCAGACAACTCCGCCGTGATGAATTAGGGATAAATTATTGAGAAGGGAAGGGATTGGTTTGCCAAAGTGAGTGGAGCCTTGCACTACAGAAACAACATTAATGCTTTTGAGTGTCATGCAGTTTGAAGTTGATAAAGATTTCCCCTCTGTAAAATAGAGGCGAGGAAAATGAGAGGCAGAGGAGAGGACGCAATAAAGGAGACTGGGAATGGTCTATAACTAACCTTAGAGAATAAGAGTTCAGGGACGGTCTATAACTAACCTTAGAGAATAAGAGTTCAGGGCTGGTCTATAACTAACCTGAGAGAATAAGAGTTCAGGGATGGTCTATAACTAACCTTAGAGAATAAGAGTTCAGGGATGGTCTTTAACTAACCTTAGAGAATAAGAGTTCAGGGATGGTCTATAACTAACCTTAGAGAATAAGAGTTCAGGAAAGGACTATAACTACCTTAGAGAATAAGAGTTCAGGGATGGTCTATAACTAACCTTAGAGAATAAGAGTTCAGGAATGGTCTAGAACTAACCTTACAGAATAAGAGTTCAGGGATGGTCTATAACTAACCTTAGAGAATAAGAGTTCAGGGATGGTCTATAACTAACCTTAGAGAATAAGAGTTCAGGAATGGTCTAGAACTAACCTTAGAGAATAAGAGTTCAGGAATGGTCTAGAACTAACCTTAGAGAATAAGAGTTCAGGGATGGTCTTTAACTAACCTTACAGAATAAGAGTTCAGGGATGGTTTATAACTAACCTTAGAGAATAAGAAGCAAAAATAATGTATTTTCCTTTCAGATTGAGTTTTAATCTCTGTTCGACATCACCAACTCAAAAGGTATAATGTTTATAAATTAGCTGAAAGAAGTCAAATTGTGAATAATACTTAGTCTTGTAAACAGCAGGTGGTTCTGGGAAATATAAGACTGAATACATATCATATCCTACTTAGAACGTCTTCCAAACATCTACATTAGACCTACACAATAGAATCAGTGAGAAAAAATATATAATTGCTGATTTATAAACGGCAAAAGTGATCAGGAAATTTGTGTTTGTGTTTCTGTCACAACAGCCCATGTTGTGAACCCCGAACATATAAATTGACTGTTGGATTCTGCTTTATAATAAATTAATTAGCTCGTTCTCAGAAATAGCTGTGAAGACATCTAATGAATATTCAAATGCTGCCTGGTGATGGTAATTATCAACACACACACACGCTCTCTCACATACACACACACACACACACTCACACACACTCACACACGCAGAACACACACACACACACACACACACACACACACTCTCTCTCTCTCTCTCTCTCACACATACACACATACACACACACAGTGTTTCATACAAAATAAATGAGGTTTTCAATCCCAAACACTTACTGACATGATATCTGCAAACTGTGAAACAAACACAAAAACACACTTTCTGTTCATTCTGACATTCTGTCAGGAGACATTCACTGCTTGGACTTGGCATAGTCACATATTAGCACGTGTGTGTGTGTGTGTGTGTGTGTGTGTGTGTGTGTGTGTGTGTGTGTGTGTGTGTGTGTGTGTGTGTGTGTGTGTGTGTGTGTGTGTGTGTGTGTGTGTGTGTGTGTGTGTGTGTGTGTGTGTGTGTGTGTGTGTGTGTGATTGCGTGAGTGTGTGATTGCGTGAGTGTGTGAGTGCGTGAGGGTGTGAGGGTGTGTGTGAGTGTGTGTGAGCGTGTGTGTGTGTGAGCGTGTGAGTGTGTGAGAGTGTGTGTGAGTGTGAGTGTGCGTGTGTGTGTGTGTGTGTGTGATTGCGTGAGTGTGTGTGTGTGAGAGCGTGTGTGTGTGTGTGTGTGTGTGTGTCTGTGTGTGTGTGTGAGAGAGAGCGTGTGTGTGTGTGTGTGTGTGTGTGTGTGTGTGTGTGTGTGTGTGTGTGAGAGAGCGTGTGTGTGTGTGTGTGTGTGTGTGTGTGTGTGTGTGTGTGTGTGTGTGTGTGTGTGTGTGTGTGTGTGTGTGTGTGTGTGTGTGTGTGTGTGTGTGTGTGTGTGTGTGTGTGTGTGTGTGTGTGTGTGTGTGTGTGTGTGTGTGTGTCTGTGTCTGTGTCTGTGTCTGTGTGTGTGTGTGTCTGTGTCTGTGTCTGTGTGTGTGTGTGTGTGTGTGTGTGTGTGTGTGTGTGTGTGTCTGTGTGTGTGTCTGTGTGTGTGTCTGTGTCTGTGTCTGTGTCTGTGTCTGTGTCTGTGTCTGTGTCTGTGTGTGTGTGTGTGTGTGTGTGTGTGTGTGTGTGTGTGTGTGAGTGTGAGTGTGTGTGTGTTGTCCCCCCAACACATCCTCTGGAAGGGAGAGGGTTGTGGGTCTTGTTTTGTGCTGAGGCCTAACTGGAGAGCAGATGTTCAGTCGTATCAGTGTTAATGTACCACCACATTACTGCTGCTGTGCTGCTGCATAACAACATGGGCTGCAACTCAGTTGGCACCATATTCCCTATATAGAACACTACCTCAGACCAGAGCCCACTGGGCGAATAGGATGCTATTTGGGACACAGTCAATGACTGTTCTCTCTGCTTTATTCATCTTCTCAGAAAGGTGTTATTTTCTGATCTAACCCATGTTTAGGGTGTTATCTTCTGATCTAACCCATGTTTACGGTGTTATCTTCTGATCTAACCCATGTTTAGGGTGTTATCTTCTGATCTAGCACATGTTTACAGTGTTATCTTCTGATCTAGCCCATGTTTACGGTGTTATCTTCTGATCTAACCCATGTTTAGGGTGTTATCTTCTGATCTAACCCATGTTTACTGTGTTATCTTCTGATCTAACCCATGTTTAGGGTGTTATCTTCTGATCTAACCCATGTTTACGGTGTTATCTTCTGATCTGTCCCATGTTTACGCAGTTATCTTCTGATCTAGCCCATGTTTAGGGTGTTATCTTCTGATCTAGCCCATGTTTACACTGTTATCTTCTGATCTAGTCCATGTTTACGGTGTTATCTTCTGATCTGGCCCATGTTTACGGTGTTATCTTCTGATCTAACCCATGTTTAGGGTGTTATCTTCTGATCTAGCCCATGTTTACGGTGTTATCTTCTGATCTAGCCCATGTTTACGGTGTTATCTTCTGATCTAACCCATGTTTAGGGTGTTATCTTCTGATCTAACCCATGTTTAGGGTGTTATCTTCTGATATAACCCATGTTTACGGTGTTATCTTCTGATCTAACCCATGTTAGGGTGTTATCTTCTGATCTAACCCATGTTTAGGGTGTTATCTTCTGATCTAACCCATGTTTAGGGTGTTATCTCTCTCATCTAACCCATGTTTACTGTGTTATCTTCTGATCTAACCCATGTTTATGGTGTTATCTTCTGATCTAACCCATGTTTAGGGTGTTATCTTCTGATCTAACCCATGTTTACTGTGTTATCTTCTGATCTAACCCATGTTTATGGTGTTATCTTCTGATCTAACCCATGTTTAGGGTGTTATCTTCTGATCTAGCCCATGTTTAGGGTGTTATCTTCTTATCTAACCCATGTTTACAGTGTTATCTTCTGATCTAACCCATGTTTAGGGTGTTATCTTCTGATCTAACCCATGTTTACAGTGTTATCTTCTGATCTAACCCATGTTTAGGGTGTTATCTTCTGATCTAACCAATGTTTACAGTGTAATCTTCTGATCTAACCCATGTTTAGGGTGTTATCTTCTGATCTAACCCATGTTTACGGTGTTATCTTCTGATCTAACCCATGTTTAGGGTGTTATCTTCTGATCTAGCCCATGTTTACAGTGTTATCTTCTGATCTAGCCCATGTTTACGGTGTTATCTTCTGATCTAACCCATGTTTAGGGTGTTATCTTCTGATCTAACCCATGTTTACTGTGTTATCTTCTGATCTAACCCATGTTTAGGGTGTTATCTTCTGATCTAACCCATGTTTACGGTGTTATCTTCTGATCTAACCCATGTTTACAGTGTTATCTTCTGATCTAGCCCATGTTTACGGTGTTATCTTCTGATCTAACCCATGTTTTCGGTGTTATCTTCTGATCTAGCCCATGTTTAGGGTGTTACCTTCTGATCTAGCCCATGTTTACGGTGTTATCTTCTGATCTAGCCCATGTTTAGGGTGTTATCTTCTGATCTGTCCCATGTTTACGCAGTTATCTTCTGATCTAGCCCATGTTTAGGGTGTTATCTTCTGATCTAGCCCATGTTTACACTGTTATCTTCTGATCTAGTCCATGTTTACGGTGTTATCTTCTGATCTGGCCCATGTTTACGGTGTTATCTTCTGATCTAACCCATGTTTAGGGTGTTATCTTCTGATCTAGCCCATGTTTACTGTGTTATCTTCTGATCTAGCCCATGTTTACTGTGTTATCTTCTGATCTAACCCATGTTTAGGGTGTTATCTTCTGATCTAACCCATGTTTAGGGTGTTATCTTCTGATATAACCCATGTTTACGGTGTTATCTTCTGATCTAACCCATGTTAGGGTGTTATCTTCTGATCTAACCCATGTTTAGGGTGTTATCTTCTGATCTAACCCATGTTTAGGGTGTTATCTCTCTCATCTAACCCATGTTTACTGTGTTATCTTCTGATCTAACCCATGTTTATGGTGTTATCTTCTGATCTAACCCATATTTAGGGTGTTATCTTCTGATCTAACCCATGTTTACTGTGTTATCTTCTGATCTAACCCATGTTTATGGTGTTATCTTCTGATCTAACCCATGTTTAGGGTGTTATCTTCTGATCTAGCCCATGTTTAGGGTGTTATCTTCTTATCTAACCCATGTTTACAGTGTTATCTTCTGATCTAACCCATGTTTAGGGTGTTATCTTCTGATCTAACCCATGTTTACAGTGTTATCTTCTGATCTAACCCATGTTTAGGGTGTTATCTTCTGATCTAACCAATGTTTACAGTGTAATCTTCTGATCTAACCCATGTTTAGGGTGTTATCTTCTGATCTAACCCATGTTTACTGTGTTATGTTCTGATCTAAACCATGTTTAGGGTGTTATCTTCTGATCTAACCCATGTCTACAGTGTTATCTTCTCATCTAACCCATGTTTAGGGTGTTATCTTCTGATCTAACCCATGTTTAGGGTGTTATCTTCTGATCTAACCCATGTTTACTGTGTTATCTTCTGATCTAACCCGTGTTTACGGTGTTATCTTCTGATCTAACCCATGTTTAGGGTGTTATCTTCTGATCTAACCCATGTTTACAGTGTTTTCTTCTGATCTAGCCCATGTTTACGGTGTTATCTTCTGATCTAACCCATGTTAGGGTGTTATCTTCTGATCTAGCCCATGTTTAGGGTGTTATCTTCTGATCTAGCCCATGTTTAGGGTGTTATCTTCTGATCTAGCCCATGTTTACTGTGTTATCTTCTGATCTAGCCCATGTTTACGGTGTTATCTTCTGATCTAACCCATGTTTAGGGTGTTATCTTCTGATCTAACCCATGTTTAGGGTGTTATCTTCTGATATAACCCATGTTTACGGTGTTATCTTCTGATCTAACCCATGTTAGGGTGTTATCTTCTGATCTAACCCATGTTTAGGGTGTTATCTTCTGATCTAACCCATGTTTAGGGTGTTATCTCTCTCATCTAACCCATGTTTACTGTGTTATCTTCTGATCTAACCCATGTTTATGGTGTTATCTTCTGATCTAACCCATGTTTAGGGTGTTATCTTCTGATCTAACCCATGTTTACTGTGTTATCTTCTGATCTAACCCATGTTTATGGTGTTATCTTCTGATCTAACCCATGTTTAGGGTGTTATCTTCTGATCTAGCCCATGTTTAGGGCGTTATCTTCTTATCTAACCCATGTTTACAGTGTTATCTTCTGATCTAACCCATGTTTAGGGTGTTATCTTCTGATCTAACCCATGTTTACAGTGTTATCTTCTGATCTAACCCATGTTTAGGGTGTTATCTTCTGATCTAACCAATGTTTACAGTGTAATCTTCTGATCTAACCCATGTTTAGGGTGTTATCTTCTGATCTAACCCATGTTTACTGTGTTATGTTCTGATCTAAACCATGTTTAGGGTGTTATCTTCTGATCTAACCCATGTCTACAGTGTTATCTTCTCATCTAACCCATGTTTAGGGTGTTATCTTCTGATCTAACCCATGTTTAGGGTGTTATCTTCTGATCTAACCCATGTTTACTGTGTTATCTTCTGATCTAACCCGTGTTTACGGTGTTATCTTCTGATCTAACCCATGTTTAGGGTGTTATCTTCTGATCTAACCCATGTTTACAGTGTTTTCTTCTGATCTAGCCCATGTTTACGGTGTTATCTTCTGATCTAACCCATGTTAGGGTGTTATCTTCTGATCTAGCCCATGTTTAGGGTGTTATCTTCTGATCTAGCCCATGTTTTGGGTGTTATTTTCTGATCTAGCCCATGTTTAGAGTGTTATCTTCTGATCTAGTCCATGTTTACGGTGTTATCTTCTGATCTAGCCCGTGTTTACAGTGTTATCTTCTGATCTGGCCCATGTTTACGGTGTTATCTTCTGATCTAGCCCATGTTTAGGGTGTTATCTTCTGATCTAGCCCATGTTTACTGTGTTATATTCTATTCTAACCCATGTTTAAGGTGTTATCTTCTGATCTAACCCATGTTTAGGGTGTTATCTTCTGATCTAACCCATGTTTACAGTGTTATCTTCTGATCTAACCCATGTTTAGGTTGTGTTATCTTCTGATCTAGTCCATGTTTACGGTGTTATCTTCTGATCTAACCCATGTTTACAGTGTTATCTTCTGATCTAGCCCATGTTTACGGTGTTATCTTCTGATCTAACCCATGTTTTCGGTGTTATCTTCTGATCTAGCCCATGTTTAGGGTGTTACCTTCTGATCTAGCCCATGTTTACGGTGTTATCTTCTGATCTAGCCCATGTTTAGGGTGTTATCTTCTGATCTGTCCCATGTTTACGCAGTTATCTTCTGATCTAGCCCATGTTTAGGGTGTTATCTTCTGATCTAGCCCATGTTTACACTGTTATCTTCTGATCTAGTCCATGTTTACGGTGTTATCTTCTGATCTGGCCCATGTTTACGGTGTTATCTTCTGATCTAACCCATGTTTAGGGTGTTATCTTCTGATCTAGCCCATGTTTACTGTGTTATCTTCTGATCTAGCCCATGTTTACGGTGTTATCTTCTGATCTAACCCATGTTTAGGGTGTTATCTTCTGATCTAACCCATGTTTAGGGTGTTATCTTCTGATATAACCCATGTTTACGGTGTTATCTTCTGATCTAACCCATGTTAGGGTGTTATCTTCTGATCTAACCCATGTTTAGGGTGTTATCTTCTGATCTAACCCATGTTTAGGGTGTTATCTCTCTCATCTAACCCATGTTTACTGTGTTATCTTCTGATCTAACCCATGTTTATGGTGTTATCTTCTGATCTAACCCATGTTTAGGGTGTTATCTTCTGATCTAACCCATGTTTACTGTGTTATCTTCTGATCTAACCCATGTTTATGGTGTTATCTTCTGATCTAACCCATGTTTAGGGTGTTATCTTCTGATCTAGCCCATGTTTAGGGTGTTATCTTCTTATCTAACCCATGTTTACAGTGTTATCTTCTGATCTAACCCATGTTTAGGGTGTTATCTTCTGATCTAACCCATGTTTACAGTGTTATCTTCTGATCTAACCCATGTTTAGGGTGTTATCTTCTGATCTAACCAATGTTTACAGTGTAATCTTCTGATCTAACCCATGTTTAGGGTGTTATCTTCTGATCTAACCCATGTTTACTGTGTTATGTTCTGATCTAAACCATGTTTAGGGTGTTATCTTCTGATCTAACCCATGTCTACAGTGTTATCTTCTCATCTAACCCATGTTTAGGGTGTTATCTTCTGATCTAACCCATGTTTAGGGTGTTATCTTCTGATCTAACCCATGTTTACTGTGTTATCTTCTGATCTAACCCGTGTTTACGGTGTTATCTTCTGATCTAACCCATGTTTAGGGTGTTATCTTCTGATCTAACCCATGTTTACAGTGTTTTCTTCTGATCTAGCCCATGTTTACGGTGTTATCTTCTGATCTAACCCATGTTAGGGTGTTATCTTCTGATCTAGCCCATGTTTAGGGTGTTATCTTCTGATCTAGCCCATGTTTAGGGTGTTATCTTCTGATCTAGCCCATGTTTACTGTGTTATCTTCTGATCTAGCCCATGTTTACGGTGTTATCTTCTGATCTAACCCATGTTTAGGGTGTTATCTTCTGATCTAACCCATGTTTAGGGTGTTATCTTCTGATATAACCCATGTTTACGGTGTTATCTTCTGATCTAACCCATGTTAGGGTGTTATCTTCTGATCTAACCCATGTTTAGGGTGTTATCTTCTGATCTAACCCATGTTTAGGGTGTTATCTCTCTCATCTAACCCATGTTTACTGTGTTATCTTCTGATCTAACCCATGTTTATGGTGTTATCTTCTGATCTAACCCATGTTTAGGGTGTTATCTTCTGATCTAACCCATGTTTACAGTGTTATCTTCTGATCTAACCCATGTTTAGGGTGTTATCTTCTGATCTAACCAATGTTTACAGTGTAATCTTCTGATCTAACCCATGTTTAGGGTGTTATCTTCTGATCTAACCCATGTTTACTGTGTTATCTTCTGATCTAGTCCATGTTTACGGTGTTATCTTCTGATCTAACCCATGTTTACAGTGTTATCTTCTGATCTAGCCCATGTTTACGGTGTTATCTTCTGATCTAACCCATGTTTTCGGTGTTATCTTCTGATCTAGCCCATGTTTAGGGTGTTACCTTCTGATCTAGCCCATGTTTACGGTGTTATCTTCTGATCTAGCCCATGTTTAGGGTGTTATCTTCTGATCTGTCCCATGTTTACGCAGTTATCTTCTGATCTAGCCCATGTTTAGGGTGTTATCTTCTGATCTAGCCCATGTTTACACTGTTATCTTCTGATCTAGTCCATGTTTACGGTGTTATCTTCTGATCTGGCCCATGTTTACGGTGTTATCTTCTGATCTAACCCATGTTTAGGGTGTTATCTTCTGATCTAGCCCATGTTTACTGTGTTATCTTCTGATCTAGCCCATGTTTACGGTGTTATCTTCTGATCTAACCCATGTTTAGGGTGTTATCTTCTGATCTAACCCATGTTTAGGGTGTTATCTTCTGATATAACCCATGTTTACGGTGTTATCTTCTGATCTAACCCATGTTAGGGTGTTATCTTCTGATCTAACCCATGTTTAGGGTGTTATCTTCTGATCTAACCCATGTTTAGGGTGTTATCTCTCTCATCTAACCCATGTTTACTGTGTTATCTTCTGATCTAACCCATGTTTATGGTGTTATCTTCTGATCTAACCCATGTTTAGGGTGTTATCTTCTGATCTAACCCATGTTTACTGTGTTATCTTCTGATCTAACCCATGTTTATGGTGTTATCTTCTGATCTAACCCATGTTTAGGGTGTTATCTTCTGATCTAGCCCATGTTTAGGGTGTTATCTTCTTATCTAACCCATGTTTACAGTGTTATCTTCTGATCTAACCCATGTTTAGGGTGTTATCTTCTGATCTAACCCATGTTTACAGTGTTATCTTCTGATCTAACCCATGTTTAGGGTGTTATCTTCTGATCTAACCAATGTTTACAGTGTAATCTTCTGATCTAACCCATGTTTAGGGTGTTATCTTCTGATCTAACCCATGTTTACTGTGTTATGTTCTGATCTAAACCATGTTTAGGGTGTTATCTTCTGATCTAACCCATGTCTACAGTGTTATCTTCTCATCTAACCCATGTTTAGGGTGTTATCTTCTGATCTAACCCATGTTTAGGGTGTTATCTTCTGATCTAACCCATGTTTACTGTGTTATCTTCTGATCTAACCCGTGTTTACGGTGTTATCTTCTGATCTAACCCATGTTTAGGGTGTTATCTTCTGATCTAACCCATGTTTACAGTGTTTTCTTCTGATCTAGCCCATGTTTACGGTGTTATCTTCTGATCTAACCCATGTTAGGGTGTTATCTTCTGATCTAGCCCATGTTTAGGGTGTTATCTTCTGATCTAGCCCATGTTTAGGGTGTTATCTTCTGATCTAGCCCATGTTTACTGTGTTATCTTCTGATCTAGCCCATGTTTACGGTGTTATCTTCTGATCTAACCCATGTTTAGGGTGTTATCTTCTGATCTAACCCATGTTTAGGGTGTTATCTTCTGATATAACCCATGTTTACGGTGTTATCTTCTGATCTAACCCATGTTAGGGTGTTATCTTCTGATCTAACCCATGTTTAGGGTGTTATCTTCTGATCTAACCCATGTTTAGGGTGTTATCTCTCTCATCTAACCCATGTTTACTGTGTTATCTTCTGATCTAACCCATGTTTATGGTGTTATCTTCTGATCTAACCCATGTTTAGGGTGTTATCTTCTGATCTAACCCATGTTTACTGTGTTATCTTCTGATCTAACCCATGTTTATGGTGTTATCTTCTGATCTAACCCATGTTTAGGGTGTTATCTTCTGATCTAGCCCATGTTTAGGGTGTTATCTTCTTATCTAACCCATGTTTACAGTGTTATCTTCTGATCTAACCCATGTTTAGGGTGTTATCTTCTGATCTAACCCATGTTTACAGTGTTATCTTCTGATCTAACCCATGTTTAGGGTGTTATCTTCTGATCTAACCAATGTTTACAGTGTAATCTTCTGATCTAACCCATGTTTAGGGTGTTATCTTCTGATCTAACCCATGTTTACTGTGTTATGTTCTGATCTAAACCATGTTTAGGGTGTTATCTTCTGATCTAACCCATGTCTACAGTGTTATCTTCTCATCTAACCCATGTTTAGGGTGTTATCTTCTGATCTAACCCATGTTTAGGGTGTTATCTTCTGATCTAACCCATGTTTACTGTGTTATCTTCTGATCTAACCCGTGTTTACGGTGTTATCTTCTGATCTAACCCATGTTTAGGGTGTTATCTTCTGATCTAACCCATGTTTACAGTGTTTTCTTCTGATCTAGCCCATGTTTACGGTGTTATCTTCTGATCTAACCCATGTTAGGGTGTTATCTTCTGATCTAGCCCATGTTTAGGGTGTTATCTTCTGATCTAGCCCATGTTTTGGGTGTTATTTTCTGATCTAGCCCATGTTTAGAGTGTTATCTTCTGATCTAGTCCATGTTTACGGTGTTATCTTCTGATCTAGCCCGTGTTTACAGTGTTATCTTCTGATCTGGCCCATGTTTACGGTGTTATCTTCTGATCTAGCCCATGTTTAGGGTGTTATCTTCTGATCTAGCCCATGTTTACTGTGTTATATTCTATTCTAACCCATGTTTAAGGTGTTATCTTCTGATCTAACCCATGTTTAGGGTGTTATCTTCTGATCTAACCCATGTTTACAGTGTTATCTTCTGATCTAACCCATGTTTAGGTTGTGTTATCTTCTGATCTAACCCATGTTTACTGTGTTATATTCTGATCTAGCCCATGTTTAGGGTGTTATCTTCTGATCTAACCCATGTTTACAGTGTTATCTTCTCATCTAACCCATGTTTAGGGTGTTATCTTCTGATCAAAGCCATGTTTAGGGTGTTATCTTCTGATCTAGCCCATGTTTAGGGTGTTATCTTCTGATCTAGCCCATGTTTTGGGTGTTATATTCTGATCTAGCCCATGTTTAGGGTGTTATCTTCTGATCTAACCCATGTTTACAGTGTTTTCTTCTGATCTAGCCCATGTTTACGGTGTTATCTTCTGATCTAACCCATGTTTTCGGTGTTATCTTCTGATCTAGCCCATGTTTAGGGTGTTATCTTCTGATCTAGCCCATGTTTTGGGTGTTATTTTCTGATCTAGCCCATGTTTAGGGTGTTATCTTCTGATCTAGTCCATGTTTACGGTGTTATCTTCTGATCTAGCCGCCCGTGTTTACGGTGTTATCTTCTGATCTAGCCCATGTTTACGGTGTTATCTTCTGATCTAGCCCATGTTTACGCAGTTATCTTCTGATCTAGCCCATGTTTAGGGTGTTATCTTCTGATTTGGCCCATGTTAACAGTGTTATCTTCTGATCTAGTCCATGTTTAGGGTGTTATCTTCTGATCTAACCCATGTTTAGGCTGTTATCTTCTGATCTAACCCATGTTTAGGGTGTTATCTTCTGATCTAACCCATGTTTAGGCTGTTATCTTCTGATCTAACCCATGTTTAGGGTGTTATCTTCTGATCTAGCCCATGTTTAGGGTGTTATCTTCTGATCTAACCCATGTTAGGGTGTTATCTTCTGATCTAACCCATATTTACTGTGTTATCTTCTGATCTAACCCATGTTTACTGTGTTATCTTCTGATCTAACCCATGTTTAGGCTGTTATCTTCTGATCTAACCCATGTTTAGGGTGTTATCTTCTGATCTAGCCCATGTTTAGGGTGTTATCTTCTGATCTAACCCATGTTAGGGTGTTATCTTCTGATCTAACCCATATTTACTGTGTTATCTTCTGATCTAACCCATGTTAGGGTGTTATCTTCTGATCTAACCCATATTTACTGTGTTATCTTCTGATCTAACCCATGTTTTCTGTTTTTTCTTCTGATCTAACCCATGTTAGGGTGTTATCTTCTGATCTAACCCATATTTACTGTGTTATCTTCTGATCTAACCCATGTTTACTGTGTTATCTTCTGATCTAACCCACGTTCAGGGTGTTATCTTCTCATCTAACCCATGTTTAGGGTGTTATTTTCTGATCTAGCCCATGTTTAGAGTGTTATCTTCTGATCTAGTCCATGTTTACGGTGTTATCTTCTGATCTAGCCCGTGTTTACAGTGTTATCTTCTGATCTGGCCCATGTTTACGGTGTTATCTTCTGATCTAGCCCATGTTTAGGGTGTTATCTTCTGATCTAGCCCATGTTTACTGTGTTATATTCTATTCTAACCCATGTTTAAGGTGTTATCTTCTGATCTAACCCATGTTTAGGGTGTTATCTTCTGATCTAACCCATGTTTACAGTGTTATCTTCTGATCTAACCCATGTTTAGGTTGTGTTATCTTCTTATCTAACCCATGTTTACTGTGTTATATTCTGATCTAGCCCATGTTTAGGGTGTTATCTTCTGATCTAACCCATGTTTACAGTGTTATCTTCTCATCTAACCCATGTTTAGGGTGTTATCTTCTGATCAAAGCCATGTTTAGGGTGTTATCTTCTGATCTAGCCCATGTTTAGGGTGTTATCTTCTGATCTAGCCCATGTTTTGGGTGTTATATTCTGATCTAGCCCATGTTTAGGGTGTTATCTTCTGATCTAACCCATGTTTACAGTGTTTTCTTCTGATCTAGCCCATGTTTACGGTGTTATCTTCTGATCTAACCCATGTTTTCGGTGTTATCTTCTGATCTAGCCCATGTTTAGGGTGTTATCTTCTGATCTAGCCCATGTTTTGGGTGTTATTTTCTGATCTAGCCCATGTTTAGGGTGTTATCTTCTGATCTAGTCCATGTTTACGGTGTTATCTTCTGATCTAGCCGCCCGTGTTTACGGTGTTATCTTCTGATCTAGCCCATGTTTACGGTGTTATCTTCTGATCTAGCCCATGTTTACGCAGTTATCTTCTGATCTAGCCCATGTTTAGGGTGTTATCTTCTGATTTGGCCCATGTTAACAGTGTTATCTTCTGATCTAGTCCATGTTTAGGGTGTTATCTTCTGATCTAACCCATGTTTAGGCTGTTATCTTCTGATCTAACCCATGTTTAGGGTGTTATCTTCTGATCTAACCCATGTTTAGGCTGTTATCTTCTGATCTAACCCATGTTTAGGGTGTTATCTTCTGATCTAGCCCATGATTAGGGTGTTATCTTCTGATCTAACCCATGTTAGGGTGTTATCTTCTGATCTAACCCATATTTACTGTGTTATCTTCTGATCTAACCCATGTTTACTGTGTTATCTTCTGATCTAACCCATGTTTAGGCTGTTATCTTCTGATCTAACCCATGTTTAGGGTGTTATCTTCTGATCTAGCCCATGTTTAGGGTGTTATCTTCTGATCTAACCCATGTTAGGGTGTTATCTTCTGATCTAACCCATATTTACTGTGTTATCTTCTGATCTAACCCATGTTAGGGTGTTATCTTCTGATCTAACCCATATTTACTGTGTTATCTTCTGATCTAACCCATGTTTTCTGTTTTATCTTCTGATCTAACCCATGTTAGGGTGTTATCTTCTGATCTAACCCATATTTACTGTGTTATCTTCTGATCTAACCCATGTTTACGGTGTTATCTTCTGATCTAACCCATGTTTAGGGTGTTATCTTCTGATCTAGCCCATGTTTAGGGTGTTATCTTCTGATCTAGCCCATGTTTAGGGTGTTATCTTCTGATCTAACCCATATTTACTGTGTTATCTTCTGATCTAACCCATGTTTTCTGGCATTTCAGCCATGTCGATATTCATTCCTATGTGAAGACTCAATAGCCAAATGAAGCCTGTTAAGATGACGTCTCATGAAGACATAACCTGCACAGTTTGAGCTACTGCAGGAAGTGATGACTTCTCATGAAGACATAACATTTACATTTAAGTCATTTAGCAGACGCTCTTATCCAGAGCGACTTACAAATTGGAAAGTTCATACATATTCATCCTGGTCCCCCCGTGGGGAATGAACCCACAACCCTGGCGTTGCAAGCGCCATGCTCTACCAACTGAGCCACACGGGACCACATAACATACACAGTTTGAGCTACTGCAGGAAGTGATGACGTCTCATGAAGACATAACATGCACAGTTTGAGCTACTGCAGGAAGTGATGGCATCTCATGAAGACATAACCTGCACAGTTTGAGCTACTGCAGGAAGTGATGACGTCTCATGAAGACATAACCTGCACAGTTTGAGCTACTGCAGGAAGTGATGACTTCTCATGAAGACATAACATGCACAGTTTGAGCTCCTGCAGGAAGTGATGGCGTCTCATGAAGACATAATCTGCACAGTTTGAGCTACTGCAGGAAGTGATGACGTTAATGAAGACATAACATGCACAGTTTGAGCTACTGCAGGAAGTGATGACGTCTCATGAAGACATAACATGCACAGTTTGAGCTACTGCAGGAAGTGATGGCGTCTCATGAAGACATAGCCTGCACAGTTTGAGCTACTGCAGGAAGTGATGACGTCTCATGAAGACAGAACATGCACAGTTTGAGCTACTGCAGGAAGTGACGTTGCCCCCTCTCATTGAGTAAACGTGGTACTGCAGGAAGTGACGTTGCCCCCTCTCATTGAGTAAACGTGGTACTGCAGGAAGTGACGTTGCCCCCTCTCATTGAGTATCCGGGATACTGCAGGAAGTGACATTGCCCCATCTCGTTGAGTAACCTGGGAACTGCAGGAAGTGACGTTGCCCCGTCTCGTTGAGTATCCGGGATACTGCAGGAAGTGACATTGCCCCATCTCGTTGAGTAACCTGGGAACTGCAGGAAGTGACGTTGCCCCGTCTCGTTGAGTATCCGGGATACTGCAGGAAGCAACGTTGCCCCTTCTCGTTGAGTAACCGGTGTTCTGCAGGTCGCTATTAGCAACTAAAGTATCCTCATAACTTATTTTGTAGACGATTGTATTAGAAGCAATTGTACCGTTATAGCAAAATGTTCTGATCAGCTAAAATACAGTATGAACAAACCTGAATAAAGGTGGTCATTAGCACTCACCTCAACAAACTGTGGCTAACATCTCCTCAGCCTAACTGTTCCCAGATATCCCAACAGAGATCCACTGCAAACAAACATCTGACATTGATTTATCTACACGAGCCCCCCCCACACTTGTCTCAAAGCAGCCCGATATGGTGCTTGTCCCAGTCAAAACGGTGCTGAAATGATCATCTGGGCCACACATTACTATTGCTTTATATTAGTAGAACGGTTGGTTATGACTTTGGGAGTTTCATTATCAGCAGGAATTTGATACATGCCCTCAATTGCATCAGACGACTTTATTCCAATATTTTAATTATTCAGTTGATCATAAACTAAGGTAAGTTTTCCTCACTGGGCTTTATCTTGGCCCAATGGCTGTTCCCTCGTCTCCTCCCTCCGCTGCAGCCCACCTCCGCCGCGTTGTTCTAGGCCCAATGGCTGTTCCCTCGTCTCCTCCCTCCGCCGCGTTGTTTTAGGCCCAATGGCTGTTCCCTCGTCTCCTCCCTCCACCGCGTTGTTTTAGGCCCAATGGCTGTTCCCTCGTCTCCTCCCTCCGCTGCAGCCCACCTCCGCCGCGTTGTTTTAGGCCCAATGGCTGTTCCCTCGTCTCCTCCCTCCGCCGCGTTGTTTTAGGCCCAATGGCTGTTCCCTCGTCTCCTCCCTTCGCTGCAGCCCACCTCCGCCGCGTTGTCTTAGGCCCAATGGCTGTTCCCTTGTCTCCTCCCTCCGCCGCGTTGTCTTAGGCCCAATGGCTGTTCCCTCGTCTCCTCCCTCCGCCGCATTGTCTTAGGCCCAATGGCTGTTCCCTCATCTCCTCCCTCCGCCGTGTTGTTCTAGGCCCAATGGCTGTTCCCTCGTCTCCTCCCTCCGCCGCGTTGTTCTAGGCCCAATGGCTGTTCCCTCGTCTCCTCCCTCCGCCGCGTTGTTCTAGGCCCAATGGCTGTTCCCTCGTCTCCTCCCTCCGCCGCGTTGTTCTAGGCCCAATGGCTGTTCCCTCGTCTCCTCCCTCCGCCGTGTTGTTCTGGATGCTGTAATATTAAATAGTGAAGTCAAACCGTAAGATCTTCTGTTGGTGTTATTAAAACGACCAACAGAACCAGAAGCATTTATAAAGCCAACGGGGTTTGGTTCTGAACAAACCACAGGGAGAGAGAAACACAGTGATCCAACCTATTTTGTGTTTCTTTTGTTTAGGAATGACCGTTATTTCATTTTCATGTTCCCTCCTTTTTGACGAAGTCCAAGTCAATATCTTTGCAAAGATTTGCCATTTTCCCTTCAGGCGACAGAAAGACCTTGGGAAACGTAAGGATGAAACCCTTCTTCCTTCAGGGTGTTTACCACCTCGCAGTCGATATCAGGAAGCTGTGGCGTTGTTTGTTTTTTAGGATTGGAGGGCTTTTCAGTTCTGACAGGCTGCCACGCTGCCTAGGGGGTCTTGATCACAACCACATTAGGCCATATGGCCTGAGTTAGGTTCCCGCAGAAGCTATGGGCTAATTACGGTGCAGAGAGGGAACGTTAAAGGGGATGATGAGCGGGCCGATTGGACCATTGTGTGTGTGCCTCATCCAACCATCTAACCCCTATGGTGAGGTACACCTGTTCCCTTTATAAAAAGCCCTCTCTCAGTTTAGCTGTTGTCTAGCACCATGTAATGACCTATCCAGGGGGCTCTAATGCCTTTTCTGTTTTAGCGTGATGCCGTTAAGCTGTACACCGTCAGCAACCACTGTACTGCAACTTATAATAGGGAGATCAAATCAAATCAAATGTATTTATAAAGCCCTTCTTACATCAGCTGATATCTCAAAGTGCTGTACAGAAACCCAGCCTAAAACCCAAAACAGCAAGCAATGCAGGTGTAGAAGCACGGTGGCTAGGAAAAACTCCCTAGAAAGGCCAAAACCTAGGAAGAAACCTAGAGAGGAACCAGGCTATGAGGGGTGGGCCAGTCCTCTTCTGGCTGTGCCGGGTGGAGATTATAACAGAACATGGCCAAGATGTTCAAATGTTCATAAATTACCAGCAAGGTCAAATAATAATAATCACAGTAGTTATCGAGAGACGGGTCCCTTGGTATCCCAGCTTTGTTACACCGCGGCCAGAATATATATAGATGAAACGTTCTGCTTGTTCTGCTTGTGAAAAATGATTTAATTTCATACAGGGGAAAAAAACATTGGGGAAAAAAGATAAATTCCTATATTTCCTATATTTCACCATACTAGTTGACCTCACAAAAGAAAGATTCTGGTGGGTTTGTATGTTTAGTTTTCCTCTGCCGGTCACAGCATATTGTACTGCGGAGGCCACTCACATGTACCATAATGTGTGTTCTTCAAGCCACAGCATATTGTACTGCGGAGGCCACTCACATGTACCATAATGTGTATTCTTCAAAGCACAGCATATTGTACTACGGAGGCCCCTCACATGTACCATAATGTGTGTTCTTCAAGCCACAGCATATTGTACTGCGGAGGCCACTCACATGTACCATAATGTGTGTTCTTCAAGCCACAGCATATTGTACTGCGGAGGCCACTCACATGTACCATAATGTGTTCTTCAAGCCACAGCATATTGTACTGCGGAGGCCACTCACATGTACCATAATGTGTGTTCTTCAAGCCACAGCATATTGTACTGCGGAGGCCCCTCACATGTACCATAATGTGTGTTCTTCAAGCCACAGCATATTGTACTGCGGAGGACACTCACATGTACCATAATGTGTGTTCTTCAAGCCACAGCTTGACTCAACATCGTTTTTCTCTCTTGACTGCAATCTGTTGTCTCAGGTTAGAGGAGAGAGGGGAGACAGGAGGCAAAAAAAGGGGTTTCCCCGGGTAGCGTTTTCATCAAAGGCTTTTTCCGCCAGCACTTCAGAGTGGCCGTCAGTATGGAAATGTGTTGTGCTGCCTGGAAAGCTGTCAGAGAACACATGTCTCGGACGGGACCTAATTCAAATGGGCTCCTGTCGGCTATGTTCTCCGGTCCCCTCATTATGCACTGTGAGATGGTCGGGGGGTCTCTCTCTCTCTCTCTCTCTCTCTCTCTCTCTCTCTCTCTCTCTCTCTCTCTCTCTCTCTCTCTCCAGTTCGCTGTCTCACTGTTTCATCTGTCAGATACCTCTCCAACCCATTGTTTTTCCACCCATACCTTGTGTATTAGTTGTTAACATCAAAAGGAATGTGTCTCAGTGTCATGGCAGGTAAGAACATGTCTAGAGATGAACAAGGAAGACTTTGAGGAAGGTGACAATTGAATATGTTTACTTGTGACGGGAGATGTGCAGGTGAGACGAGACTTCGCTTGACTGGGTCGCTCCAGGGTAAACACACACACACACACACAGTTGTAAGGAGGCCATTACCTGACATCCTACTTCCTGCCCTGCTCTCCAGGTGGAACGACAAAAAGGAGAAGAAGAAACAACAACATGAAATTCCAAATACTTAGATCAAAGAAGAATAAATAAACGAGAAACAAGAGCATGTTGACTGTCAGAAAAGAGCATTCGAACTATTCAAAATAACACCTTCTTCTCGGCGCCACTTCCTGTCATGACATTTATACTTTAAGCAGAACTGAAGAACATTGTTCGTAGGTTATAATATATTGTATATATAGGTCGACTCAAAAGATAAAACAAAATAAATTCTGTAATATATGAAGCTTAGAGTTTATGTCTGTGGTGTTAAAAATTATTCAGTAGCAAAGACATTCTGTTGCAGTTTTATTTCATGTTTATGTGACAATATGAACAATGCATTATATTGTGTATTTGTATAGATGGGTCAGCTGACCACGTTACCAAAAAGACGATGCGCCCTCTTCAATGGGGCAGACGTCCGTGAGGTGTAATATTCCTGGAGGGCCAGATAGATACCAAAAAATGAGAAGAAAACAATGGTGGGGAATCGTAAGTGACTAGTTTCAGCTAGTTTCATCTTGTCCTTGATACCATATCTTGTTTTGAGATGTTTTGATTAATTTCAGGTCAACGCTGATGTGGTTAAAATTCACTAGCTATCTTACCAACAACTGTAGCAATGTATTTGAGAGACAACAAGTGGTTATTGTGCACATTTACTTATGTTTTCAATCAACACTGGAGACTAAATATAGCTGACGTGTTGTCAGCAGTCTAAGCCCGTCTGTTCGTCACCATAGTGTTGCACACGTCGGTTTGGTTGCTAAACAACCAACCCGTCTATAATCAAATGATGAAATGTGCCGTAAATTATATCTAACACCTATATGGGGTGTTATAACACATCTGTTGATATATAACACCTATATGGGGTGTTATAACACATCTGATATGATCTAACACCTATATGGGGGTGTTATAACACATCTGATGATATCTAACTCCTATATGGGGGTGTTATAACACATCTGATATGATCTAACACCTATATGGGGGTGTTATAACACATCTGCTGATATCTAACACCTATATGGGGTGTTATAACACATATGTTGATATCTAACACCTATATGGGGTGTTATAACACATCTGTTGATATCTAACACCTATATGGGGGTGTTATAACACATCTGATGATATCTTACACCTATATGGGGGTGTTATAACACACCTGATGATATCTAACAACTATATGGGGTGTTATAACACATCTGATGATATCTAACACCTATATGGGGTGTTATAACACACCTGATGATATATAACACCTATATGGGGTGTTATAACACATCTGATGATATCTTACACCTATATGGGGTGTTATAACACATCTGATGATATCTAACACCTATATGGGGTGTTATAACACATCTGTTGATATCTAACACCTATATGGGGTGTTATAACACATCTGATGGTATCTAACACCTATTTGAGGTGTTATAACACATCTGTTGATAACTAACACCTATATGGGGTGTTATAACACATCTGATGGTATCTAACACCTATTTGAGGTGTTATAACACATCTGTTGATAACTAACACCTATATGGGGGTGTTATAACACATCTGATGATATATAACACCTATATGGGGTGTTATAACACATCTGTTGATATCTAACACCTATATGGGGTGTTATAACACATCTGATGGTATCTAACACCTATTTGAGGTGTTATAACACATCTGTTGATAACTAACACCTATATGGGGGTGTTATAACACATCTGATGATATATAACACCTATATGGGGTGTTATAACACATCTGATGATATCTAACACCTATATGGGTGTTATAACACATCTGATGATATCTAACACCTATATGGGGGTGTTATAACACATCTGATGATATGTAACACCTATATGGGGGTGTTATAACACATCTGATGATATGTAACACCTATATGGGGTGTTATAACACATCTGTTGATATCTAACACCTATATGGGGGTGTTATAACACATCTGTTGATATGTAACACCTATATGGGGGTGTTATAACACATCTGATGATATCTAACACCTATATGGGGTGTTATAACACATCTGATGATATCTATCTACCTCCACATTGACTCTGTACCGGTACCCCCTGTATATAGCCTCCACATTGACTCTGTACCAGTACCCCCTGTATATAACCTCCACATTGAATCTGTACCGGTACCCCCTGTATATAGTCTCCACATTGACTCTGTACCGGTACCCCCTGTATATAGCCTCCACATTGACTCTGTACCGGTACCCCCTGTATATAGCCTCCACATTGACTCTGTACCGGTACCCCCTGTATATAGCCTCCACATTGACTCTGTACCGGTACCCCCTGTATATAGCCTCCACATTGACTCTGTACCGGTACCCCCTGTATATAGCCTCCACATTGACTCTGTACCACCTGTATATAGCCTCCACATTGAATCTGTACCGGTACCCCCTGTATATAGCCTCCACATTGACTCTGTACCGGTACCCCCTGTATATAGCCTCCACATTGACTCTGTACCGGTACCCCCTGTATATAGCCTCCACATTGACTCTGTACCACCTGTATATAGCCTCCACATTGAATCTGTACCGGTACCCCCTGTATATAACCTCCACATTGACTCTGTACCGGTACCCCCTGTATATAGCCTCCACATTGACTCTGTACCGGTACCCCCCTGTATATAGCCTCCACATTGACTCTGTACCGGTACCCCCTGTATATAGCCTCCACATTGACTCTGTACCGGTACCCCCTGTATATAACCTCCACATTGACTCTGTACCGTAATACCCTGTATATAGCCTCCACATTGACTCTGTACCGGTACCACCTGTATGTAACCTCCACATTGACTCTGTACCGGTACCCCCTGTATATAGCCTCCACATTGACTCTGTACCGGTACCCCCTGTATATAGCCTCCACATTGACTCTGTACCGGTACCCCCTGTATATAGCCTCCACATTGACTCTATACCGGTACCCCCTGTATATAGTCTCCACATTGACTCTGTACCGGTACCCCCTGTATATAACCTCCACATTGACTCTGTACTGGTACCCCCTGTATATAGCCTCCACATTGACTCTGTACCGGTACCCCCTGTATATAGCCTCCACATTGACTCTGTACCGGTACCGCCCTGTATAGAGCCTCGCTATTGTTATTTTACTGCTGCTCTTTAATGATTTGTTACTTTTATTTTCATAATTTTTTAAAATTAAAACTGCATTGTTGGTTAAGGGCTGGTAAGTAAGCATTTCACTGTAAGGTCTATTTGGCACATGTGACGAATACAATTAGATTTGATTTGATTTGACTCACCGACCGAATCATTTTTTAACTGAGGCTCAAACATAGAGTCTGACTTCAAAGAGGTCTCACTTTGAAACGAGATGAAGCCGTTACTGAGGGTTTCGTCTTGATCTAATGGTACGTCTTCTTCCCGTGTCCTTGTTGTATCCTGTTAGAGGCCTACAGATAGAGACGTGTTGTTGCCATGCTGTGATAGTGATGTTGTATCCTGTTAGAGGCCTACAGATAGAGACGTGTTGTTGCCATGCTGTGATAGTGATGTTGTATCCTGTTAGAGGCCTACAGATAGAGACGTGTTGTTGCCATGCTGCGATAGTGATGTTGTATCCTGTTAGAGGCCTACAGATAGAGACGTGTTGTTGCCATGCTGTGATAGTGATGTTGTATCCTGTTAGAGGCCTACAGATAGAGACGTGTTGTTGCCATGCTGTGATAGTGATGTTGTATCCTGTTAGAGGCCTACAGATAGAGACGTGTTGTTGCCATGCTGCGATAGTGATGTTGTATCCTGTTAGAGGCCTACAGATAGAGACGTGTTGTTGCCATGCTGCGATAGTGATGTTGTATCCTGTTAGAGGCCTACAGATAGAGACGTGTTGTTGCCATGCTGTGATAGTGATGTTGTATCCTGTTAGAGGCCTACAGATAGAGACGTGTTGTTGCCATGCTGTGATAGTGATGTTGTATCCTGTTAGAGGCCTACAGATAGAGACGTGTTGTTGCCATGCTGTGATAGTGATGTTGTATCCTGTTAGAGGCCTACAGATAGAGACGTGTTGTTGCCATGCTGTGATAGTGATGTTGTATCCTGTTAGAGGCCTACAGATAGAGACGTGTTGTTGCCATGCTGTGATAGTGATGTTGTATCCTGTTAGAGGCCTACAGATAGAGACGTGTTGTTGCCATGCTGTGATAGTGATGTTGTATCCTGTTAGAGGCCTACAGATAGAGACGTGTTGTTGCCATGCTGTGATAGTGATGTTGTATCCTGTTAGAGGCCTACAGATAGAGACGTGTTGTTGCCATGCTGTGATAGTGATGTTGTATCCTGTTAGAGGCCTACAGATAGAGACGTGTTGTTGCCATGCTGTGATAGTGATGTTGTATCCTGTTAGAGGCCTACAGATAGAGACGTGTTGTTGCCATGCTGTGATAGTGATGTTGTATCCTGTTAGAGGCCTACAGATAGAGACGTGTTGTTGCCATGCTGTGATAGTGATGATGTATCCTGTTAGAGGCCTACAGATAGAGACGTGTTGTTGCCATGCTGTGATAGTGATGTTGTATCCTGTTAGAGGCCTACAGATAGAGACGTGTTGTTGCCATGCTGTGATAGTGATGTTGTATCCTGTTAGAGGCCTACAGATAGAGACGTGTTGTTGCCATGCTGTGATCACAACGCCACGTATTGATTGGATACCAGGAGGACATTTTCAACAAAAGGCCTCCTGTTGCGAGCTCCCAGCTAAATACTACGGAGAATATCTGTGACCTTTTAGCAGTATCTTAAACCCTTCTCGGTAAGTACATTTTGTGTGTTTGATTACGGAGGGTAAATGCCAACGGGGGCTATTGATGTTGACCGGAAGGGCCCACAATAAGACTCTTGATGACAGCTGTGAGTTAGAACAGCCACACAGCCAATGCCTTATTAATTTCTATGAGATGAAGCAGGGGAAAAATGATTTCCATGTTTTATGGTATAACGCACCACTCTGAGTTCTCAAATAACTGATATTTCACACACTGCACTTTACAGTATGTCAAACATTTATTACAAACTTCCAATTCAAACTTGACGGCTTACGGAGCCATTGTAAAGTATATGTGTGAATGTAGGGAGTGTCTCCATAGTGAGACACACATCACCTCACCATGAGGTAAACTGGATGTTAAACGCTCTCCCCTTCTCTCAGTAGGATGGATCTTTGCATGCATCTCTCTCTGAGGCATCATAAGGGGGTCTTGTTCTACAAGTGCCCCCCCCCAACCACCCTCAGCCCCATCCCAAGTTCACTCTCTCTATATATATATCTCTATATATATCTCTATATATCTCTCTCTATATCTCTCTCTATATCTCCCTCTATATCTCTCTCTATATCTCTCTCTATATCTCTCTCTATATCTCTATATATCTCTCTCTATATCTCTATATATCTCTCTCTATATCTCTATATATCTCTCTCTATATCTCTATATATCTCTCTCTATATATCTCTCTCTCTATCTATCTATATATATATCTCTCTCTATATCTCTATATATCTCTCTCTATATCTCTATATATCTCTATATATCTCTCTATATATATCTCTCTATATCTCTCTCTATATCTCTCTCTATATCTCTATATGTCTCTCTATATATATCTCTATAATTCTCTCTCTATATCTCTATGTATCTCTCTCTATATCTCGCTCTATATATCTCTCTCTATATCTCTCTCTATATCTCTCTCTATATCTCTATATATCTCTCTCTATCTCTCTCTATATCTCTCTCTATATCTCTATATGTCTCTCTATATATATCTCTATAATTCTCTCTCTATATCTCTATATATCTCTCTCTATATCTCTATATATCTCTCTCTATATATCTATATATCTCTCTCTATATCTCTATATATCTCTCTCTCTATCTCTATCTATATCTCTATATATCTCTCTCTATATCTCTATATATATCTCTCTATATCTCTATATATCTCTCTCTCTATCTCTCTTTATATCTCTCTATATATCTCTCTCTATATCTCTATATATATCTCTCTATATCTCTCTCTATATCTCTATATTTCTCTCTCTATATCTCTATATATCTCTCTCTATATCTCTCTCTATATCTCTATATATCTCTTTTTATATCTCTATATATCTCTCTCTCTCTCTCTTTCTATCTCTCTCTATATCTCTATATATCTCTCTCTAACTCTCTATATATCTCTCTCTATATCTCTATATATCTCTCTCTATATCTCTATATATCTCTCTCTATATCTCTATATATCTCTCTCTATATCTCTATATCTCTCTCTCTATATATCTATATATCTCTCTCTATATCTCTATATATCTCTCTCTCTATCTCTCTCTATCTCTCTCTATATCTCTATATATCTCTCTCTATATCTCTATATATCTCTCTCTATATCTCTATATATCTCTCTCTCTATCTCTCTTTATATCTCTCTATATATCTCTCTCTATATCTCTATATATATCTCTCTATATCTCTCTCTATATCTCTATATATCTCTCTCTATATCTCTATATATCTCTCTCTATATTTCTCTCTATATCTCTATATATCTCTCTTTATATCTCTATATATCTATTTCTCTCTATATCTCTCTCTATATCTCTATATATCTCTCTCTATCTCTCTCTATATCTCTCTATATATCTCTATATATCTTTCTCTATATCTCTATATATCTCTCTCTCTATCTCTCTTTATATATCTCTCTCTAAATCTCTATATATCAATTCAATTCAATTCAATTCAATTCAATTTGCTTTATTGGCATGACGTATCTCTTATATATCTCTCTCTATATATCTTTCTCTATCTCTCTCTATATCTCTCTCTATATCTCTCTTTATATCTCTATATATCTCTCTCTATATCTCTATATATCTCTCTCTATATATCTCTCTCTATCTCTCTCTATATCTCTCTCTATATCTCTCTCTATATCTCTATATATCTCTCTTTATATCTTTATATATCTCTCTCTCTCTATATCTCTCTCTCTATCTCTCTTTATATCTCTATATATCTCTCTCTCTCTCTCTATATCTCACTTTATATATCTCTCTCTATCTCTCTTTATATCTCTATATATCTCTCTCTCTCTATATCTCTCTGTCTATATATCTCTCTCTATCTCGCTCTATATCTCTCTATATATCTCTATATCTCTCTCTCTATATCTCTCTCTATATCTCTCTCTATATCTCTCTCTATATCTCTCTCTATATCTCTCGCTCTATATCTCTCTCTATATCTCTATATATCTCTCTCTATATCTCTCTCTATATCTCTATATATCTCTCTCTCTATCTCTCGCTATATCTCTCTATCTCTCTCTCTATATCTCTCTCTATATCTCTCTGGGGTACGAGGTAGAGGCACCCACAGAGACCGCTGTCACAACATCCTGTATCTGACCCTGAGGGGGACTGGGGTACGAGGTAGAGGCACCCACAGAGACCGCTGTCACAACATCCTGTATCTGACCCTGAGGGGGACTGGGGTACGAGGTAGAGGCACCCACAGAGACCGCTGTCACAACATCCTGTATCTGGTCCTGATGGGGACTGGGGTACGAGGTAGAGGCACCCACAGAGACCGCTGTCACAACATCCTGTATCTAACCCTGATGGGGACTGGGGTACGAGGTAGAGGCACCCACAGAGACCGCTGTCACAACATCCTGTATCTGACCCTGAGGGGGACTGGGGTACGAGGTAGAGGCACCCACAGAGACCGCTGTCACATCCTGTATCTGACCCTGAGGGGGACTGGGGTACGAGGTAGAGGCACCCACAGAGACCGATGTCACATCCTGTATCTGACCCTGAGGGGGACTGGGGTACGAGGTAGAGGCACCCACAGAGACCGATGTCACATCCTGTATCTGACCCTGAGGGGGACTGGGGTATGAGGTAGAGGCACCCACAGAGAGGTTATGGATCCTGCTGAGAACTTCTTTCGTAATATTTTAGATGAAGTAGACCTGCAAGATGACTGTAAATGACCTCTAATGTATCTCCTAGACTGCAGGACACAGGCAGGCCATGTAAATGACCTCTAATGTATCTCCTAGACTGCAGGACACAGGCAGGCCATGTAAATGACCTCTAATGTATCTCCTAGACTGCAGGACACAGGCAGGCCATGTAAATGACCTCTAATGTATCTCCTAGACTGCAGGACACAGGCAGGCTGGAGACATTATCTATTCTGGGTTTTTTGGGGGGGGTGGGTAAAGAATAACTCCCTTGCCATGTAAACCCAGGTAACTAGTTCTGTTGCTGTATGACTACACCTCCCTCATCATCCCTCATCATCATCACCTGGATATCCTTCCTCCAGCCCTTTATATCTAGGAATCACCTGGATATCCTTCATTCAGCCCTTTATATCTAGGAATCACCTGGATATCCTTCATTCAGCCCTTTATATCTAGGAATCACCTGGATATCCTTCATTCAGCCCTTTATATCTAGGTATCACCTGGATATCCTTCATTCAGCCCTTTATATCTAGGAATCACCTGGATATCCTTCATTCAGCCCTTTATATCTAGGTATCACCTGGATATCCTTCATTCAGCCCTTTATATCTAGGAATCACCTGGATATCCTTCATCCAGCCCTTTATATCTAGGAATCACCTGGATATCCTTCATTCAGCCCTTTATATCTAGGTATCACCTGGATATCCTTCATTCAGCCCTTTATATCTAGGTATCACCTGGATATCCTTCATTCAGCCCTTTATATCTAGGTATCACCTGGATATCCTTCATTCAGCCCTTTATATCTAGGTATCACCTGGATATCCTTCATTCAGCCCTTTATATCTAGGAATCACCTGGATATCCTTCATCCAGCCCTTTATATCTAGGTATCACCTGGATATCCTTCATTCAGCCCTTTATATCTAGGAATCACCTGGATATCCTTCATTCAGCCCTTTATATCTAGGAATCACCTGGATATCCTTCATCCAGCCCTTTATATCTAGGAATCACCTGGATATCCTTCCGTCATGTAAAACTACTAAAATAGGTGTATTCATATTTCCTATTATATCAATTAAAATCCATGAAATGTACGAGAAAACAGAAAGTGTGCGAGGACGGAAGAATATTTTGGACATGTCACACGTACGTAGAGAGACGGAGAGACATAAAGATCTGCTTATAACTTAGGTGGCAGATGCCAGTTTGGATCATTAGTCGATGTCCTCCTGCTGCTCAGGTGCAGAGCGCATGCTGCCTCTGTCCAATGAGGCGCTGCATCACCACCTGATGCACATATACTGTACATAAACACACACACACACACACACACACACACACACACACACACACACACACACACACACACACACACACACACACACACACACACACACACACACACACACACACACACACACACACACACACACACACACACACACACACACCTTGCACACACACGCTTCCGGTGAGATCACCAAGGCAGTGTGGTCATGTTACACACCTGCTCCCCTTTTAAAAAATAAAGTTAATATAATCCCTGTATGAGTCCTGTGGTGTGTTACTGTGTGTATGGTTCTATTGTCACATGTATTATGTAATCAAATCAAATCGAATTCTATTGATCACATACACGCAGATGTTAGGGCTAGGCCCCTTTTTCCTCAATTTCCGCCTGAATAACGTGCCCAAAGTAAACTGCCTGTAGCTCAGGCCCTGAAGCCAGGATATGCATATAATTGGTACCATTGGAAAGAAAACACTTTGAAGTTTGTAGAAATGTTAAAATAACGTAGAAGACTATAACACAATAGATATGGTAGGAGAAAATACAATGAAAAACCAACAGGAAATGTTTATTTTTGAGAGTCCATGCTCTTACAATGGAAAGTATAGGGGCATACTGAATTCCAGCTGCCAGGATGCAATTCCTATGGCTTCCACAGGGTGTCAGCAGTCTATGTTCAAGGTTTCAGGCTTGTAACTTCCAAAATGAAGAAGAAATATCAGTTTTAGTACAGGGACACAGTCTTGGAAATGTGATGAAGACAGAACACACCTGCTAAAATCGGTTTCCTATTGAACATACTTATTTCCGTATGAAATATTATAGTTTGATTACATTTCAGGGTTTCTGAGGATTAAATTGAAACGTATTCTGACTTGTTGAAACACCGTTTAGATTTTCGGATTCCTTTCTCTGCATGTTGAACGAGTGGATTACTCAAATCGATGGCGCCACTAAATAGACTTTTTGAGATATAAAGAAGGATTTTATCTAACAAAACGACACTACATGTTATAGCTGGTACCCTTTGGATGACAAATCAGACGAAGATTCTCAAAAAGTAAGTGAATATTTAATCCCTATCTGTGACTTTATGAACCCTGTGCCGGTGTAAAAATATTTTGATGTGGGGCGCCGTCCTCAGACAATCACATGGCATGCTTTCGCTGTAAAGCCTACTGTAAATCGGACACTGCAGTTAGATTAACAATAATGTAAGCTTTCAACCGATATAAGACACTTGTACGTACCTAAATGTTTAATGTTTCATAATTTTTGTGATTATTTATTTGAATTGCGCGCCCTCCAGTTTCACCGGAAGCTTTCCCGTTAGCGGGACGCCTAGCCCTATTTATTGTGGGTGTAGCGAACTGCTTGTGTTCCTAGCTCCAACAGTGCAGTAATATCCAACAAGAAATATCTAACAATTTCACAACAATACACACAATACACACAATACACACAAGTATAAGTAAAGGAATGGAATTAATAAAAGTACAAATATATGGACGAGCAATGTCAGAGCGGCATAGACTAAGATATAGTAGAATAGTATTCAATACAGTATGCCCATATGAGATGAGTAATGCAAGATATGTAAACATTATTAAAGTGACTTGTGTTCCAATTATTAGTGGCCAGTGATAGTCAGGCTCTTTAACCTCTCACTGCTCAAAGTTGACTCCTCAATCTGTCTGTCTGATTCTAGTCATGTAGTCAGATTCTATAACCTCTCACCTCCTCCAAGTTGACTCCTCATGTCTGTCTGATTCTAGTCATGTATTCAGATTCTATAACCTCTCACCTCCTCCAAGTTGACTCCTCATGTCTGTCTGATTCTAGTCATGTAGTCAGATTCTATAACCTCTCACCTCCTCAAAGTTGACTCCTCATGTCTGTCTGATTCTAGTCATGTATTCAGATTCTATAACCTCTCAGCTCCTCAACGTTGACTCCTCAATCTGTCTGTCTTTGTCAGCATTAGCAGTCATTAGCAGTCCTCTCCAAGTGCTTGTTTTGTTTACAGCAGGGGAGGTAAGTGGTCCACTTCCTGAGTCTGTGCTGGGCCACTGCCAACGCTGGGCATTAGCTTGGCATCAACACCAGCACTTTGTACAAGTCACCCATGAATGAAAGCAGCTTTGTGTGACTGGCAGAGCCCACCACACACACACACACCACATACCACACACACACACATATACACACACACCACTGTCTCCCTGATGCAGCATTAAAGCACATGGCATCCTGTTGGCTGATACATTTTAGATAGCAGACGCTCTGATCTAGATCGACTTACAGTTAGTGCATTCATCATAAGATAGCTAGGACAACCACATATCACTTATAGTAAATACATTTTCCTCAATAAAGTACAATGAACAAAAATATAAACGCAACATGTAAAGTGTTGGTCCCATGTTTCATGAGCTGAAATAAAAGATCCCAGAAATGTTCTATATGTATAAAAAGATAATTTCTATAAAATGTTGTGCACAAATTGGTATATATCCCTGTTAATAAATCCTCTTAAGGCTCGGGGGGAGTGTTCGGAAGTTCGAATGAATGACGTGCTCCAAGTAAACTGCCTGTTACTCAGGCCCTGAAGCTAGGATATGCATATAACTGGTAGCATTGGATAGAAAACACTCTCACGTTTCTAAAACTGTTACAATAACCTCGGTGAGTATAACAGAACTGATATGACAGGCAAAAACCCGAGGAAAATCCATCTGGAAATTCGATTTTTGAGGTCACAGGCCATTTCAATGATAGCCTATGGGAAAAACAAACAGATAGAACCCAGATGGCAGTTCCTATGGCTTCCACTAGATGTCAACAGTCTCTAGAAAGGGTTTCAGGCTTGTTATCTGAAAAATGAACAAGTAATTGTAGTTTTTTCAAGGTGTCCCTCATTAGAAAAGTAGTCTTGTTGTGCGTGTGAATGAGGTACGCGCTCTTCATTATTTATCTTCCCTATTGAACATACTATTCTCCGTCTTAAATTGTATAGTTTATTTACATATTAGAATAACTGAGGATTAATTAGAAACATCGTTTGACTTGTTTGGACGAACTTTTCCGGTAACTTTTTTGGATTCGTTTGTATGCATGTTGAAAGAGTGGATTCATGGCGCCAACTATTCTGACTTTTTTGGATATAAAGAGGGACTTTATCGAACAAAACCACCATTCATTGTGTATCTGGGAGTCCTGGGATTGTAAACAGAGGCAAGATCTTCAAAGGTAAGTGATTTATTTTATCGCTGTGCGACGCCTGTGCCTTAAAGCCTTTTTGAAATCTGACAACACGGTTGGATTAACAAGAAGTGAAGCTTTTAAACAATGTAAGACACTTGTATTTTCATGAATGTTTAATATTACGATTTACTACCACTGACTTTCTACCACCACTGATGTGCCCCTGCTTCCACAGAGCACTCACCCTACCAACCCACCAATGTGCCCCTGCTTCCACAGAGCACTCACCCTACCAACCCACTGATGTGCCCCTGCTTCCACAGAGCACTCACCATACCAACCCACTGATGTGCCCCTGCTTCCACAGAGCACTCGCCCTACCAACCCACCAATGTGCCCCTGCTTCCACAGAGCACTCGCCCTACCAACCCACCGATGTGCCCCTGCTTCCACAGAGCACTCACCCTACCAACCCACCAATGTGCCCCTGCTTCCACAGAGCACTCACCCTACCAACCCACTGATGTGCCCCTGCTTCCACAGAGCACTCACCCTACCAACCCACTGATGTGCCCCTGCTTCCACAGAGCACTCACCCTACCAACCCACTGATGTGCCCCTGCTTCCACAGAGCACTCACCCTACCAACCCACCAATGTGACCCTGCTTCCACAGAGCACTCACCCTACCAACCCACTGATGTGCCCCTGCTTCCACAGAGCACTCACCCTACCAACCCACCAATGTGCCCCTGCTTCCACAGAGCACTCACCCTACCAACCCACTGATGTGCCCCTGCTTCCACAGAGCACTCACCCTACCAACCCACTGATGTGCCCCTGCTTCCACAGAGCACTCACCCTACCAACCCACCAATGTGACCCTGCTTCCACAGAGCACTCACCCTACCAACCCACTGATGTGCCCCTGCTTCCACAGAGCACTCACCCTACCAACCCACCAATGTGACCCTGCTTCCACAGAGCACTCACCCTACCAACCCACCGATGTGCCCCTGCTTCCACAGATCACTCACCCTACCAACCCACTGATGTGCCCCTGCTTCCACAGATCACTCACCCTACCAACCCACTGATGTGCCCCTGCTTCCACAGAGCACTCACCCTACCAACCCACCGATGTGCCCCTGCTTCCACAGAGCACTCACCCTACCAACCCACTGATGTGCCCCTGCTTCCACAGAGCACTCACCATACCAACCCACCGATGTGCCCCTGCTTCCACAGAGCACTCACCCTACCAACCCACCGATGTGCCCCTGCTTCCACAGAGCACTCACCCTACCAACCCACCGATGTGCCCCTGCTTCCACAGAGCACTCACCCTACCAACCCACTGATGTGACCCTGCTTCCACAGAGCACTCAGCCTACCAACCCACCGATGTGACCCTGCTTCCACAGAGCAGTAGGACCATTGGCAAAGAACAAAGGATAAAGCTGGAATAAATGATCACCTTCATATTAAGACTGTAAACAAGCAAACTGCCACGGAACAGGTGTTGGCGAGGAGAGCAGACCCTTGACAATAACAGCTTCCTGAGAAGGCATCTGTCTAAACTTTATCGTGCAATTCTCACAGTCGGGATTAAAGAAATTAAAATGTTTAAAAACCGTGAAAGTGATATTTTCTAATAGTTTTACTGGAGAGTTCATCCACATAGTACAGTGGGTTATGAAGACCCATCGGTGGGATAAAGGAGAAATTACAGACAGAAATTTCACCATTAACGACGCCTGAGACGATCAAGCTGAAATTCACATGAAGAGATAACGAGTAGAAGACATTTTAGTCAGAAGGTCAGAAGCTAAATTAGCCTCTTACACTCATTATTGGTATGAGGTCATTGGGACACTTGGGTCAGTTTGGAAAATCACTCAAATAAAAATCACTAAAATAAATGTTGGGCTGTCGAAACATTTAGTGTAAAAACTGAAAAACACACACTCACTGAGATATTATTTAAATGTGGGGTTTTTTAGCAGCAGAAGTCAGAGCCAACGGACATGTTTCGGTGACGGCCTTGGAAAAATTTATTAACAAGTGTAAGAAAAACTTCAGAATGCAAATGACTATACAGTAACTCATAACCTATCCTGTAGGTAATGTCCTGTAGGTAATGTCCTGTAGATAATGTCCTGTAGGTAATGTCCTGTAGGTAATGTCCTGTAGGTAATGTCCTGTAGGTAATGTCCTGTAGGGAATGTCCTGTATGTAATGTCCTGTAGGTAATGTCCTGTAGGTAATGTCCTGTAGGTAATGTCCTGTAGGTAATGTCCTGTATTTAATGTCCTGTAGGTAATGTCCTGTAGGTAATGTCCTGTAGGTAATGTCCTGTATGTAATGTCCTGTATGTAATGTCCTGTAGGTAATGTCCTGTATGTAATGTCCTGTATGTAATGTCCTGTAGGTAATGTCCTGTATGTAATGTCCTGTAGGTAATGTCCTGTAGGTAATGTCCTGTAGGTAATGTCCTGTATGTAATGTCCTGCAGGTAATGTCCTGCAGGTAATGTCCTGTAGGTAATGTCCTGTATGTAATGTCCTGTATGTAATGTCCTGTAGGTAATGTCCTGCAGGTAATGTCCTGTAGGTAATGTCCTGTATGTAATGTCCTGTATGTAATGTCCTGTAGGTAATGGCCTGTAGGTAATGTCCTGTATGTAATGTCCTGTATGTAATGTCCTGTAGGTAATGTCCTGTATGTAATGTCCTGTAGGTAATGTCCTGTAGGTAATGTCCTGTAGGTAATGTCCTGTATGTAATGTCCTGTATGTAATGTCCTGTAGGTAATGTCCTGTATGTAATGTCCTGTAGGTAATGTCCTGTAGGTAATGTCCTGTATGTAATGTCCTGTATGTAATGTCCTGTAGGTAATGTCCTGTATGTAATGTCCTGTAGGTAATGTCCTGTAGGTAATGTCCTGCAGGTACTGTCCTGTAGGTAATGTCCTGTAGGTAATGTCCTGTAGGTAATGTCCTGTAGGTAATGTCCTGTAGGTAATGGCCTGTTGGTAATGTCCTGTATTTAATGTCCTGTAGGTAATGTCCTGTAGGTAATGTCCTGTAGGTAATGTCCTGTAGGTAATGTCCTGTAGGTAATGTCCTGTAGGTAATGTCCTGTAGGTAATGTCCTGTATGTAATGTCCTGTAGGTAATGTCCTGTAGGTAATGGCCTGTATGTAATGTCCTGTAGGTAATGTCCTGTATGTAATGTCCTGTAGGTAATGTCCTGTATGTAATGTCATGCAGGTAATGTCCTGTAGGTAATGTCCTGCAGGTAATGTCCTGTAGGTAATGTCCTGTAGGTAATGTCCTGTAGGTAATGTCATGTAGGTAATGTCCTGTAGGTAATGTCCTGTATGTAATGTCCTGTAGGTAATGTCCTGTATGTAATGTCCTGTAGGTAATGTCCTGTAGGTAATGTCCTGTATGTAATGTCCTGTAGGTAATGTCCTGTATGTAATGTCCTGTAGGTAATGTCCTGTAGGTAATGCCCTGTATGTAATGTCCTGTAGGTAATGTCCTGTATGTAATGTCATGTAGGTAATGTCCTGTAGGTAATGTTCTGTATGTAATGTCCTGTAGGTAATGTCCTGTAGGTAATGTCCTGTATGTAATGTCCTGTAGGTAATGTCCTGTATGTAATAGCCTGTAGGTAATGTCCTGTATGTAATGTCCTTTAGGTAATGTCCTGTAGGTAATGTCCTGTAGGTAATGTCCTGTAGGTAATGTCCTGTATGTAATGTCCTGTAGGTAATGTCCTGTAGGTAATGTCCTGTATGTAATGTCCTGTAGGTAATGTCCTGTATGTAATGTCCTGTAGGTAATGTCCTGTAGGTAATGTCCTGTATGTAATGTCCTGTAGGTAATGTCCTGTATGTAATGTCCTGTAGGTAATGTCCTGTAGGTAATGCCCTGTATGTAATGTCCTGTAGGTAATGTCCTGTATGTAATGTCATGTAGGTAATGTCCTGTAGGTAATGTTCTGTAGGTAATGTCCTGTATGTAATGTCCTGTATGTAATGTCATGTAGGTAATGTCCTGTATGTAATGTCCTGTAGGTAATGTCCTGTAGGTAATGTCCTGTATGTAATGTCCTGTAGGTAATGTCCTGTATGTAATAGCCTGTAGGTAATGTCCTGTATGTAATGTCCTTTAGGTAATGTCCTGTAGGTAATGTCCTGTAGGTAATGTCCTGTAGGTAATGTCCTGTATGTAATGTCCTGTAGGTAATGTCCTGTAGGTAATGTCCTGTATGTAATGTCCTGTAGGTAATGTCCTGTATGTAATGTCCTGTAGGTAATGTCCTGTAGGTAATGTCCTGTAGGTAATGTCCTGTAGGTAATGTCCTGTAGGTAATGTCCTGTAGGTAAAGTCCTGTATGTAATGTCCTGTAGGTAATGTCCTGTAGGTAATGTCCTGTAGGTAATGTCCTGCAGGTAATGTCCTGTAGGTAATGTCCTGTATGTAATGTCCTGTATGTAATGTCCTGTAGGTAATGTCCTGTATGTAATGTCCTGTAGGTAATGTCCTGTAGGTAATGTCCTGTATGTAATGTCCTGTAGGTAATGTCCTGTATGTAATGTCCTGTAGGTAATGTCCTGTATGTAATGTCATGTAGGTAATGTCCTGTAGGTAATGTCCTGCAGGTAATGTCCTGTAGGTAATGTCCTGTAGGTAATGTCCTGTAGGTAATGTCATGTAGGTAATGTCCTGTAGGTAATGTCCTGTAGGTAATGTCCTGTATGTAATGTCCTGTAGGTAATGTCCTGTATGTAATGTCCTGTAGGTAATGTCCTGTAGGTAATGTCCTGTATGTAATGTCCTGTAGGTAATGTCCTGTATGTAATGTCCTGTAGGTAATGTCCTGTAGGTAATGCCCTGTATGTAATGTCCTGTAGGTAATGTCCTGTATGTAATGTCATGTAGGTAATGTCCTGTAGGTAATGTCCTGTAGGTAATGTCCTGTATGTAATGTCCTGTATGTAATGTCCTGTAGGTAATGTCTTGTATGTAATGTCCTGTAGGTAATGTCCTGTAGGTAATGTCCTGTATGTAATGTCCTGTAGGTAATGTCCTGTATGTAATAGCCTGTAGGTAATGTCCTGTATGTAATGTCCTTTAGGTAATGTCCTGTAGGTAATGTCCTGTAGGTAATGTCCTGTAGGTAATGTACTGTAGGTAATGTCCTGTAGGTAATGTCCTGTATGTAATGTCCTGTATGTAATGTCATGTAGGTAATGTCCTGTAGGTAATGTCCTGTAGGTAATGTCCTGTATGTAATGTCCTGTATGTAATGTCCTGTATGTAATGTCTTGTAGGTAATGTCCTGTAGGTAATGTCCTGTATGTAATGTCCTGTAGGTAATGTCCTGTATGTAATGTCCTGTAGGTAATGTCCTGTAGGTAATGTCCTGTATGTAATGTCCTGTAGGTAATGTCCTGTATGTAATGTCCTGTAGGTACTGTCCTGTAGGTAATGTCCTGTAGGTAATGTCCTGTAGGTAATGTCCTGTAGGTAATGTCCTGTAGGTAATGTCCTGTAGGTAAAGTCCTGTATGTAATGTCCTGTAGGTAATGTCCTGTAGGTAATGTCCTGTAGGTAATGTCCTGCAGGTAATGTCCTGTAGGTAATGTCCTGTATGTAATGTCCTGTAGGTAATGTCCTGTATGTAATGTCCTGTAAGTAATGTCCTGTAGGTAATGTCCTGTAGGTAATGTCCTGTAGGTAATGTCCTGTATGTAATGTCCTGTAGGTAATGTCCTGTAGGTAATGTCCTGTAGGTAATGTCCTGTATGTAATGTCCTGTAGGTAATGTCCTGTTTGTAATGTCCTGTATGTAATGTCCTGTATGTAATGTCCTGTATGTAATGTCCTGTATGTAATGTCCTGTAGGTAATGTCCATAAGGTAATGTCCTGTAGGTAATGTCCTGTATGTAATGTCCTGTAGGTAATGTCCTGTATGTAATGTCCTGTATGTAATGTCCTGTATGTAATGTCCAGTATGTAATGTCCTGTATGTAATGTCCTGTAGGTAATGTCCTGTAGGTAATGTCCTGTATGTAATGTCCTGTAGGTAATGTCCTGTAGGTAATGTCCTGTAGGTAATGTCCTGTATGTAATGTCCTGTGGGTAATGTCCTGTAGGTAATGTCCTGTAGGTAATGTCCTGTAGGCAATGGCCTGTAGGTAATGTCCTGTATTTAATGTCCTGTAGGTAATGTCATGTAGGTAATGTCCTGTATGTAATGGCCTGTAGGTAATGTCCTGTATTTACTGTCCTGTAGGTAATGTCCTGTAGGTAATGTCCTGTATGTAATGTCCTGTAGGTAATGTCCTGTAGGTAATGTCCTGTAGGTAATGTCCTGTAGGTAATGTCCTGTAGGTAATTTCCTGTAGGTAATGTCCTGTAGGTAATGTCCTGTAGGTAATGTCCTGTAGGTAATGTCCTGTAGGTAATGTCCTGTAGGTAATGTCCTGTATGTAATGTCCTGTAGGTAATGTCCTGTAGGTAATGTCCTGTATGTAATGTCCTGTAGGTAATGTCCTGTAGGTAATGTCCTGTATTTAATGTCCTGTAGGTAATGTCCTGTAGGTACTGTCCTGTAGGTAATGTCCTGTAGGTAATGTCCTGTAGGTAATGTCCTGTATTTAATGTCCTGTAGGTAATGTCCTGTAGGTACTGTCCTGTAGGTAATGTCCTGTATGTAATGTCCTGTATGTAATGTCCTGTATGTAATGTCCTGTAGGTAATGGCCTGTAGGTAATGTCCTGTATTTAATGCCCTGTAGGTAATGTCCTGTAGGTAATGTCCTGTAGGTAATGTCCAGTATTTAATGTCTTGTAGGTAATGTCCTGTATTTAATGCTCATTTGACACTATTACAGTGACGTACAATCTGTTCATGCTGTTATGTAAACAGCAATATGTAATATCACTCTCAAATAGTTGACACAAATTTTCCTTAAACATAATTTTTTAATCCGTTCATCGAGCCAACCTGCATCATCACCATACGCTACAGCCTTTCTCTCTCTGCCTCTTTCTGCCTCTTTCTGTCTCTCTCTCTCTCTCTCTCTCTCTGTCTCTCTCTCTCTCTCTCTCTCTCTCTCTCTCTCTCTCTCTCTCTCTCTCTCTCTCTCTCTCTCTATCTCTGTCTTTGTCTCTCTCTCTGTCTCTCTCTTTGTCTCTCTCTCTCTGTCTCTCTCTTTGTCTCTCTCTATGTCTCTCTCTCTCTGTCTCTATCTCTATCTCTGTCTCTATCTATGTCTCTCTCTCTGTCTCTCTCTGTCTCTGTCTATGTTTCTCTCTCTCTGCCCCTCTCTCTCTCTGTCTCTCTCTTTGTCTCTCTCCCTGTTTCTCTATCTCTGCCTCTCTCTCTCCTTCTCTTTCTGTCTCTGTCTATGTCTCTCTCCCTCTGCCTCTCTCTCTGTCTCTCTCTCTGTCTCTATCTATCTTTCTGTCTCTCTCTCTGTCTCTTTCTCTCAATTCAATTCAATTCAAGGGGCTTTATTGGCATGGGAAACATGTGTTAACATTGCCAAAGCAAGTGAGGTAGATAATATACAAAAGTGAAATTAGATAATATACAAAAGTGAAATAAACAATAAAAATTAACAGTAAACATTACACATACAGAAGTTTCAAAACAATAAAGACATTACAAATGTCATATTATATATATACAGTGTTGTAACAATGTACAAATGGTTAAAGCACACAAGTTAAAATAAATAAACATAAATATGGGTTGTATTTACAATGGTGTTTGTTCTTCACTGGTTGCCCTTTTCTTGTGGCAACAGGTCACAAATCTTGCTGCTGTGATGGCACACTGTGGAATTTCACCCAGTAGATATGGGAGTTTATCAAAATCGGATTTGTTTTCAAATTCTTTGTGGATCTGTGTAATCTGAGGGAAATATGTGTCTCTAATATGGTCATACATTGGGCAGGAGGTTAGGAAGTGCAGCTCAGTTTCCACCTCATTTTGTGGGCAGTCTCTGTCTCTGTCTCTGTCTCTGTCTCTGTCTCTGTCTCTGTCTCTCTCTCTCTCTCATTAATCTCTCCCATTAATAACAGCTACAACAACAATATTAATCAGAACAACAATACATTAAAGTAACAGTAGTAGAACAGTGTCAACATGACTGAGAAGACACATGACCTGGTACGAAAGACAAAACAAAACTAAGCTAAATGGGAAATATTTCTCTTTCTCTCTCTCTCTCACTCTCTGTCTCTCTCTCTCTCTCTCTGTCTCTCTCTCTGTCTCTCTCTGTTTCTCCTTGCTGATCCCAGCTGTCTGAATCTACCTCTCCATAGACTCAGGGTCCTCCGTTCTCAGTTGCCTTCTGTCCACACGGTCCCCGTAGGTCTGCTGTGTAAAACCCAGGGCCTTGCATGACTGTGTCTGCAGCTCTCGGTCCACATGGCGTCTGTGGGATTGTGGATTGCCCACTCGGGGTGTGTGTGTGTGTGTGTGTGTGTGTGTGTGTGTGTGTGTGTGTGTGTGTGTGTGTGTGTGTGTGTGTGTGTGTGTGTGTGTGTGTGTGTGTGTGTGTGTGTGTGTGTGTGTGTGTGTGTGTGTGTGTGTCTCTCCATATGGTCATCTGGGGTGTCACGACGGCCCGGTGCTGCTCTCTGCTCCGCTGCCTCAACCTCACTGCACAATGAATCCTACTGGGGGAGGGGCTCACAGGAGAGACTTCTGGTCACACGGCAGAACACATGACCCTCTAGATGTTAGGTTCACACCCTCGGTGTGTGGGGGTGGGAAGGGGGGTCGTGGGTGAGAAGTGTGTGTGTGTGTGTGTGTGTGTGTGTGTGTGTGTGTGTGTGTGTGTGTGTGTGTGTGTGTGTGTGTGTGTGTGTGTGTGTGTGTGTGTGTGTGTGTGTGTGTGTGTGTGTGTGTGTGAAGGCATGCTTTGGAGGCAAGGAAAACACATTTTCTGATAACATTTCTTGCAACAGTTTTGTGTTTTTATCACGTCAAAATAACATCCGCAAATCTGCCAGAATATCGACTACCTGTGGAAGAATCCCCCTTGATCAAATGTTTCACTGTTTCACCGTCTGGAAACAAGAAACACACTGGCAAGGGGGTCATGAGCTCGTAATATACTATTTAATATGTGGACATCCAAACAAAAGACAGTGAATAAAAGCTTTCCATATAAATAGGAGAATTAGCCACCCATGAGGTGATCCAAATTGAGTTTCTCTCTCGTATTTACTCAGGGTGAAACTTTGCCCTTTCTGAAAAATATCTGAAAATAGAAAAAAATAACATCTCCGCAAGACGTGAACGTTGACACTGTCTCTCTAAGGATCGTCCTTCCTTGTTGTTATAGTAATGGCAAAGACTAGTTCTCCCCAACACTCCTTCATCTTCCTCTGCACCTGACAAAGAGACGTGATAGAATGTTCTGGGGTCCGAGCAGAAGACACTTGATAGAATGTTCTGGGGTCCTAGCAGAAGATTCTTGATAGAATGTTCTGCAGTTCTAGCAGAAGAGACTTGATAGAATGTTCTGGGGTTCTAGCAGGAGAGACTTGATAGAATGTTCTGGGGTTCAGGAAAGACTTGATAGAATGTTCTGGGGTTCTAGCAGGAGAGACTTGATAGAATGTTCTGGGGTTCTAGCAGAAGAGACTTGATAGAATGTTCTGGGGTTCTAGCAGGAGAGACTTGATAGAATGTTCTGGGGTTCTAGCAGAATAGACTTGATAGAATGTTCTGGGGTCCAGAAGAGACTTGATAGAATGTTCTGGGGTCCTAGCAGAAGAGGCTTGATAGAATGTTCAGGGGGTCCGAGCAGGAGAGGCTTGATAGAATGTTCTGGGGTCCGAGCAGAAGACACTTGATAGAATGTTCTGGGGTCCAGAAGAGACTTGATAGAATGTTCTGGGGTCCTAGCAGAAGAGACTTGATAGAATGTTCTGGGGTTCTAGCAGGAGAGACTTGATAGAATGTTCTGGGGTTCAGGAAAGACTTGATAGAATGTTCTGGGGTTCTAGCAGAAGAGACTTGATAGAATGTTCTGGGGTTCTAGCAGGAGAGACTTGATAGAATGTTCTGGGGTCCGAGCAGAAGACACTTGATAGAATGTTCTGGGGTTCTAGCAGGAGAGACTTGATAGAATGTTCTGGGGTTCAGGAGAGACTTGATAGAATGTTCTGGGGTTCAGGAGAGACTTGATAGAATGTTCTGGGGTTCTAGCAGGAGAGACTTGATAGAATGTTCTGGGGTTCAGGAGAGACTTGATAGAATGTTCTGGGGTTCAGGAGAGACTTGATAGAATGTTCTGGGGTTCAGGAGAGACTTGATAGAATGTTCTGGGGTTCTAGCAGGAGAGACTTGATAGAATGTTCTGGGGTTCTAGCAGGAGAGACTTGATAGAATGTTCTGGGGTTCAGGAGAGACTTGATAGAATGTTCTGGGGTTCAGGAGAGACTTGATAGAATGTTCTGGGGTCCAGAAGAGACTTGATAGAATGTTCTGGGGTCCTAGCAGCAACAAGTCAGTGTTCCCCTAGCTACACACACACACACACACACACACACACACACACACACACACACACACACACACACACACACACACACACACACACACACACACACACACACACACACACACACACACACACACACACACACACACATGTTGCAACATGATCTCATAGTTTACTTTAGAAATTATCTATTTGTCTATTTGTCTATTTTTGACGCATTCATTACGTATGGTTACAGGGGTAATTCTGTGTGGTTACTGAGTTAAAACAGAAGCAACTCAAAGGTTAACAGTGAGAAGACTGATTTTCATGATGTCTCATGGTCTGACAACCATTGCTGTTGATTGGCAACCGTCCACCACAGAGGCGGAAGGCTGACGTAGGGGGATGCAGTGGATTGAGACTAAAAACAGATATCTCTATGTTAACTGACTCATTGTTTTATTATGTTACTTAGATTGACACACGGGTCCACCAATAGACTCTTAAGAATTATTCAGTCCCAAGACCTTAACTACCAATTGGATACTACGAAAAAGGGGAGAAAAAGGGGTAAAACATATTTACATTTTTTTTTTTTATGATTTATTCAGTCCCAGTGGTTAACGATAGGGTTATGGTTTTGGGAAGATAAAAAATAATGAAATAATAATAATAATGAAATAATGACATGCTATTACCATCAGATATCATCACTATTCACAGCTCTATGTGGATACAGTATATTCTAAGGTATCATCTACAGCATCTACTACAGCATCTACTACAGCATCTACTTCAGTATCTACTACAGTATCTACTACAGTATGCACAGTATCTCAAATCAAATCAAATCAAATTTTATTAGTCACATACACATGGTTAGCAGATGTTAATGCGAGTGTAGCGAAATGCTTGTGCTTCTAGTTCCGACAATGCAGTAATAACCAACAGTAATCTAACCTAACAATTCCACACTACTACCTTACACACACACACAAGTGTAAAGGGATAAAGAATATGTACATAAAGATATATGGATGAGTGGTGGTACAGAACGGCATGGCAGATGCAGTAGATGGTATAGAGTACGGTATATACATATGAGATGAGTACTGTAGGGTATGTAAACATAAAGTGGCATAGTTTAAAGTGGCTAGTGGTACATGTATTGCATAAAGATGGCAAGATGCAGTAGATGATATAGAGTACAGTATATATACATATGAGATGGGTAATGTAGGGTATGTAAACATTGTATTAAGTGGCATTGCTTAAAGTGGCTAGTGGTACATTTTTACATAATTTCCATCAATTCCCATTTTTAAAGTGGCTGGAGTTGAGTCAGTATGTTGGCAGCGGCCGCTAAATGTTAGTGGTGGCTGTTTAACAGTCTGATGGCCTTGAGATAGAAGCTGTTTTTCAGTCTCTCGGTCCCTGCTTTGATGCACCTGTACTGACCTCGCCTTCTGGATGATAGCGGGGTGAACAGGCAGTGGCTTGGGTGGTTGTTGTCCTTGATGATCTTTATGGCCTTCCTGTGACATCGGGTGGTGTAGGTGTCCTGGAGGGCAGGTAGTTTGCCCCTGGTGATGCGTTCTGCAGACCTCACTACCCTCTGGAGAGCCTTACGGTTGTGGGCGGAGCAGTTGCCGTACCAGGCGGTGATACAGCCCGACAGGATGCTCTCGATTGTGCATCTGTAGAAGTTTGTGAGTGCTTTTGGTGACAAGCCGAATTTCTTCAGCCTCCTGAGGTTGAAGAGGCGCTGCTGCGCCTTCTTCACAACGCTGTCTGTGTGGGTGGACCAGTTCAGTTTGTCCGTGATGTGTACACCGAGGAACTTAAAACTTTCCACCTTCTCCACTACTGACCCGTCGATGTGGATAGGGGGGTGCTCCCTCTGCTGTTTCCTGAAGTCCACAATCATCTCCTTTGTTTTGTTGACGTTGAGTATGAGGTTATTTTCCTGACACCACACTCCGAGGGCCCTCACCTCCTCCCTGTAGGCCGTCTCGTCGTTGTTGGTGATCAAGCCTACCACTGTAGTGTCATCCGCAAACTTGATGATTGAGTTGGAGGCGTGCATGGCCACGCAGTCGTGGGTGAACAGGGAGTACAGGAGAGGGCTCAGAACGCACCCTTGTGGGGCCCCAGTGTTGAGGATCAGCGGGGTGGAGATGTTGTTACCTACCCTCACCACCTGGGGGCGGCCCGTCAGGAAGTCCAGGACCCAGTTGCACAGGGCGGGGTCGAGACCCAGGGTCTCGAGCTTGATGACGAGTTTGGAGGGTACTATGGTGTTAAATGCTGAGCTGTAATCGATGAACAGCATTCTCACATGGGTATTCCTCTTGTCCAGATGGGTTAGGGCAGTGTGCAGTGTGGTTGCGATTGCGTCGTCTGTGGACCTATTGGGTCGGTAAGCAAATTGGAGTGGGTCTAGGGTGTCCGGTAGGGTGGAGGTGATATGGTCCTTGACTAGTCTCTCAAAGCACTTCATGATGACGGAAGTGAGTGCTACGGGGCGGTAGTCGTTTAGCTCAGTTACTGTAGCTGTATCTACTACAGTATCTACTACAGTATCTACTACAGTATCTACTACAGTATGCACAGTATCTACTACAGTATCTACTACAGTATCTACTACAGTATCTACTACAGCATCTACTACAGTATCTACTACAGCATCTACTACAGCATCTACTACAGTATCTACTACAGCATCTACTACAGTATGCACAGTATCTACTACAGTATCTACTACAGCATCTAGTACAGTATCTACTACAGTATCTACTACAGCATCTACTACAGTATCTACTACAGTATCTACTAGAGCATCTACTACAGTATCTACTACAGCATCTACTACAGTATCTACTACAGTATCTACTACAGCATCTACTACAGCATCTACTACAGCATCTACTACAGTATCTACTACAGTATCTACTACAGCATCTACTACAGTATCTACTACAGTATCTACTACAGCATCTACTACAGTATCTACTACAGCATCTACTACAGTATCTACTACAGTATCTACTACAGCATCTAGTACAGTATCTACTACAGTATGCACAGTATCTACTACAGTATCTACTACAGTATCTACAGTATCTACTACAGTATCTACTACAGTATGCACAGTATCTACTACAGTATGCACAGTATCTGCTACAGTATCTACTGTAGTATGTACAGTCTCTACTACCGTATGTACAGTATCTACTACAGTATCTACTACAGTATGTACAGTATCTACTACAGTATCTTCTACAGTATGTAGAGTATCTACTACAGTATGTACAGTATCTACTACAGTATGTACAGTATCTACTACAGTATCTACTACAGTATGTACAGTATCTACTACAGTTTGTACAGTATCTACTACAGTATCTACTACAGTATGTACAGTATCTACTACAGTTTGTACAGTATCTACTACAGTATGTACAGTATCTACTACTGTATGTACAGTCTCTACTACAGTATCTACTACAGTATCTACTACAGTATGTACAGTATCTACTACAGTTTGTACAGTATCTACTACAGTATCTACTACAGTATGTACAGTATCTACTACAGTTTGTACAGTATCTACTACAGTATCTACAGTATCTACTACAGTATGTACAGTCTCTACTACCGTATGTACAGTATCTACTACAGTATCTACTACAGTATGTACGGTATGTACAGTATCTACTACAGTATGTACATTATCTACTACAGTATCTACTACAGTATCTACTACAGTATGTACAGTATCTACTACAGTTTGTACAGTATCTACTACAGTATCTACTACAGTATGTACAGTATCTACTACAGTTTGTACAGTATCTACTACAGTATGTACAGTATCTACTACTGTATGTACAGTCTCTACTACAGTATCTACTACAGTATCTACTACAGTATGTACAGTATCTACTACAGTTTGTACAGTATCTACTACAGTATCTACTACAGTATGTACAGTATCTACTACAGTTTGTACAGTATCTACTACATTATCTACAGTATCTACTACAGTATGTACAGTCTCTACTACCGTATGTACAGTATCTACTACAGTATCTACTACAGTATGTACGGTATGTACAGTATCTACTACAGTATGTACATTATCTACTACAGTATCTACTACAGTATCTACTACAGTATCTACAGTATGTACAGTCTCTACTACCGTATCTACAGTATCTACTACAGTATCTACAGTATGTACAGTATCTACTACAGTATGTGCAGTCTCTACTACCGTATCTACTACACTATGTACAGTATGTACTACAGTATGTACAGTATGTACAGCATCTACTACAGTATCTACTACAGTATGTACAGTATCTACTACAGTATGTACAGTATCTACTACAGTATGTACAGTATCTACTACAGTATGCACAGTATGTACAGAATCTACTACAGTATGTACAGTATGTACAGTATCTACTACAATATGTACATTATCTACCACAGTATATACATTATGTACATTATCTACTACAGTATGTACAGTATGTAGAGTATATTTTACAGTATGTACTACAGTATGTACAGTATCTACTACAGTATCTACAGTATCTACTACAGTATCTACAGTATCTACTACAGTATGTACAGTATCTACTACAGTATCTACAGTATGTACAGTCTCTACTACCGTATCTACAGTATCTACTACAGTATCTACAGTATGTACAGTATCTACTACAGTATGTGCAGTCTCTACTACCGTATCTACTACACTATGTACAGTATGTACTACAGTATGTACAGTATGTACAGCATCTACTACAGTATCTACTACAGTATGTACAGTATCTACTACAGTATGTACAGTATCTACTACAGTATGTACAGTATCTACTACAGTATGCACAGTATGTACAGAATCTACTACAGTATGTACAGTATGTACAGTATGTACTACAGTATGTACTACAGTATGTACAGTATCTACTACAGTATCTACAGTATCTACTACAGTATCTACAGTATCTACTACAGTATGTACAGTATCTACTACAGTATCTACTACAGTATCTACAGTAGCTACTACAGTATGTACTACAGTATCTACAGTATCTACTACAGTATGTACTACAATATCTACTACAGTATCTACTACAGTATGTACAGTATCTACTACAGTATCTACTACAGTCTCTACTACCGCATGTACAGTATCTACTACAGTATCTACTACAGTAAGTACAGTATCTATTACAGTATGTACAGTATGTACAGTATCTACTACAGTATCTACAGTATCTACAGTATCTACTACAATATCTACTACAGTATGTACAGTATCTACTACAGTATCTACAGTATCTACTACAGTATGTACTACAGTATGTACTACAGTATGTACAGTATCTACCACAGTATCTACAGTATCTACTACAGTATGTACAGTCTCTACTACAGTATGTACAATATCTACTACAGTATCTACTACAGTATGTACAGTATCTACTACAGTATCTACTACAGTCTCTTCTACCGTATGTACAGTATCTACTTCAGTATGTACTACATTATCTACTACAGTATGTACAGTATCTACTACAGTATCTACAGTATATACTACAGTATCTACAGTATGTACTACAGTATGTACTACAGTATCTACAGTATCTCTACAGTATGTACAGTATCTACTACAGTATGTACTACAATATCTACTACAGTATCTACTACAGTATGTACAGTGTCTACTACAGTATCTACTACAGTATCTACTACCGTATGTACAGTATCTACTACAGTATCTACTACAGTATCTACAGTATCTACTACAGTAACTACTACAGTATCTACTACAGTATCTACTACAGTATCTACAGTATCTACTACAGTATCTACTACAGTAACTACTACAGTATCTACAGTATCTACTACAGTATCTACTACAGTAACTACTACAGTAACTACTACAGTATGTACAGTATCTACTACAGTATCTACAGTATCTACTACAGTAACTACTACAGTAACTACTACAGTATGTACAGTATCTACTACAGTATCTACAGTATCTACTACAGTATCTACTACAGTAACTACTACAGTATCTACAGTATCTACTACAGTATCTACTACAGTATCTACTACAGTAACTACTACAGTATGTACAGTATCTACTACAGTATCTACAGTATCTACTACAGTATCTACAGTATCTACTACAGTAACTACTACAGTATGTACAGTATCTACTACAGTATCTACAGTATCTACTACAGTATCTACTACAGTATCTATCAACAATAAATACACATGTAATGCTGTGTTATCGTCCAGAAGTTGCTTGGCTTTATTGTAAGTTATTTTTGTTCAATAACAATGGTATATTATTTAGTAGCTATAGAAAATAAGGAACGTGTAGAGTGAGCTATGATCCATGTTTTTGTGTGTGAGACAGAGAGAGAGAGAGAGATGTGAGAGGGAGGGAGTGAGAGAGATATGTGAGTGTGAGGGAGAGAGAGACATGTGAGAGTGAGGGAGAGAGAGAGAGAGATGTGAGACTGAGGGAGAGAGAGAGAGAGAGAGAGAGAGAGAGAGAGAGAGAGAGAGAGATGTGATCGTGAGGGAGAGAGAGAGAAATGTGAGAGTCAGGGAGAGAGAGACATGTGAGAGTGTGGGAGAGAGAGACATGTGAGAGTGTGGGAGAGAAGGAGAGAGGGAGAGAGAGATGTGAGAGTGAGGGAGAGCGATTGAGATAGAGACAAAGAGGTAGAAAAAAGAGAGAGAGGTCTGTGTTGAGGGGAGGAACACCGTACCCCAGATGCTGATATCGATGCTGTTTCTTTTGATTTAAAGAGAGGTAGTCCCCGGAGCCACCCTGAGGCAGAGAAAAATAGATTATTTTAGCAAAAACTTAAACTACACACATCAATTTAGCCTTTTTTTTGTGACCAACTTTTTATTTTGTTTTGTCATCTGTCTTTTTCAATGGCGGGTTGCAGGTACCGAAAATGCATATAAAGACAAACTCTACCCTTTCCCCGTCTGTCTCTGTCCACTACCTACCCATTCCCTCCTTCAGTCACCATGCATCACTACCCACCCCCCCTTAGTCCCCATCAACCCCCCTCTCATTCCCCATCCAGCCCCCATTCGTATTCCCCCACAGTCCCTATCCACCTCTCCAACCATTCCCCCCTTCAGTCCCCATCCAAACCCCTACCCATTCCCTCCTTCAGTCCCCATCCACTACCTACCAATTCCCTCCTTCAGTCCCCATCCCCCCTCTACCCTTTCTACCCTCAGTCCCCACCCCCCCTCTACCCATCCCCCCTCAGTCCACACCCCCCCTCTACCCATCCCGCCTCAGTCCCCATCCACCGCTACCCATTCTCCCCTCAGTCCCCACCCCCCCTCTACCCATCCCCCCTCAGTCCCCACCCCCCCTCTACCCATCCCCCCTCAGTCCCCATCCACCGCTACCCATTCTCCCCTCAGTCCCCATCCCCCCTCTACCCATTCTCCCCTCAGTCCCCATCCACCCCCCTACCCATTCTCCCCTCTCAGTCCCCATCCCCCCTCTACCCATTCTCCCCTCAGTCCCCACCCCCCCTCTACCCATTCCCCTCTCAGTCCCCATCCACCTCCCCACCCATGTGAAAAATCAAACCAGAAGTCATGTGTAAAACTTTGAAAAAACTTTGTCAAAAGTTTAAAACGTGTTGTTCCACTTTACAAATACGCTGTAATGAACGAGGAAAAATGGCAACGTATAGTGACCCGTGAACAGGAAGAATGGTGTTGAGCTGGAAAAAAGGGTCTTACTGTATATATATATATATAGACCTGTCAGATCTGTTCAACCTCACTGGCCCGATCACGTCGTGATGTGTGGAAAAAACCCACACTGACCTTATTCACTGCCACCCACAGCCCCCTTCGACCAGCCTGGAACGAATTACAGAAACTTCCTCCAGAAAGAAGAGAGTGGCCGTGTAACAAGAACATGGTGTCCGTGCCTAAACCAGCCTCAAATCAGGTTTGATATTAGAAAATGGCAGCAGCGAGGGAGCCCTGGGCATATGGGTAAAGTGTGCTCCTCATCAAGTTAAAGGGCAAAACCTGGGAGGCAGTTCTTTTACTTGTTTCACTCACAATCAGGGATGAGGATTAATTAAAAGCAGACGTTGATCCCTGGAAGGAATCGCAGCCAGGCAAACATGTTTATAAAACTTATTTTCATCCACTTGTTTCTAGAACAGTCTGACATGGATCCCAAATCGCACCCTATTCCCTACATAGTGCACTACTTCTGACCAGAGCCCTATAGGCCCTATGGACCCCGGTGTAAAGTAGTGCACTATACAGTGAATAGGGTTTCGTTTGTGACACAGCCTCACAACAGGGCTGGCTGCTGAAGGGGAATGTCAGGATGAGTTCATCAATAAGCAGCCAAGTGTTTTTCAACTCTGTCAGAAGTTATTCTGGTTTTGGGGCTAAGAGAGATGACTCCACAGTAGCCTGTACTTCAGGTGAGACTATGTTGGTTTTGGGGTTACGAGAGATGACTCCACAGTGGCCTGTACTTCAGGTGAGACTATGTTGGTTTTGGGGATAAGAGAGATGACTCCACAGTAGCCTGTACTTCAGGTGAGACTATGTTGGTTTTGGGGATAAGAGAGATGACTCCACAGTGGCCTGTACTTCAGGTGAGACTATGTTGGTTTTGGGGCTAAGAGAGATGACTCCACAGTAGCCTGTACTTCAGGTGAGACTATGTTGGTTTTTGGGGATTAGAGAGATGACTCCACTGTAGCCTTTACTTCAGGTGAGACTATGTTGGTTTTGGGGGCTAAGAGAGATGACTCCACAGTAGCCTGTACTTCAGGTGAGACTATGTTGGTTTTGGGGTTAAGGGAGATGACTCCACAGTGGCCTGTACTTCAGGTGAGACTATGTTGGTTTTGGGGGCTAAGAGAGATGACTCCACAGTAGCCTGTACTTCAGGTGAGATTATGTTGGTTTTGGGGCTAAGAGAGATGACTCCACAGTGGCCTGTACTTCAGGTGAGACTATGTTGGGTTTTGGGGCTAAGAGAGATGACTCCACAGTGGCCTGTACTTCAGGTGAGACTATGTTGGTTTTGGGGATACGAGAGATGACTCCACAGTGGCATGTACTTCAGGTGAGACTATGTTGGTTTTGGGGCTAAGAGAGATGACTCCACAGTAGCCTGTACTTCAGGTGAGACTATGTTGGTTTTGGGGCTGAGAGAGATGACTCCACAGTGGCCTGTACTTCAGGTGAGACTATGTTGGTTTTTGGGGCTAAGAGAGATGACTCCACAGTAGCCTGTACTTCAGGTGAGACTATGTTGGTTTTGGGGATAAGAGAGATGACTCCACAGTGGCCTGTACTTCAGGTGAGACTATGTTGGTTTTGGGGATACGAGAGATGACTCCACAGTAGCCTGTACTTCAGGTGACACTATGTTGGGTTTTGGGGCAAAGAGAAATGACTCCACAGTAGCCTGTACTTCAGGTGAGACTATGTTGGTTTTTGGGGCTAAGGGAGATGACTCCACAGTGGCCTGTACTTCAGGTGAGACTATGTTGGTTTTTGAGGATAAGAGAGATGACTCCACAGTAGCCTGTACTTCAGGTGAGACTATGTTGGTTTTGGGGGCTAAGAGAGATGACTCCACAGTAGCCTGTACTTCAGGTGAGACTATGTTGGTTTTGGGGCTAAGGGAGATGACTCCACAGTAGCCTGTACTTCAGGTGAGACTATGTTGGTTTTGGGGCTAAGAGAGATGACTCCACAGTAGCCTGTACTTCAGGTGAGACTATGTTGGTTTTGGGGCTAAGAGAGATGACTCCACAGTAGCCTGTACTTCAGGTGAGACTATGTTGGTTTTTGGGGATTAGAGAGATGACTCCACTGTAGCCTTTACTTCAGGTGAGACTATGTTGGTTTTCGGGGCTAAGAGAGATGACTCCACAGTAGCCTGTACTTCAGGTGAGACTATGTTGGTTTTGGGGTTAAGGGAGATGACTCCACAGTGGCCTGTACTTCAGGTGAGACTATGTTGGTTTTGGGGGCTAAGAGAGATGACTCCACAGTAGCCTGTACTTCAGGTGAGATTATGTTGGTTTTGGGGCTAAGAGAGATGACTCCACAGTGGCCTGTACTTCAGGTGAGACTATGTTGGGTTTTGGGGCTAAGAGAGATGACTCCACAGTGGCCTGTACTTCAGGTGAGACTATGTTGGTTTTGGGGATACGAGAGATGACTCCACAGTGGCATGTACTTCAGGTGAGACTATGTTGGTTTTGGGGCTAAGAGAGATGACTCCACAGTAGCCTGTACTTCAGGTGAGACTATGTTGGTTTTGGGGCTGAGAGAGATGACTCCACAGTGGCCTGTACTTCAGGTGAGAGTATGTTGGTTTTTGGGGCTAAGAGAGATGACTCCACAGTAGCCTGTACTTCAGGTGAGACTATGTTGGTTTTGGGGATAAGAGAGATGACTCCACAGTGGCCTGTACTTCAGGTGAGACTATGTTGGTTTTGGGGATACGAGAGATGACTCCACAGTAGCCTGTACTTCAGGTGAGACTATGTTGGGTTTTGGGGCAAAGAGAAATGACTCCACAGTAGCCTGTACTTCAGGTGAGACTATGTTGGTTTTTGGGGCTAAGGGAGATGACTCCACAGTGGCCTGTACTTCAGGTGAGACTATGTTGGTTTTTGAGGATAAGAGAGATGACTCCACAGTAGCCTGTACTTCAGGTGAGACTATGTTGGTTTTGGGGGCTAAGAGAGATGACTCCACAGTAGCCTGTACTTCAGGTGAGACTATGTTGGTTTTGGGGCTAAGGGAGATGACTCCACAGTAGCCTGTACTTCAGGTGAGACTATGTTGGTTTTGGGGCTAAGAGAGATGACTCCACAGTAGCCTGTACTTCAGGTGAGACTATGTTGGTTTTGGGGATAAGAGAGATGACTCCACAGTGGCCTGTACTTCAGGTGAGACTATGTTGGTTTTGGGGATACGAGAGATGACTCCACAGTGGCCTGTACTTCAGGTGAGACTATGTTGGTTTTGGGGTTAAGGGAGATGACTCCACAGTGGCCTGTACTTCAGGTGAGACTATGTTGGTTTTGGGGGCTAAGAGAGATGACTCCACAGTAGCCTGTACTTCAGGTGAGATTATGTTGGTTTTTGAGGATAAGAGAGATGACTCCACAGTAGCCTGTACTTCAGGTGAGACTATGTTGGTTTTGGGGCTAAGAGAGATGACTCCACAGTAGCCTGTACTTCAGGTGAGACTATGTTGGGTTTTGGGGATTAAGAGAGATGACTCCACAGTGGCCTGTACTTCAGGTGAGACTATGTTGGTTTTGGGGGCTAAGAGAGATGACTCCACAGTAGCCTGTACTTCAGGTGAGACTATGTTGGGTTTTGGGGATTAAGAGAGATGACTCCACAGTAGCCTGTACTTCAGGTGAGACTATGTTGGTTTTTGGGGATAAGAGAGATGACTCCACAGTGGCCTGTACTTCAGGTGAGACTATGTTGGTTTTTGGGGATAAGGGAGATGACTCCACAGTGGCCTGTACTTCAGGTGAGACTATGTTGGTTTTGGGGGTTAAGAGAGATGACTCCACAGTAGCCTGTACTTCAGGTGAGACTATGTTGGTTTTGGGGATAAGAGAGATGACTCCACAGTAGCCTGTACTTCAGGTGAGACTATGTTGGTTTTGGGGATAAGAGAGATGACTCCACAGTGGCCTGTACTTCAGGTGAGACTATGTTGGTTTTTGGGGATAAGAGAGATGACTCCACAGTGGCCTGTACTTCAGGTGAGACTATGTTGGTTTTGGGGGCTAAGAGAGATGACTCCACAGTGGCCTGTACTTCAGGTGAGACTATGTTGGTTTTTGGGGCTAAGGGAGATGACTCCACAGTGGCCTGTACTTCAGGTGAGACTATGTTGGTTTTGGGGGCTAAGAGAGATGACTCCACAGTAGCCTGTACTTCAGGTGAGATTATGTTGGTTTTGGGGCTAAGAGAGATGACTCCACAGTGGCCTGTACTTCAGGATGAGACTATGTTGGTTTTGGGGTTTAAGAGAAATGACTCCACAGTAGCCTGTACTTCAGGTGAGACTATGTTGGTTTTGGGGCTAAGGGAGATGACTCCACAGTGGCCTGTACTTCAGGTGAGACTATGTTGGTTTTGGGGACTAAGAGAGATGACTCCACAGTAGCCTGTACTTCAGGTGAGACTATGTTGGTTTTTGAGGATAAGAGAGTTGACTCCACAGTGGCCTGTACTTCAGGTGAGACTATGTTGGTTTTTGGGGCTAAGAGAGTTGACTCCACAGTAGCCTGTACTTTCGGTGAGACTATGTTGGTTTTGGGGGCTAAGAGAGATGACTCCACAGTAGCCTGTACCTCAGGTGAGAGTATGTTGGTTTTTGGGGATAAGAGAGTTGACTCCACAGTAGCCTGTACTTCAGGTGAGACTATGTTGGTTTTTGGGGCTAAGAGAGTTGACTCCACAGTAGCCTGTACTTTAGGTGAGACTATGTTGGTTTTGGGGGCTAAGAGAGATGACTCCACAGTAGCCTGTACTTCAGGTGAGAGTATGTTGGTTTTTGGGGCTAAGAGAGATGACTCCACAGTAGCCTGTACTTCAGGTGAGAGTATGTTGGTTTTTGGTTCCCGGATAGGCCTCCAAGTACTGCTCTTCTATCTTTCTCCTTCTACTGTGAGGGATGGATGACTTTGGCATGCAGCAGATTGTCTGTGAGGGACGGAAGACTTTAACATGCAGCAGTTTGTCTGTGAGGGACGGATGACTTTAACATGCAGCAGATTGTCTGTGAGGGAAGGATGACTTTAACATGCAGCAGTTTGTCTGTGAGGGACGGATGACTTTAACATGCAGCAGTTTGTCTGTGAGGGACGGATGACTTTAGCACGCAGCAGATTGTCTGTGAGGGACGGAAGACTTTAGCATGCAGCAGTTTGTCTGTGAGGGACGGATGACTTTATTATGCAGCAGATTGTCTGTGAGGGACGGATGACTTTAGCATGCAGCAGTTTGTCTGTGAGGGATGGATGACTTTAACATGCAGCAGTTTGTCTGTGAGGGACGGATGACTTTATCATCCAGCAGATTGTCTGTGAGGGAAGGATGACTTTACTATGCAGCAGATTGTCTGTGAGGGACGGATGCCTTTAACATGCAGCAGTGTGTCTGTGAGGAACGGATGACTGTAACATGCAGCAGTTTGTCTGTGAGGGACGGATGCCTTTAACATGCAGCAGTTTGTCTGTGCGTAGGTGGTGGGTGTTGACAGACCAGGGGTTGAAGATCCTCAGCCTAACAGCATCTATCCCTCTCGAGGTAGCCTCTGTCTAACTCTGCGTTGACGACAGGAGACACTAAGCTTCCAGCTCTTTCTCTGCTGCTGCTGTAGTTGTACATCACCATTCCAGAATCAGCCCGGACATCAGAGAAAGCTCTTCAATGTGCTTCCAAGGCCTTGTTATCCTGGAGGGGGGCGTGCTGCTGTGGGGGTTTGGATCTGGTGGTGCTAAGGAGAGCCCAACGCCTTCTCCCTGCACACTTACACAACAAGTTATGTACTGCGTCCCAAATGACACCCTTTGGGCCCTGGTCAAAAGTAGTGCACTATAAAGGGACTAGGGAGCACTTTGGGACACATTCTTAGAGGCCCTGGCTCTGTTCAAGGTCTCATATCAGAGGCAATCATAAAGTGGAGACGGTTCCTCTGTTCTGTGTCCGTGTCTGGCTAACAGGCTAACAGCAGAGGCCCTGTGGTGTGTGTGCGTGCGTGTGTGTGTGTGTGTCTGTGAGTGTGTGTGTGTGTGTCTGTGAGTGTGTGTGTGTGTGTGTGTGTGTGTGTGTGTGTGTGTGTGTGTGTGTGTGTGTGTGTGTGTGTGTGTGTGTGTGTGTGTGTGTGTGTGTGTGTGTGTGTGAGCGTGTGTGTGATGTGTGCGTGTGTGTGCGTGTGTGAGCGTGTGTGTGCGCGTGGGGTGATGTGAGAAACCGGGGAACCCCAGGCTACCTCCTTAATGTTGGACTGAAGGGGACTGACTGACTGAGTCACCGTGGCCCCGACACACACAGAGGACAGACAGAGAGAGAGAGGGGACGTGGGAGCAGTGGCCTGCAACACACTGCAATCAGTGACTGATGGATGAGACTCCGGCTCAGCGAGTCACTGTTTGACAGACGCAGATACACTCTCTGTGAGAGGCTTGCACGGCGAGGCACAGAGTGAACGTTCTCAGGAAATAACTAGATAATGTAATGCAATCACTACGGAGTGCTACGGTACTGAGCTAACGAAGGCTGATGAAATATGTCTTATTTTATGTTCTGTTACATTATGCTGTTATGATATGACAGCTAGTTAGTTATCATCTGTGTCTGTTAGTTTACGTTGGTGTAGTTATCAATTCAATGCAATTCAATGGGGCTTTATTGGCATGGGAAACAAATGTTAACATTGCCAAAGCAAGTGAGGTAGATAATATACAAAAGTGAAATAAACAATAAAAATGAACAGTAAACATGACACTCACAGAAGTTCCAGAAGAATAAAGACATTTCCAATGTGTCTGTCAGCTCTCGTGCCATACATGTAAACTCAATGATAAGCCAGATTGTAGGACAGACTGTGATTTTAAATCTTAACATTATTTTAACCAGACGATTATTATAATGATTCCATTGATGTGTTTTAAAGCGACAAAAATTGAGGATTGGCCAGGATCATAGCAAATCAAAGGAAAGGCCTGGCCCTTAAATAGTACTGAACCACAAAACAGACAGACATGGCGTTAAAAGGAAACGAGAAGGAAATGGGGCCAGAGGTTTCTGTTTCAAAGAACTCTACCATAACACATTGATGGCAGGCAGGAAGGCTTGGCTACGCAACACCACCCGGTGAACATGCCAAATACCGTTAGCAACCAAACAATATCAAACACAACCATCAGTGAGTAAATCCTCACCTTTCCAGATGACTCATGTTCAATCTCTAACAGCACAATAGACAAGGTGTGTTAAAGCAGAAAGCCACAACTAATCTCCAACATCCCCCATCTTCACATCCAACATCCCCCATCTTCACATCTTCACATCCAACATCTTGACATCTTCACATCTTCACATCCAACATCCCCCATCTTCACATCTTCACATCCAACATCTTCACATCTTCACATCCAACATCCACCATCTTCACATCCAACATCCCCCATCTTCACATCTTCACATCCAACATCCCCTATCTTCACATCGAGCATCCCCCATCTTCACATCTTCACATCCAACATCCCCCATCTTCACATCTTCACATCCAACATCCCCCATCTTCACATCTTCACATCCAACATCCCCCATCTTCACATCTTCACATCCAACATCCCCCATCTTCACATCTTCACATCCAACATCCCCTATCTTCACATCGAGCATCCCCCATCTTCACATCTTCACATCCAACATCCCCCATCTTCACATCTTCACATCCAACATCCCCCATCTTCACATCCAACATCCCCCATCTTCACAACTTCACATCCAACATCCCCCATCTTCACATCTTCACATCCAACATCCCCCATCTTCACAACTTCACATCCAACATCCCCCATCTTCACATCTTCACATCGAGCATCCCCCATCTTCACATCTTCACATCCAACATCCCCCATCTTCACATCTTCACATCCAACATCCCCCATCTTCACTTTTTCACATCCAACATCCCCCATCTTCACATCCAACATCCACCATCTTCACATCCAACATCCCCCATCTTCACATCTTCACATCCAACATCCCCTATCTTCACATCGAGCATCCCCCATCTTCACATCTTCACATCCAACATCCCCCATCTTCACAACTTCACATCCAACATCCCCCATCTTCACATCTTCACATCTTCACATCCAACATCCCCCATCTTCACATTTTCACATCCAACATCCCCCAGCTTCACATCTTCACATCCAACATCCCCCATCTTCACATCTTCAAATCCAACATCCCCTATCTTCACATCCAACATCCCCCATCTTCACAACTTCACATCCAACATCCCCCATCTTCACATCTTCACATCCAACATCCCCCATCTTCACAACTTCACATCCAACATCCCCCATCTTCACAGCTTCACATCCAACATCCCCCATCTTCACATCTTCACATCCAACATCCCCCATCTTCACATCTTCACATCCAACATCCCCCAGCTTCACATCTTCACATCCAACATCCCCCATCTTCACATCTTCAAATCCAACATCCCCTATCTTCACATCCAACATCCCCTATCTTCACATCCAACATCCCCCATCTTCACATCCAACATCCCCCATCTTCACATCTTCACATCCAACATCCCCCATCTTCACATCTTCAAATCCAACATCCCCTATCTTCACATCCAACATCCCCCATCTTCACATCTTCACATCCAACATCCCCCATCTTCACATCTTCAAATCCAACATCCCCTATTTTCACATCCAACATCCCCCAGCTTCACATCTTCACATCCAACATCCCCCATCTTCACATCTTCAAATCCAACATCCACCATCTTCACATCCAACATCCCCCATCTTCACAACTTCACATCCAACATCCCCCATCATCTCACATCCAACATCCCCCATCTTCACAACTTCACATCCAACATCCCCATCTTCACATCCAACATCCCCCATCTTCACATCTTCACATCCAACATCCCCCATCTTCACATCTTCACATCCAACATCCCCCAGCTTCACATCTTCACATCCAACATCCCCCATCTTCACATCTTCAAATCCAACATCCCCTATCTTCACATCCAACATCCCCTATCTTCACATCCAACATCCCCCATCTTCACATCCAACATCCCCCATCTTCACATCTTCACATCCAACATCCCCCATCTCACGCCTCTCGACAGGACATCTTATGGTAAACTCTGATATTCTAGATGGACAGCTTGTTGTAAACAGATATTCTAGATGGACAGCTTGTTGTAAACAGATATTCTAGATGGACAGCTTGTTGTAAACAGATATTCTAGATGGACAGCTTGTTGTAAACTCTGATATTCTAGATGGACAGCTTGTTGTAAACAGATATTCTAGATGGACAGCTTGTTGTAAACTCTGATATTCTAGATGGACAGCTTGTTGTAAACTCTGATATTCTAGATGGACAGCTTGTTGTAAACAGATATTCTAGATGGACAGCTTGTTGTAAACAGATATTCTAGATGGACAGCTTGTTGTAAACAGATATTCTAGATGGACAGCTTGTTGTAAACAGATATTCTAGATGGACAGCTTGTTGTAAACTCTGATATTCTAGATGGACAGCTTGTTGTAAACTCTGATATTCTAGATGGACAGCTTGTTGTAAACAGATATTCTAGTTGGACAGCTTGTTGTAAACAGATATTCTAGATGGACAGCTTGTTGTAAACAGATATTCTAGATGGACAGCTTGTTGTAAACTCTGATATTCTAGATGGACAGCTTGTTGTAAACTCTGATATTCTAGATGGACAGCTTGTTGTAAACTCTGATATTCTAGATGGACAGCTTGTTGTAAACTCTGATATTCTAGATGGACAGCTTGTTGTAAACAGATATTCTAGATGGACAGCTTGTTGTAAACAGATATTCTAGGTGGACAGCTTGTTGTAAACAGATATTCTAGATGGACAGCTTGTTGTAAACAGATATTCTAGATGGACAGCTTGTTGTAAACAGATATTCTAGATGGACAGCTTGTTGTAAACAGATATTCTAGATGGACAGCTTGTTGTAAACAGATATTCTAGATGGACAGCTTGTTGTTAACAGATATTCTAGATGGACAGCTTGTTGTAAACAGATATTCTAGATGGACAGCTTGCTGTAAACAGATATTCTAGATGGACAGCTTGTTGTAAACTCTGATATTCTAGATGGACAGCTTGTTGTAAACAGATATTCTAGATGGACAGCTTGTTGTAAACAGATATTCTAGATGGACAGCTTGTTGTAAACTCTGATATTCTAGATGGACAGCTTGTTGTAAACTCTGATATTCTAGATGGACAGCTTGTTGTAAACTCTGATATTCTAGATGGACAGCTTGCTGTAATCAGATATTCTAGATGGACAGCTTGTTGTAAACAGATATTCTAGATGGACAGCTTGTTGTAAACAGATATTCTAGATGGACAGCTTGTTGTAAACAGATATTCTAGATGGACAGCTTGTTGTAAACAGATATTCTAGATGGACAGCTTGTTGTAAACAGATATTCTAGATGGACAGCTTGTTATAAACAGATATTCTAGATGGACAGCTTGTTGTAAACAGATATTCTAGATGGACAGCTTGCTGTAAACAGATATTCTAGATGGACAGCTTGTTGTAAACTCTGATATTCTAGATGGACAGCTTGTTGTAAACAGATATTCTAGATGGACAGCTTGTTGTAAACAGATATTCTAGATGGACAGCTTGTTGTAAACTCTGATATTCTAGATGGACAGCTTGTTGTAAACTCTGATATTCTAGATGGACAGCTTGTTGTAAACTCTGATATTCTAGATGGACAGCTTGCTGTAATCAGATATTCTAGATGGACAGCTTGTTGTAAACAGATATTCTAGATGGACAGCTTGTTGTAAACAGATATTCTAGATGGACAGCTTGTTGTAAACAGATATTCTAGATGGACAGCTTGTTGTTAACAGATATTCTAGATGGACAGCTTGTTGTAAACAGATATTCTAGATGGACAGCTTGTTGTTAACAGATATTCTAGATGGACAGCTTGTTGTAAACAGATATTCTAGATGGACAGCTTGTTGTAAACTCTGATATTCTAGACGGACAGCTTGTTGTAAACAGATATTCTAGATGGACAGCTTGCTGAAAACAGATATTCTAGATGGACAGCTTGTTGTAAACAGATATTCTAGATGGACAGCTTGTTGTTAACAGATATTCTAGATGGACAGCTTGTTGTAAACAGATATTCTAGATGGACAGCTTGTTGTAAACTCTGATATTCTAGATGGACAGCTTGTTGTAAACTCTGATATTCTAGATGGACAGCTTGTTGTAAACTCTGATATTATAGATGGACAGCTTGTTGTAAACAGATATTCTAGATGGACAGCTTGTTGTAAACTCTGATATTCTAGATGGACAGCTTGTTGTAAACTCTGATATTCTAGATGGACAGCTTGTTGTAAACTCTGATATTCTAGATGGACAGCTTGTTGTAAACAGATATTCTAGATGGACAGCTTGTTGTAAACAGATATTCTAGATGGACAGCTTGTTGTAAACAGATATTCTAGATGGACAGCTTGTTGTAAACAGATATTCTAGATGGACAGCTTGTTGTAAACTCTGATATTCTAGATGGACAGCTTGTTGTAAACAGATATTCTAGATGGACAGCTTGTTGTAAACTCTGATATTCTAGATGGACAGCTTGTTGTAAACAGATATTCTAGATGGACAGCTTGTTGTAAACAGATATTCTAGATGGACAGCTTGTTGTAAACAGATATTCTAGATGGACAGCTTGTTGTAAACTCTGATATTCTAGATGGACAGCTTGTTGTAAACTCTGATATTCTAGACGGACAGCTTGTTGTAAACTCTGATATTCTAGATGGACAGCTTGTTGTAAACAGATATTCTAGATGGACAGCTTGTTGTAAACAGATATTCTAGATGGACAGCTTGTTGTAAACTCTGATATTCTAGATGGACAGCTTGTTGTAAACTCTGATATTCTAGACGGACAGCTTGTTGTAAACTCTGATATTCTAGATGGACAGCTTGTTGTAAACAGATATTCTAGATGGACAGCTTGCTGTAAACAGATATTCTAGATGGACAGCTTGTTGTAAACAGATATTCTAGGTGGACAGCTTGTTGTAAACGGATATTCTAGGTGGACAGCTTGCTGTAAACGGATATTCTAGGTGGACAGCTTGTTGTAAACGGATATTCTAGGTGGACAGCTTGCTGTAAACGGATATTCTAGGTGGACAGCTTGTCTTTCTTTTATAAAGACTATGCTTTGCTTCTTTGTTTTTCCTTCATTATTTTGTTTTTATGATATTTCCCAGCCAGCTGGCTGCGGCAGACAGAAGAGGGGAAGAAAGCTCCTTGTGTGTGTGTGTGTGTGTGTGTGTGTGTGTGTGTGTGTGTGTGTGTGTGTGTGTGTGTGTGTGTGTGTGTGTGTGTGTGTGTGTGTGTGTGTGTGTGTGTGTGTGTGTGTGTGTGTGTGTGTGTGTGTGTGTGTGTGTGTGTGTGTGTGTGTGTGTGTGTGCGTGCGTGCGTGCGTGTGTGTGTGTGTGTTGTCGTGGCATTTTGCTTTCCACCAGGGCTGAGTGGGATCATTATGGGATGTTCATGAGGCTTCCACCGCTAATTGGTCTTCCAGTGAACACAGAAAGACACTTGAAAAATATGACTGCAGGCGATAGAAACCTAATTAGGATGTTTGCCACTAAAGAGGAGCTCAGATCTGGAGATGAAGCTGGCTGGTAGTGCTATAGGCCAGACAAACTAAACAGGGAAACCCTCACAATGGTGTTACTGCCGTGAGAAAAGGGCTGTGGAAATCATTTTTTTTTTAAATCAGAGAGAGAAACACATATAGTTAAACAGACGTTATCATTTTTGGTGTGTTTTTTTTGTTAAACACTTCAATGGTATTTGTTAACAGTATTGGATTATAGGGATTTAGCCTGAGCTGCTGTAAGTTGGTTTTCCGTTGGTGATATTGAGCCATTTACATTCTATAAATGTCATGCAGAAAATCCTTTAATGCCTTTTATTCCATTTGATATAATTGGTTCGTTTCATTTGAAATTCCCAATGTCTTCTCCTATCCTGCAGCAGTGATTTATACTAATACTGTCTTTATTACTGTGTGTTCATGCAATCCCAACAAAGAATGAAGCACTAACTTGAATTGTTTTGTATAAATAGACAGTCTATGATATTTGTTCAGTAATGGAAATATCACATAATTCAAAAAGAATATTTCAACATGTGACCAAGATTCCCTTTTCCCCTATCAGTATGTATGGTACAAAAGCATCTCTGTATGACTTTACCATCTTTAATGTCAAACTGACCTTTGCAAAGAAAGGTTTATTTTTGATTCGACATTATCGTCTGTCACCAACATACATTTTCTTATGTTCACAGTGGAAGCTGTTTCTTTTTTGCTTTAATGTTTGAACTTCAGGATATGAAGATGTGTTCAGGGAGAAGAAGAGCATAAAAGGTGAACCTTTGTCCTCTTCCTGGTCGCTACCTTAATAAACCATCACTGATTTCCACTGTGGGGGAATGAAGGTTGAAAACAAATTGTTCAATACAATTATGTCAAAAGATGTATTTGACGAGCTATTTCTGTGCTCAGAACTGTCTAATTCTGTTCTTGACTGAGAGACAGAGTTAAAACCAGACCGAAATATTAAGTTCAAATTCACATTACTAGTCAAGGTATGTGACTAGTTCATTTCCTGTGTTCAGTTTTGGTGGCGACCTATGTCTAGTCTTGGTATCCAGGCCTGTCACAACGTTTTATTAGCTAAATCTTAGTGCCTGTCACAATAGGGGCTCAGTAGTGTAAATCAAATACATCTCATTAATAATGTAAGGTGACGCTAGCAGAGGGTAGCATGGCCCTGGGAGCACTGAAGGATACCATAGTGAGAGTGACAGTGGACAGGAGAGGCCCTCTGAGGGGTCCTGGCGTGGCCCTCCCTGCTACGCTCAACTGGAGCCTTTGTTGGTTCCTCTTCACTGTGGGCCATACATGGGGGGGGGGGGGGCTGGGTGATGGTGGACTGGTGGACTGGTGGACTGGGTGGTGGGAGGGCTGGGTGGGACGGGCTGGGTGGCTGGGTGGGCTTGGGATGGAATGGCTAGGGGGGGAGTGGGGAGGGCTGGGTGGGCTTGGGATGGAATGGCTAGGGGGGAAGTGGGGAGGGCTGGGTGGGCTTGGGATGGAATGGCTAGAGAGGGAGGGAGGGAGGGAGGGAGGGAGGGAGGGAGGGAGGGAGGGAGGGAGGGAGGGAGGGGTAGGAGGTGATGTGAGGTAAGATGGTTTGGGGGGCGGGGTAAAAAGGGGAGGGAGGGGAGATGGAGGGGGTAAAAGGGGGATAAATGGGGGAGGGGAGATGGAGAGGGTAAAAGGGGGATGGGGAGATGGGGGAGGAAGGGGGGGTTTGATCCCAAGTCAGGAGGTGTCTAGCTGGCTGGGACCTGCTGAGACGGTGGACCTCAGCATCCAGCCTCCTTCATTCTGACAGAACAAGTGTTACATGAGAGGTGAAGGATGGCGCTGGTCCGTCTCAAGACCCCTGGATCAGGTGTTCCTCGTCAACCTGGCCCCTGGCTGCAGTGGAGCGCGCGTGCGTGTGTGTGTGTGTGTGTGTGTGTGTGTGTGTGTGTGTGTGTGTGTGTGTGTGTGTGTGTGTGTGTGTGTGTGTGTGTGTGTGTGTGTGTGTGTGCGTGCGTGCGTGCGTGTGTGTGTGTGTGTCAGTGGAGGCTCCTCAGAGGCGGAAGGGGAGGACCATCCGACTCAGTGAATTTCATGAAAAATATAGTTTAACATTGATCAAGTTCTCCTTTTTAGATAAAACTATACTAAATATATTCACATCACCAAATACCTGATTAAAACACACTCTTTTGCAATGAATGTCTCCAGTAGCCTCAACAGCACTCTGTAGGTTAGCACCATGGTGTAGCCGGAGGACAGCTAGCTTCCGTCCTCCTCTGGGTACGTTGACTTCAATACAACACTTAGGAGGAGGACGTCCTCCAACCTATCAGAGCTCTGGCAGTATGAACGAACATCGTGACCATCCAATCGAAAGCATCAGCTGCAGCTAGCTGTCACTGCGGTGTATACAATGTAGTGAGTAGTTGACTCACAGAGAAAAAGACAATTCATTTAATTAAAAAAGACTGAACTAATTGCAGCTATCACAGAGAAAAAGACAATTCATTTAATTAAAACAGACTTGCAGCTAATTTATCCTACTCAACAACCTGACTCAAACAGAGAGGAATGCTAATTATGTTAGCTAGCTGGCTAAGGCTATCCAACACTGCATCTCTTCCAAGTCAAAGTAAGCTTTCGGGTTTTATGAATTTATTGCCACCGGGGCCCGCCGGTGTAACTACTAAACTGCTAGCCGTACGCTGTACTGAGTGATTATACACATGGATTTGGATTGTAGCTACGCTAACACGTTAGTTCTAATTTGTTTGACTGTAACCTTAACATGGTGACGATGATGTAGGCTAGTTAGCAGTTAAGGTATGAAGGTTTTGCTTGGAAAGTTGTTGTTTTAGCGCCATGGTTACAGACAGCTGATGTGTTTGTGCACTGAAGCCCACAAGGGTAGAGGAAAGGTGAGAAGAGGAGAGCGTGTAGATGTGAGAAAGGAATTATACAACAGCAAAGTGAGGATGCTGTTTGTACGTGGCTGCTATGAAAGTGAACTGTATGTGCGGGTGATCAGGGGTGTATTCATTCTGTTGCAAAAATGATTCTTAAACAGAAGCTACCTGAACGTGTTCAATAGAATCTCTTGTTTCGTTTTGCAACTGTTTGGACTAATGACTACACCCTAGATCAGCTAGATGCAGGTAAGAGTGTGTAAGGTGGTATTGAATGTCTCACTGTCTGTCTACCTCGATTATTCAAAATTGTCTTTCAACCTGTAAACTGTCATTCATAGGCTAGGTTGTAGCCACCTCATGATGTGTTCAGGGAAAATGTGAGTATCATGTAATAGCCTAAACCTATCAATGTCACATTGAACTGGGTGAATGGGATATGAATGACAGTAACCTAAACCTATCAATGTCACATTGAACTGGGTGGATGGGATATGAATGACAGTAACCTAAACCTATCAATGTCACATTGAACTGGGTGAATGGGATATGAATGACAGTCATCCAATATGCTGTAATGGAAGTAAGGTCATGCTCATAAAAAATCTAATCTATCCTCCCTAATGTTGAACGGCACCGACCACCACTCCCTGTGAGATGCAGCCAGCAGTGTGTGTCTGCAGCCCAGCCCTGGACCAGGCCATAACGTGTACCTGCGAGGCTGAGGAAGACGCTACTAATGATAATAGATGCAGCCAGCAGTGTGTGTGTGTCTGCAGCCCAGCCCTGGACCAGGCCATAACGTGTACCTGCGAGGCTGAGGAAGACGCTACTAATGATAATAGATAAAGCCAGCAGTGTGTGTGTGTCTGCAGCCCAGCCCTGGACCAGGCCATAACGTGTACCTGCGAGGCTGAGGAAGACGTTACTAATGATAATAGATGCAGCCAGCAGTGTGTGTCTGCAGCCCAGCCCTGGACCAGGCCATAACGTGTACCAGCGAGGCTGAGGAGACGTTACTAATGATAATAGATAAAGCCAGCAGTGTGTGTGTGTCTGCAGCCCAGCCCTGGACCAGGCCATAACGTGTACCAGCGAGGCTGAGGAAGACGTTACTAATGATAATAGATAAAGCCAGCAGTGTGTGTGGGTCTGCAGCCCAGCCCTGGACCAGGCCATAACGTGTACCTGCGAGGCTGAGGAAGACGCTACTAATGATAATAGATAAAGCCAGCAGTGTGTGTCTGCAGCCCTGCCCTGGACCAGGCCATAACGTGTACCTGCGAGGCTGAGGAAGACGCTACTAATGATAATAGATGCAGCCAGCAGTGTGTGTGTGTCTGCAGCCCAGCCCTGGACCATTTACATTTACATTTAAGTCATTTAGCAGACGCTCTTATCCAGAGCGACTTACAAATTGGTGCATTCACCTTATGATATCCAGTGGAACAACCACTTTACAATAGTGCATCTAACTCTTTTAAGGGGGGGGGGGGGGGGGGGTTAGAAGGATTACTTTATCCTATCCTAGGTATTCCTTAAAGAGGTGGGGTTTCAGGTGTCTCCGGAAGGTGGTGATTGACTCCGCTGACCTGGCGTCGTGAGGGAGTTTGTTCCACCATTGGGGTGCCAGAGCAGCGAACAGTTTTGACTGGGCTGAGCGGGAACTGTACTTCCTCAGAGGTAGGGAGGCGAGCAGGCCAGAGGTGGATGAACGCAGTGCCCTTGTTTCGGTGTAGGGCCTGATCAGAGCCTGAAGGTACGGAGGTGCCGTTCCCCTCACAGCTCCGTAGGCAAGCACCATGGTCTTGTAGCGGATGCGAGCTTCAACTGGAAGCCAGTGGAGAGAGCGGAGGAGCGGGGTGACGTGAGAGAACTTGGGAAAGTTGAACACCAGACGGGCTGCGGCGTTCTGGATGAGTTGTAGGGGTTTAATGGCACAGGCAGGGAGCCCAGCCAACAGCGAGTTGCAGTAATCCAGACGGGAGATGACAAGTGCCTGGATTAGGACCTGCGCCGCTTCCTGCGTGAGGCAGGGTCGTACTCTGCGAATGTTGTAGAGCATGAACCTACAGGAACGGGTCACCGCCTTGATGTTAGTTGAGAACGACAGGGTGTTGTCCAGGATCACGCCAAGGTTCTTAGCACTCTGGGAGGAGGACACAATGGAGTTGTCAACCGTGATGGCGAGATCATGGAACGGGCAGTCCTTCCCCGGGAGGAAGAGCAGCTCCGTCTTGCCGAGGTTCAGCTTGAGGTGGTGATCCGTCATCCACACTGATATGTCTGCCAGACATGCAGAGATGCGATTCACCACCTGGTTATCAGAGGGGGGAAAGGACCAGGCCATAACGTGTACCTGCGAGGCTGAGGAAGACGTTACTAATGATAATAGATAAAGCCAGCAGTGTGTGTGGGTCTGCAGCCCAGCCCTGGACCAGGCCATAACGTGTACCAGCGAGGCTGAGGAAGACGTTACTAATGATAATAGATGCAGCTAGCAGTGTGTGTGTGTCTGCAGCCCAGCCCTGGACCAGGCCATAACGTGTACCTGCGAGGCTGAGGAGACGCTACTAATGATAATAGATGCAGGTCTATTAACCATCAAACTGCTAATGGACTAGAACACGTCATGATTGTTTGGGGAGAATCAGCAGCCTTTTGTACTGTGGCAAAAACAACAGGACAATACTAAATACCTTAGTGGCCAGAAATATCTCCCAGTTCTCCCATTTTAACAAGTGATGCACTTGTGTTTTGCAGCCATTTTGTTTGATTGGACTTGGACAAGTGGGTTATCCATTGTGAATAACCTTATTCATTAGGACGGTAATGATACTGAATCCATCCCACCTTGGATTTTTCCATTACAATACCTCTAAAAAATGATTACAATTATTCTCTATGACTGAACAAAGACAGAAACGGTTTAAAAAGCAGAACAAACATAAATAAATGAACGTCATGGGTGACCCTTTGCCATAACCCCCTGAAATGACCCCCTGAAAGGTTCAAATGGCAAAGACTCACTATTTCACTCTTCCATTTTGTACCTTATTCACTACATAGTGCACTACTTTTGACCAGAGACCAGACACCACATCTACCATCTCATGACATCAAACGACTAGCATCCAGACACCACATCTATCGTCTCATGACATCATAGGACTGTCATCCAGACACCACATCTATCATCTCATGACATCATATGACTGTCATCCAGACACCACATCTATCATCTCATGACATCATAGGACTGTCATCCAGACACCACATCTACCATCTCATGACATCATAGGACTGTCATCCAGACACCACATCTACCATCTCATGACATCATACGACTGTCATCCAGACACCACATCTATCATCTCATGACATCATATGACTGTCATCCAGACACCACATCTATCATCTCATGACATCATACGACTGTCATCCAGACACCACATCTATCATCTCATGACATCATAGGACTGTCATCCAGACACCAGATCTATCATCTCATGACATCATATGACTATCATCCAGACACCACATCTACCATCTCATGACATCAAACGACTAGCATCCAGACACCACATCTATCATCTCATGACATCATAGGACTGTCATCCAGACACCACATCTATCATCTCATGACATCATCGGACTGTCATCCAGACACCACATCTATCATCTCATGACATCATAGGACTGTCATCCAGACACCACATCTATCATCTCATGACATCATACGACTGTCATCCAGACACCACATCTATCATCTCATGACATCATAGGACTGTCATCCAGACACCAGATCTATCGTCTCATGACATCATATGACTATCATCCAGACACCACATCTACCATCTCATGACATCAAACGACTAGCATCCAGACACCACATCTATCGTCTCATGACATCATAGGACTGTCATCCAGACACCACATCTATCATCTCATGACATCATAGGACTGTCATCCAGACACCACATCTATCATCTCATGACATCATAGGACTGTCATCCAGACACCACATCTACCATCTCATGACATCATACGACTGTCATCCAGACACCACATCTATCATCTCATGACATCATATGACTGTCATCCAGACACCACATCTATCATCTCATGACATCATACGACTGTCATCCAGACACCACATCTATCATCTCATGACATCATATGACTATCATCCAGACACCACATCTATCATCTCATGACATCATAGGACTGTCATCCAGAGACCACATCTATCATCTCATGACATCATAGGACTGTCATCCAGACACCACATCTACCATCTCATGACATCATCGGACTGTCATCCAGACACCACATCTATCATCTCATGACATCATCGGACTATCATCCAGACACCACATCTACCATCTCATGGCATCATACGACTGTCATCCAGACACCACATCTATCATCTCATGACATCATACGACTGTCATCCAGACACCACATCTATCATCTCATGACATCATAGGACTATCATCCAGACACCACATCTATCATCTCATGACATCATAGGACTATCATCCAGACACCACATCTATCATCTCATGGCATCATACGACTGTCATCCAGACACCACATCTATCATCTCATGACATCATACGACTGTCATCCAGACACCACATCTATCATCTCATGACATCATAGGACTATCATCCAGACACCACATCTATCATCTCATGACATCATAGGACTATCATCCAGACACCACATCTATCATCTCATGGCATCATACGACTGTCATCCAGACACCACATCTATCATCTCATGACATCATAGGACTATCATCCAGACACCACATCTATCATCTCATGACATCATAGGACTATCATCCAGACACCACATCTATCATCTCATGGCATCATACGACTGTCATCCAGACACCACATCTATCATCTCATGACATCATAGGACTATCATCCAGACACCACATCTATCATCTCATGGCATCATACGACTGTCATCCAGACACCACATCTATCATCTCATGACATCATACAACTGTCATCCAGACACCACATCTATCATCTCATGACATCATAGGACTATCATCCAGACACCACATCTATCATCTCATGGCATCATACGACTGTCATCCAGACACCACATCTATCATCTCATGACATCATACGACTGTCATCCAGACACCACATCTATCATCTCATGACATCATAGGACTATCATCCAGACACCACATCCATCATCTCATGACATCATAGGACTGTCATCCAGACACCACATCTATCATCTCATGACATCATAGGACTGTCATCCAGACACCACATCCATCATCTCATGACATCATAGGACTATCATCCAGACACCACATCCATCATCTCATGACATCATAGGACTATCATCCAGACACCACATCCATCATCTCATGACATCATAGGACTGTCATCCAGACACCACATCTATCATCTCATGACATCATAGGACTGTCATCCAGACACCACATCTACCATCTCATGACATCATATGACTGTCATCCAGACACCACATCTATCATCTCATGACATCATACGACTGTCATCCAGACACCACATCTATCATCTCATGACATCATAGGACTGTCATCCAGACACCACATCTATCATTTCATGACATCATACGACTGTCATCCAGACACCACATCTATCATCTCATGACATCATATGACTGTCATCCAGACACCACATCTATCATCTCATGACATCATAGGACTGTCATCCAGACACCACATCTATCATCTCATGACATCATAGGACTGTCATCCAGACACCAGATCTATCATCTCATGACATCATATGACTATCATCCAGACACCACATCTACCATCTCATGACATCAAACGACTAGCATCCAGACACCACATCTATCGTCTCATGACATCATAGGACTGTCATCCAGACACCACATCTATCATCTCATGACATCATAGGACTGTCATCCAGACACCACATCTATCATCTCATGACATCATAGGACTGTCATCCAGACACCACATCTACCATCTCATGACATCATACGACTGTCATCCAGACACCACATCTATCATCTCATGACATCATATGACTGTCATCCAGACACCACATCTATCATCTCATGACATCATACGACTGTCATCCAGACACCACATCTATCATCTCATGACATCATAGGACTGTCATCCAGACACCACATCTACCATCTCATGACATCAAACGACTAGCATCCAGACACCACATCTATCATCTCATGACATCATATGACTGTCATCCAGACACCACATCTATCATCTCATGACATCATAGGACTGTCATCCAGACACCACATCTATCATCTCATGACATCATAGGACTGTCATCCAGACACCAGATCTATCATCTCATGACATCATATGACTATCATCCAGACACCACATCTACCATCTCATGACATCAAACGACTAGCATCCAGACACCACATCTATCGTCTCATGACATCATAGGACTGTCATCCAGACACCACATCTATCATCTCATGACATCATAGGACTGTCATCCAGACACCACATCTATCATCTCATGACATCATAGGACTGTCATCCAGACACCACATCTACCATCTCATGACATCATACGACTGTCATCCAGACACCACATCTATCATCTCATGACATCATATGACTGTCATCCAGACACCACATCTATCATCTCATGACATCATACGACTGTCATCCAGACACCACATCTATCATCTCATGACATCATAGGACTGTCATCCAGACACCACATCTACCATCTCATGACATCAAACGACTAGCATCCAGACACCACATCTATCGTCTCATGACATCATAGGACTGTCATCCAGACACCACATCTATCATCTCATGACATCATCGGACTGTCATCCAGACACCACATCTATCATCTCATGACATCATAGGACTGTCATCCAGACACCACATCTATCATCTCATGACATCATAGTACTGTCATCCAGACACCACATCTATCATCTCATGACATCATAGGACTGTCATCCAGACACCAGATCTATCGTCTCATGACATCATATGACTATCATCCAGACACCACATCTACCATCTCATGACATCAAACGACTAGCATCCAGACACCACATCTATCGTCTCATGACATCATAGGACTGTCATCCAGACACCACATCTATCATCTCATGACATCATAGGACTGTCATCCAGACACCACATCTATCATCTCATGACATCATAGGACTGTCATCCAGACACCACATCTACCATCTCATGACATCATACGACTGTCATCCAGACACCACATCTATCATCTCATGACATCATCTGACTGTCATCCAGACACCACATCTATCATCTCATGACATCATATGACTGTCATCCAGACACCACATCTATCATCTCATGACATCATAGGACTGTCATCCAGACACCACATCTATCATCTCATGACATCATAGGACTGTCATCCAGACACCAGATCTATCATCTCATGACATCATATGACTATCATCCAGACACCACATCTACCATCTCATGACATCAAACGACTAGCATCCAGACACCACATCTATCGTCTCATGACATCATAGGACTGTCATCCAGACACCACATCTATCATCTCATGACATCATAGGACTGTCATCCAGACACCACATCTATCATCTCATGACATCATAGGACTGTCATCCAGACACCACATCTACCATCTCATGACATCATAGGACTGTCATCCAGACACCACATCTACCATCTCATGACATCATACGACTGTCATCCAGACACCACATCTATCATCTCATGACATCATATGACTGTCATCCAGACACCACATCTATCATCTCATGACATCATACGACTGTCATCCAGACACCACATCTATCATCTCATGACATCATAGGACTGTCATCCAGACACCAGATCTATCATCTCATGACATCATATGACTATCATCCAGACACCACATCTACCATCTCATGACATCAAACGACTAGCATCCAGACACCACATCTATCGTCTCATGACATCATAGGACTGTCATCCAGACACCACATCTATCATCTCATGACATCATCGGACTGTCATCCAGACACCACATCTATCATCTCATGACATCATACGACTGTCATCCAGACACCACATCTATCATCTCATGACATCATAGGACTGTCATCCAGACACCAGATCTATCGTCTCATGACATCATATGACTATCATCCAGACACCACATCTACCATCTCATGACATCAAACGACTAGCATCCAGACACCACATCTATCGTCTCATGACATCATAGGACTGTCATCCAGACACCACATCTATCATCTCATGACATCATAGGACTGTCATCCAGACACCACATCTATCATCTCATGACATCATAGGACTGTCATCCAGACACCACATCTACCATCTCATGACATCATACGACTGTCATCCAGACACCACATCTATCATCTCATGACATCATATGACTGTCATCCAGACACCACATCTATCATCTCATGACATCATACGACTGTCATCCAGACACCACATCTATCATCTCATGACATCATATGACTATCATCCAGACACCACATCTATCATCTCATGACATCATAGGACTGTCATCCAGACACCACATCTATCATCTCATGACATCATAGGACTGTCATCCAGACACCACATCTACCATCTCATGACATCATCGGACTGTCATCCAGACACCACATCTATCATCTCATGACATCATCGGACTATCATCCAGACACCACATCTACCATCTCATGGCATCATACGACTGTCATCCAGACACCACATCTATCATCTCATGACATCATACGACTGTCATCCAGACACCACATCTATCATCTCATGACATCATAGGACTATCATCCAGACACCACATCTATCATCTCATGACATCATAGGACTATCATCCAGACACCACATCTATCATCTCATGGCATCATACGACTGTCATCCAGACACCACATCTATCATCTCATGACATCATAGGACTATCATCCAGACACCACATCTATCATCTCATGACATCATAGGACTATCATCCAGACACCACATCTATCATCTCATGGCATCATACGACTGTCATCCAGACACCACATCTATCATCTCATGACATCATAGGACTATCATCCAGACACCACATCTATCATCTCATGGCATCATACGACTGTCATCCAGACACCACATCTATCATCTCATGACATCATACAACTGTCATCCAGACACCACATCTATCATCTCATGACATCATAGGACTATCATCCAGACACCACATCTATCATCTCATGGCATCATACGACTGTCATCCAGACACCACATCTATCATCTCATGACATCATACGACTGTCATCCAGACACCACATCTATCATCTCATGACATCATAGGACTATCATCCAGACACCACATCCATCATCTCATGACATCATAGGACTGTCATCCAGACACCACATCTATCATCTCATGACATCATAGGACTGTCATCCAGACACCACATCCATCATCTCATGACATCATAGGACTATCATCCAGACACCACATCCATCATCTCATGACATCATAGGACTATCATCCAGACACCACATCCATCATCTCATGACATCATAGGACTGTCATCCAGACACCACATCTATCATCTCATGACATCATAGGACTGTCATCCAGACACCACATCTACCATCTCATGACATCATATGACTGTCATCCAGACACCACATCTATCATCTCATGACATCATACGACTGTCATCCAGACACCACATCTATCATCTCATGACATCATAGGACTGTCATCCAGACACCACATCTATCATTTCATGACATCATACGACTGTCATCCAGACACCACATCTATCATCTCATGACATCATATGACTGTCATCCAGACACCACATCTATCATCTCATGACATCATAGGACTGTCATCCAGACACCACATCTATCATCTCATGACATCATAGGACTGTCATCCAGACACCAGATCTATCATCTCATGACATCATATGACTATCATCCAGACACCACATCTACCATCTCATGACATCAAACGACTAGCATCCAGACACCACATCTATCGTCTCATGACATCATAGGACTGTCATCCAGACACCACATCTATCATCTCATGACATCATAGGACTGTCATCCAGACACCACATCTATCATCTCATGACATCATAGGACTGTCATCCAGACACCACATCTACCATCTCATGACATCATACGACTGTCATCCAGACACCACATCTATCATCTCATGACATCATATGACTGTCATCCAGACACCACATCTATCATCTCATGACATCATACGACTGTCATCCAGACACCACATCTATCATCTCATGACATCATAGGACTGTCATCCAGACACCACATCTACCATCTCATGACATCAAACGACTAGCATCCAGACACCACATCTATCGTCTCATGACATCATAGGACTGTCATCCAGACACCACATCTATCATCTCATGACATCATCGGACTGTCATCCAGACACCACATCTATCATCTCATGACATCATAGGACTGTCATCCAGACACCACATCTATCATCTCATGACATCATACGACTGTCATCCAGACACCACATCTATCATCTCATGACATCATAGGACTGTCATCCAGACACCAGATCTATCGTCTCATGACATCATATGACTATCATCCAGACACCACATCTACCATCTCATGACATCAAACGACTAGCATCCAGACACCACATCTATCGTCTCATGACATCATAGGACTGTCATCCAGACACCACATCTATCATCTCATGACATCATAGGACTGTCATCCAGACACCACATCTATCATCTCATGACATCATAGGACTGTCATCCAGACACCACATCTACCATCTCATGACATCATACGACTGTCATCCAGACACCACATCTATCATCTCATGACATCATTTGACTGTCATCCAGACACCACATCTATCATCTCATGACATCATACGACTGTCATCCAGACACCACATCTATCATCTCATGACATCATATGACTATCATCCAGACACCACATCTATCATCTCATGACATCATAGGACTGTCATCCAGACACCACATCTATCATCTCATGACATCATAGGACTGTCATCCAGACACCACATCTACCATCTCATGACATCATACGGACTGTCATCCAGACACCACATCTATCATCTCATGACATCATCGGACTATCATCCAGACACCACATCTACCATCTCATGGCATCATACGACTGTCATCCAGACACCACATCTATCATCTCATGACATCATACGACTGTCATCCAGACACCACATCTATCATCTCATGACATCATAGGACTATCATCCAGACACCACATCTATCATCTCATGACATCATAGGACTATCATCCAGACACCACATCTATCATCTCATGACATCATAGGACTATCATCCAGACACCACATCTATCATCTCATGGCATCATACGACTGTCATCCAGACACCACATCTATCATCTCATGACATCATAGGACTATCATCCAGACACCACATCTATCATCTCATGGCATCATACGACTGTCATCCAGACACCACATCTATCATCTCATGACATCATACGACTGTCATCCAGACACCACATCTATCATCTCATGACATCATAGGACTATCATCCAGACACCACATCTATCATCTCATGACATCATACGACTGTCATCCAGACACCACATCTATCATCTCATGACATCATAGGACTATCATCCAGACACCACATCTATCATCTCATGGCATCATACGACTGTCATCCAGACACCACATCTATCATCTGATGACATCATACGACTGTCATCCAGACACCACATCTATCATCTCATGACATCATAGGACTATCATCCAGACACCACATCCATCATCTCATGACATCATAGGACTGTCATCCAGACACCACATCTATCATCTCATGACATCATAGGACTGTCATCCAGACACCACATCCATCATCTCATGACATCATAGGACTATCATCCAGACACCACATCCATCATCTCATGACATCATAGGACTATCATCCAGACACCACATCCATCATCTCATGACATCATAGGACTGTCATCCAGACACCACATCTATCATCTCATGACATCATAGGACTGTCATCCAGACACCACATCTATCATCTCATGACATCATATGACTATCATCCAGACACCACATCTATCATCTCATGACATCATATGACTATCATCCAGACACCACATCCATCATCTCATGACATCATAGGACTGTCATCCAGACACCACATCTATCATCTCATGACATCATAGGACTATCATCCAGACACCACATCTATCATCTCATGGCATCATACGACTGTCATCCAGACACCACATCTATCATCTCATGAAATCATAGGACTATCATCCAGACACCACATCTATCATCTCATGGCATCATACGACTGTCATCCAGACACCACATCTATCATCTCATGACATCATACGACTGTCATCCAGACACCACATCTATCATCTCATGACATCATAGGACTATCATCCAGACACCACATCTATCATCTCATGACATCATAGGACTATCATCCAGACACCACATCTATCATCTCATGACATCATACGACTGTCATCCAGACACCACATCTATCATCTCATGACATCATAGGACTATCATCCAGACACCACATCTATCATCTCATGGCATCATACGACTGTCATCCAGACACCACATCTATCATCTCATGACATCATACGACTGTCATCCAGACACCACATCTATCATCTCATGACATCATAGGACTATCATCCAGACACCACATCCATCATCTCATGACATCATAGGACTGTCATCCAGACACCACATCTATCATCTCATGACATCATAGGACTGTCATCCAGACACCACATCCATCATCTCATGACATCATAGGACTATCATCCAGACACCACATCCATCATCTCATGACATCATAGGACTATCATCCAGACACCACATCCATCATCTCATGACATCATAGGACTGTCATCCAGACACCACATCTATCATCTCATGACATCATAGGACTGTCATCCAGACACCACATCTATCATCTCATGACATCATATGACTATCATCCAGACACCACATCTATCATCTCATGACATCATATGACTATCATCCAGACACCACATCCATCATCTCATGACATCATAGGACTGTCATCCAGACACCACATCTATCATCTCATGACATCATAGGACTATCATCCAGACACCACATCTATCATCTCATGGCATCATACGACTGTCATCCAGACACCACATCTATCATCTCATGACATCATAGGACTATCATCCAGACACCACATCTATCATCTCATGGCATCATACGACTGTCATCCAGACACCACATCTATCATCTCATGACATCATACGACTGTCATCCAGACACCACATCTATCATCTCATGACATCATAGGACTATCATCCAGACACCACATCTATCATCTCATGACATCATACGACTGTCATCCAGACACCACATCTATCATCTCATGACATCATAGGACTATCATCCAGACACCACATCTATCATCTCATGGCATCATACGACTGTCATCCAGACACCACATCTATCATCTCATGACATCATACGACTGTCATCCAGACACCACATCTATCATCTCATGACATCATAGGACTATCATCCAGACACCACATCCATCATCTCATGACATCATAGGACTGTCATCCAGACACCACATCTATCATCTCATGACATCATAGGACTGTCATCCAGACACCACATCCATCATCTCATGACATCATAGGACTATCATCCAGACACCACATCCATCATCTCATGACATCATAGGACTATCATCCAGACACCACATCCATCATCTCATGACATCATAGGACTGTCATCCAGACACCACATCTATCATCTCATGACATCATAGGACTGTCATCCAGACACCACATCTATCATCTCATGACATCATATGACTATCATCCAGACACCACATCTATCATCTCATGACATCATATGACTATCATCCAGACACCACATCCATCATCTCATGACATCATAGGACTGTCCCATTGTCACATCCAGATACCACATCAGGGATGAGTTCCTGTTCACATGAGTTATTTTGATAAATGTTGCCAATACACGTTCGGTCCATAGCCTTACTCTGTAACATCACATAATGGTGTCATTATCATATATTTTTTTTTTATGTCTTAAAGGACATAAGATATATAAATAAAGGACATGGAGAGGGGATCAAAGGGAGAGTATGGAGATTTCCATGAAGTGTCCAGGATAGATTTAGTATTTCTAAATGGACCGGAATAATTTCCATAAGTAAGTGTAACAGTCAAATCCCAGACTAATTTAAATACTAAAAGGAAGAAATGTAACAGCATTTAAAAATGAACTCCCTCAATTGGAAAAATGTCAGATGGGTAAGGATGGAGAGAACAGAATGAAGAGAATAGGAGGAGGAGGAGGAGGAGGAGAGGACTGTACTGCATGTGGAGAGGCCAGGTTTAGCCCTTGGGATTCACCCTGGTGACAACCAAAGTTCCCAGGAAGCACTGGAAAAACTGGCTTACTATAACTTTCTCCCTAATATACACAAATGGTCTCACTCTCCCACCCCTTTAAGAGGTGTTGTGTTGGCCTCAGTCTCCCACTACTTTATGAGGTGTTGTGTCATGGCCTCATTCTCAAACCCCTTTAAGAGGTGTTGTGTTGGCCTCAGTCTCCCACCCCTTTATGAGGTGTTGTGTCATGGCCTCACTCTCAAACCCCTTTAAGAGGTGTTGTGTTGGCCTCACTCTCCCACCCCTTTATGAGGTGTTGTGTCATGGCCTCACTCTCAAACCCCTTTAAGAGGTGTTGTGTCATGGCCTCACTCTCAAACCCCTTTAAGAGGTGTTGTGTCATGGCCTCACTCTCAAACCCCTTTAAGAGGTGTTGTGCCATGGCCTCACTCTCCTACCCCTTTATGAGGTGTTGTGTTGGCCTCAGTCTCCCACCCCTTTAAAAATTATTATGGCTGCAGGGGCAGTATTGAGTAGCTTGGATGAAAAGGTGCCCAGAGGTGCCCAGAGTAAACTGCCTGCTTCTCAGTCCCAGTTGCTAATATATGCATACTAGTCTAATTGGATAGAAAACACTCTGAAGTTTCTAAAACTGTTTGAATGATGTCTCTGAGTATAACAGAACTCATATGGCAGGCAAAAACCTGAGAAAAAATCCAACCAGGAAGTGGGACATCTGAGGTTTGTAGGTTTTCAACTCATCGCCTATCAAATACACAGTGGGATATGGCTAATTTTGCACTTCCTACAGCTTCCACTAGATGTCAACCGTCTTTAGAACATTGTCTGATGCTTCTACTGTGAAGTGGGGCCGAAGGAGAAGGGATGAGTAAGGTCTATCATGAGCTGAACATGCGCTGACCATGTTTATTATGACTATTTCTGGAAATTGACGTGGCTCTCTGCAAAATCACCGGATGTTTTTGTGAGAGCGAGCTCTGTTCTATCGCATTTCTGAAGACAAAGGAATTCTCCGGTTGGAACATTATTGAAGATTTATGTTAAAAACATCCTAAAGATTGATTTGTTTACCAAACGCGCTAACAAAAGTAGCTATTTGGACATAAATGATGGGCAATACCGAACAAGTCAAACATTTATTGTGGAACTGGGATTCCTGGGAGTGCATTCTGATGAAGATCATCAAAGGTAAGTAAATATTTAAAATGTTATTTCTGACTTTTGTTGACTGCACAATATGGCGGGTACCTGTATGGCTTGATTGGGCTCTGAGCGCCGACCTCAGATTATTGCATGGTTTTTGCTTTTTCCGTAAAGCTTTTTTGAAATCTGACACAGCGGTTGCATTAAGGAGAAGTGGATCTAAAATTCCATGTATAACACTTGTATCTTTGATCAACGTTTATTATGAGTATTTCTGTAAATTGACGTGGCTCTCTGCAAAATCACCGGATGTTTTTGTAACTACTGAACAGAACGCGCCAATGTAAACTGAGATTGTTTGATATAAATATGAACTTTACCGAACAAAACATACATGTATTGTGTAACATGAAGTCCTATGAGTGTCATCTGATGAAGATCATCAAAGGTTAGTGATTCATTTTATCTCTATTTCTGCTTTTTGTGACTCTTGTCTTTGACTGGAAAAATGGCTGTGTTTTTCTGTGATTGGCGGTGACCTAACATAATCGTTTGTGGTGCTTTCGCTGTAAAGCCTTTTTGATATTGGACACTGTGGTGGGATTAACAACAAGATTACCTTTAAAATGGTATAAAATAGTTGTATGTTTGAGGAATTTTAATTATGATATTTCTGTTGTTTGAATTTGGCGCCCAGCACTTTCACTGGCTGTTGTCATATCAATCCCGTTAACGGGATTTCAGCCGTAAGAAGTTAAAAGAGGTGGTGTCTTGGCCTCAGTCTCCCACCCCTTTAAGAGGTGGTGTCTTGGCCTCAGTCTCCCACCCCTTTAAGAGGTGGAGTCTTGGCCTCAGTCTCCCACCCCTTTATGAGGTGTTGTCTTGGCCTCAGTCTCCCACCTCTTTAAGAGGTGTTGTCTTGGCCTGTCTCCCACCCGTTTATGAGGTGTTGTCTTGGCCTCAGTCTCCCACCTCTTTAAGAGGTGTTGTCTTGGCCTCACTCTCCCAGCCCTTTAAGAGGTGTTGTCTTGGCCTCACTCTCCCACCCCTTTAAGAGGTGTTGTCTTGGCCTCAGTCTCCCACCCCTTTATGAGGTGTTGTCTTGGCCTCAGTCTCCCACCCCTTTAAGGGGTGTTGTCTTGGCCTCAGTCTCCCACCCCTTTAAGAGATGTTGTCATGGCCTCACTCTCCCACCCCTTTAAGAGATGTTGTGTCATGGCCTCACTCTCCCACCCCTTTAAGAGGTGTTGTGTCATGGCCTCACTCTCCCACCCCTTTAAGAGGTGTTGTCATGGCCTCACTCTCCCACCCCTTTAAGAGGTGTTGTCATGGCCTCACTCTCCCACCCCTTTAAGAGATGTTGTCATGGCCTCACTCTCCCACCCCTTTAAGAGATGTTGTGTCATGGCCTCACTCTCCCACCCCTTTAAGAGGTGTTTTGTCATGGCCTCACTGTCCCACCCCTTTAAGAGATGCTGTGTCTTGGCTCTTAGGAAGAGCCGGTCATCAGTGACAGCTTCTAATGGAATCTGAGGGAGCGCTGGGGTAAGGAGACAGGGAGATAGAAGTTATACCATCTCCATATCATAGAACAAATCCTCTCTGAAGAGACACATGTATATTCCCACTATACTAGCTGGTGAAATAGATACATGATTTATGGCATGCTGTTGATGGAAGGAAAGTAGTGGTGGGGATATTATATATTTTTTTAAATGGGTTGAATTTGAAATTGTCTGATAGAGAATGTGAAGTGAAGTCTTCAGGGATATCTGGGACTTCTGGTGGCAGCCATTACTGTACCACAGAGAAAGAGAGAGGAGATTTGCTATTCTGTAGCCGACCAAACGCAACCTCAGGGACCGAGGCTTGCAGTCACGCAGTGACTCTTCCAAGAGTTAAAACCTTTCTCTTGTTTGCATCTGACAAGAGCCGTCTGAAAAACACTCATCTCCCATCGTGACATTTGTAGACTCCCGGGAGAGGCCTTGATGTCATACCTGGTTTAGAGTATTAGCTTGAACTCACTGGTGCAGAGGCTAATTATTCATTTCTCCTGCCGACGCATCTTTTTAGCTAGGCAAGGCTGAGACATTAGAGAGAGGGACTGAGGTGGAGCTGGGAGATGGCCCAGACAAGGCTGAGACATTAGAGAGAGGGACTGAGGTGGAGCTGGGAGATGGCCCAGACAAGGCTGAGACATTAGAGAGAGGGACTGAGGTGGAGCTGGGAGATGGCCCAGACAAGGCTGAGACATTAGAGAGAGGGACTGAGGTGGAGCTGGGAGATGGCCCAGACAAGGCTGAGACATTAGAGAGAGGGACTGAGGTGGAGCTGGGAGATGGCCCAGACAAGGCTGAGACATTAGAGAGAGGGACTGAGGTGGAGCTGGGAGATGGTCCAGACAAGGCTGAGACAGAGAGAGAGGGACCGTGGTGGAGCTGGGAGATGGCCCAGACAAGGCTGAGACATTAGAGAGAGGGACAGGTGGAGCAGAGAGATGGCCCAGACAAGGCTGAGACATTAGAGAGAGGGACTGAGGTGGAGCTGGGAGATGGCCCAGACAAGGCTGAGACATTAGAGAGAGGGACTGAGGTGGAGCTGGGAGATGGCCCAGACAAGGCTGAGACATTAGAGAGAGGGACTGAGGTGGAGCTGGGAGATGGCCCAGACAAGGCTGAGACATTAGAGAGAAGGACCGTGGTGAAGCAGAGAGATGGCCCAGACAAGGCTGAGACATTAAAGAGAGGGACTGAGGTGGAGCTGGGAGATGGCCCAGACAAGGCTGAGACATTAGAGAGAGGGACTGAGGTGGAGCACGGAGCAGGGAATTGGCCCAGGCAGGAGCCAGGCAGGATCGGCGGAGCGAGAGAGTGTGAAAGCATTGGGCTGCGTGCTGCCTCCCTACTCCTCTGGTTTGGCTGCCCTGCCTCTGTCGACTGGCTGTGTCCCTCGCCAAGTCCCTCGCCAAACCCCAGCCCCACTCACAAACCAAATGATCAGTTGCTGGAACAATGTCTTGCCCCTGGGGCTCTGACCTCCACTCTTAAGCTTCTCTGATGTATATGTCTTTACAACAAAGAGAGAAAGAGAGGGATGAAAATATATAAAGAGGTAGGTAGGGAGTGAAAGATAAAGAGAGAGAAAGGGGGATAGAGGGAGAGAGGGGGTGAGATTATGAAAGAGAAAGAAAAATAAGATTATAAGAGAGAGGGGGGAGAGAGAGGGAGAGGGTGGTGAGGGAGAGGGAGAGGGAGAGGGAGAGGGAGAGAGAGAGAGAGAGAGAGAGAGAGAGAGAGAGAGAGAGAGAGAGAGAGAGAGAGAGAGAGAGAGAGAGAGAGAGAGAGAGAGAGAGAGATGTGAAGGAGAGAGAGAGAGAGAGAGAGAGGAGAGAGAGAGGTAGATGTGAAGGATAGAGAGAGAGATAACAGAGCGAGAGATGTGAAGGAGAGAGAGAGAGAGAGAGAGATGTGAAGGAGAGAGAGCAGAGAGAGAGAGAGAGAGAGAGAGAGAGAGAGAGAGAGAGAGAGAGAGAGAGAGAGAGAGAGAGAGAGAGAGAGAGAGAGAGAGAGAGAGAGAGAGAGAGAGAGAGAGAGGTAGAGGCTGAAAGAGAGAGAGAGAGAGAGAGAGGTAGAGGCTGAAAGAGAGAGAGAGAGAGAGAGAGAGAGGTAGAGGCTGAGAGAGAGAGAGAGAAGAGAGAGAGAGAGAGAGAGAGAGGTAGAGGCTGAAAGAGAGAGAGAGAGAGAGAGAGAGAGGAGAGAATGGAAGAGAGAGGAGAGGAAAATTGAAAATGAAATTAAAGACAGAAGACAAGATACAAGGAGAAGCGACAGCGGTCTCTCCTAACAGGCAAGGCCACATGTCAGCCAGACTAACAGTTGTAAACAATCATGGGTTACCGTGTGGAAAATGAACCAACAGTCAGGAACACTGCTATTGGATTTTGCAGTCATACCCTCTTGGCTCTCAAATAGGTATAAATTACACAACTTGTCAAAACCCTTCACATGTATTTTAGTTGACCCTTGAATGCACCAAAATGAAAGCTCACAATAGTTGTGTAAACAGAGTTTTTCTAATGTTCAGTGCATCACCTGCTCATTCAGCCTACATTCGTTAACCAATTAGTTGCCCAATGGCTGAATCGTACACCACCTAAATACAATAATTAAAATATTCTTTGATATTTTACCCTCAAAAAATGTGCAGGTCCTAAAAAGGGAGTTAGGCTACTCAATTAAAAACAACAATGTCTATTATGGGATGAATTAAATGTACTGCCTTTCTACCAGCCATTCCTAGAGTCCTATTGCTGTAGGTCTGGAGAGAATTGGTGACCCGTGTCAAGTTTTTCTCCCAGCTCTCTCAAGGTCCAGTCAGTTTGAGTGGCAAAGCCTTGACAAAGACCCTCAGCAGCAGAAAAAAATAAAAAAAGGCGTTCGGCCGGGCGGAGGGGTGGAGGGGCGGAGGGACGGAGCGGCTGGCTGGGTGTCCAGACCTGAAGTCAATCAGTCAGGCAGTCAGTCATGCACTTCCTCAATCACTTCCCATTTACCCGGCCAGTCCAAGGCCTGCTCGCCTTCTGTCCATCACCATCATGCCGACTTCTCTGACCTGCCACTGCTCTCCTCCATTTATCCTCCTCCTACGGATGGTCGGACCAACGGAGTTGAGGAAAGGAGAAGCCACACACACACAGATACAGGCACGGACACACACACACACACACACACACACACACACACACACACACACACACACACACACACACACACACACACACACACACACACACACACACACACACACACACACACACACACACACACACACACACAGATACAGGCACGGACACACACACACACACACACACACACATAGATGCAGGCATGGACACACACACAGATACAGGCACGGAATAGCACACACACACACACACACACACACACACACACACACACACACACACACACACACACACACACACACACACACACACACACACACACACACACACACACACACACACACACACACACACACACACACACACACACACACACACACACACACACACACACACACACACATTGAAATTAGTCTAATTATTTAAATAAAATAATGATGTCTCTAATACGGTCACTCTTTATCCACTGTAACACAAAGAGCATCTAACCCATATCGTTATCCTGTGAATTATCTACCTCTTCTAATGTACAGACTGAAGATGGAAAGGAGGGACTTTATTACAAGACGCCACATCTGCTGAAACGGTGATAATTCTCCTCCAAACCCCAAAGAGACCATCGACTGTGTTCAGGTGATCTGAAGTCTGAGTCTAACCCAGAGGAACTTCAAAGACAAAAACCCTGACGTGACACACACCTGTCATTCATTAACACCCCAGACAACGAAATTATGAGAATTATTCCTCAGTTTGAAAAAAAAGGTATAAAATATTCATTTTAATAAGGGCGTAAGACGATAATGAATTATATATATATCCCATTGACGTATTTTAAAAATGTCCTATATTATAATATCATTTGCATGGGGAGACTGTGTAATGATGAGAAAGCCCAGTCCTGCCCTCTTTCATGAACAACCAAATCAGGACTGTGTGTTTCTTTCTGTTCCCCCGGCAACACAACGGTGGCTCCTCGGTGTGTCTCATTAAAGTTTAACAGGAAGCCGTTTTAATTGTCAGCCTTTTGACAGGTTGACGGAGGCAAGGTTGGAAATTAAGTTTTCCTCCTCCATGCATAATGCAAATTTGGGAACCCATTGTTATTTTGGGACGGAGCTCTCGGTACGGTGAGGTGGCGAGGTACTGTTGAACACCAGTCTAATAACATCTAACTTTTGATTTTCTCTATACGTGGGGTGATTATAGTGGGTGTGATTTGATTAGAGCAGAGGCTTCAAAATCTCTGAACACCCAACTAGATACTATAACCTAACCTAACACGGCCCTGAGCCGGTGTCCAGTTCAGATGAACGGCCTGCCCATATCTCCACTCTAACCTAACACGGGCCCTGAGCCGGTGTCCAGTTCATATCTCCATTCTCTACTTTGTCAACTAAACAGGGATGTCCTCTTTGTCCTTTCTTATTGTTTATTATAGTAAGCTGGAATTCTCTGCTACGAGGAGCTTGTGATGGGGAGAGGAACAGACATGACTTGTATTTGCTCAACACTTTGACTTGGACAGGAGCTGTGATATCTCTCTCAGACTAGACTGGAGCTGTGATTTCTCAGACTAGACTGGAGCTGTGATATCTCTCTCAGACTAGACTGGAGCTGTGATTTCTCAGACTAGACTGGAGCTGTGATTTCTCAGACTAGACTGGAGCTGTGATATCTCTCTCACACTAGACTGGAGCTGTGATATCTCAGACTAGACTGGAGCTGTGATATCTCAGACTAGACTGGAGCTGTGATATCTCTCTCAGACTAGACTGGAGCTGTGATATCTCTCTCACACTAGACTGGAGCTGTGATATCTCTCTCACACTAGACTGGAGCTGTGATATCTCTCTCACACTAGACTGGAGCTGTGATATCTCTCTCAGACTAGACTGGAGCTGTGATATCTCAGACTAGACTGGAGCTGTGATATCTCTCTCAGACTAGACTGGAGCTGTGATTTCTCAGACTAGACTGGAGCTGTGATATCTCTCTCACACTAGACTGGAGCTGTGATATCTCTCTCACACTAGACTGGAGCTGTGATATCTCAGACTAGACTGGAGCTGTGATATCTCAGACTAGACTGGAGCTGTGATATCTCTCTCAGACTAGACTGGAGCTGTGATTTCTCAGACTAGACTGGAGCTGTGATATCTCAGACTAGACTGGAGCTGTGATATCTCAGACTAGACTGGAGCTGTGATATCTCAGACTAGACTGGAGCTGTGATTTCTCAGACTAGACTGGAGCTGTGATATCTCAGACTAGACTGGAGCTGTGATTTCTCAGACTAGACTGGAGCTGTGATATCTCTCTCAGACTAGACTGGAGCTGTGATATCTCTCTCACACTAGACTGGAGCTATGATATCTCTCTCACACTAGACTGGAGCTGTGATATCTCTCTCACACTAGACTGGAGCTGTGATATCTCAGACTAGACTGGAGCTGTGATATCTCTCTCACACTAGACTGGAGCTGTGATATCTCTCTAAGAATAGACTGGAGCTGTGATATCGCTCTCACACTAGACTGGAGCTGTGATATCTCAGACTAGACTGGAGCTGGGATATCTCTCTCAGACTAGACTGGAGCTGTGATATCTCTCTCAGACTAGACTGGGGCTGTGATATCTCTCTCACACTAGACTGGAGCTGTGATATCTCTCTAAGAATAGACTGGAGCTGTGATATCTCTCTCACACTAGACTGGAGCTGTGATATCTCAGACTAGACTTGAGCTGGGATATCTCTCTCAGACTAGACTGGAGCTGTGATATCTCTCTCAGACTAGACTGGAGCTGTGATATCTCTCTAAGAATAGACTGGAGCTGTGATATCTCTCTCACACTAGACTGGAGCTGTGATATCTCAGACTAGACTGGAGCTGGGATATCTCTCTCAGACTAGACTGGAGCTGTGATATCTCTCTCAGACTAGACTGGAGCTGTGATATCTCAGACTAGACTGGAGCTGTGATATCTCTCTCAGACTAGACTGGAGCTGTGATATCTCTCTCAGACTAGACTGGGGCTGTGATATCTCTCTCAGACTAGAATGAGGCTGTGATGTCTCTCTCAGACTAGAATGAGGCTGTGTAGAGGTTACCTGGGACTAGTCCATCCTCTTTGTGATACCTCTGTCAGAGACAGTCATCTCCTCTTGACTCTTGCTACCAGGACAGAGCTGGGAGCAGAGGGCTCCAGGAGAGAGCTGAGAGCAGAGACCTCGAGGAGGGAGCTGAGAGCAGAGACCTCCAGGAGGGAGCTGAGAGCAGAGACCTCCAGGAGAGAGCAGAGAGCAGAGGGCTCCAGGAGAGAGCTGTGAGCAGAGACCTCCAGGAGGGAGCTGAGAGCAGAGGGCTCCAGGAGGGAGCTGAGAGCAGAGACCTCCAAGAGAGAGCTGAGAGCAGAGACCTCCAGGAGAGAGCTGTGAGCAGAGACCTCCAGGAGGGAGCTGAGAGCAGAGGGCTCCAGGAGGGAGCTGAGAGCAGAGACCTCCAGGAGGGAGCTGAGAGCAGAGACCTCCAGGAGAGAGCAGAGGCCTCCAGGAGAGAGCAGAGATCTCCAGGAAGGAAACCCACACCAGTCCCAGACAGACACCAGGCCCAGACAGACAGAGCTGTCAGCTAGATGGGACCGATCCAGAGATGATCCTGTGTTTCACTTTCCTTCAAAGACATACCGCCCATACATGCCTTAGGCGCTGGTACTCAGTCTCCCCCTCTACCCCTCTCCTCCCCCTCTACACCCCCCCACCACCACCGACCCCTCCCCCCCTCGCGTCCCCTCCCCTCCAATTCCCTCCCCCCTTCCCTAACCACCCCCCTCCCCCTCCCTCCTCCCCTCACCCTCCCATCCTCCCCCTCCCCTCCAATTCCACCCCCCCTTCCCTAACCCTCCCACTCCCCCCCTCCCTCCTCCCCTCCCCCTCACATCATCCCCCTCCCACTCCCTCCCCCTCCCCTTCCTCTCCTCTCCACTCCCCCTCTCATCTCTTCTTACTTCTCTGACTCCTCTTGTTTCTGAATGATTAATAAATGACAGATCCGTTTTAACGGCACAACGTGGGCCCCGGATTGGTAGCGTCACTTTTGACATGGATGCCACAGGGAGGTGCCTCGCCCCGTCTCCCCCCTCAGCTGCCCCTCAGAGGCCTCTCTACTCCCTCTCTGACAGCTCTTCTTTGGGTGATGATGTGATGATGGTTCGAGGAATCACTGAATCCAGTGTTGCTAACTCTTCAACTCTCCTGCAGATATTTTACACGGGTTGGTTATATGCTGCGCTACACATCTGAGGTTCAGGTCAAACAAACCTATGAAGCAAAAATAAATCATCATTCTCTTGTATTTCAGATCAATCATGACCTCTCTCATTAAAGGTACTGTAGGGTGTAGGGTGTAGGCTTTGTTTCTAGAGGTATTGTAGGGTGTAGGGTGTAGACTGTTTCTAGAGATACTGTAGGGTGTAGACTTTGTTTCTAGAGATACTGTAGGGTGTAGGGTGTAGACTGTTTCTAGAGATACTGTAGGGTGTAGGGTGTAGGCTTTGTTTCTAGAGGTACTGTAGGGTGTAGGGTGTAGACTGTTTCTAGAGGTACTGTAGGGTGTAGGGTGTAGACTTTGTTTCTAGAGATACTGTAGGGTGTAGGGTGTAGGCTTTGTTTCTAGAGATACTGTAGGGTGTAGGGTGTAGACTGTTTCTAGAGGTACTGTAGGGTGTAGGGTGTAGACTGTTTCTAGAGATACTGTAGGGTGTAGACTGTTTCTAGAGGTACTGTAGGGTGTAGGGTGTAGACTGTTTCTAGAGGTACTGTAGGGTGTAGACTGTTTCTAGAGGTACTGTAGGGTGTAGACTGTTTCTAGAGATACTGTAGGGTGTAGGGTGTAGACTGTTTCTAGAGATACTGTAGGGTGTAGGGTGTAGACTGTTTCTAGAGGTACTGTAGGGTGTAGACTGTTTCTAGAGATACTGTAGGGTGTAGGGTGTAGACTGTTTCTAGAGATACTGTAGGGTGTAGGGTGTAGACTGTTTCTAGAGATACTGTAGGGTGTAGACTGTTTCTAGAGATACTGTAGGGTGTAGACTGTTTCTAGAGGTACTGTAGGGTGTAGGGTGTAGGCTGTTTCTAGAGGTACTGTAGGGTGTAGGGTGTAGACTGTTTCTAGAGATACTGTAGGGTGTAGGGTGTAGGCTGTTTCTAGAGGTACTGTAGGGTGTAGGGTGTAGACTGTTTCTAGAGATACTGTAGGGTGTAGGGTGTAGACTGTTTCTAGAGATACTGTAGGGTGTAGGGTGTAGACTGTTTCTAGAGGTCCTGTAGGGTGTAGACTGTTTCTAGAGATACTGTAGGGTGTAGACTGTTTCTAGAGATACTGTAGGGTGTAGACTGTTTCTAGAGATACTGTAGGGTGTAGGGTGTAGACTGTTTCTAGAGGTCCTGTAGGGTGTAGGGTGTAGACTGTTTCTAGAGATACTGTAGGGTGTAGGGTGTAGGCTTTGTTTCTAGAGGTACTGTAGGGTGTAGGCTGTAGACTGTTTCTAGAGATATTGTAGGGTGTAGGGTGTAGGCTTTGTTTCTAGAGATACTGTAGGGTGTAGGCTGTAGACTGTTTCTAGAGATACTGTAGGGTGTAGGGTGTAGGCTTTGTTTCTAGAGATACTGTAGGGTGTAGGGTGTAGACTGTTTCTAGAGATACTGTAGGGTGTAGACTGTGTTTCTAGAGGTACTGTAGTGTGTAGGGTGTAGACTTTGTTTCTAGAGATACTGTAGGGTGTAGACTGTTTCTAGAGGTCCTGTAGGGTGTAGGGTGTAGACTTTGTTTCTAGAGATACTGTAGGGTGTAGACTGTTTCTAGAGGTACTGTAGGGTGTAGGGTGTAGGCTTTGTTTCTAGAGATACTGTAGGGTGTAGGGTATAGACTGTTTCTAGAGATACTGTAGGGTGTAGACTGTTTCTAGAGATACTGTAGGGTGTAGACTGTTTCTAGAGATACTGTAGGGTGTAGACTGTTTCTAGAGATACTGTAGGGTGTAGACTGTTTCTAGAGATACTGTAGGGTGTAGACTGTTTCTAGAGATACTGTAGGGTGTAGACTGTTTCTAGAGATACTGTAGGGTGTAGGGTGTAGACTGTTTCTAGAGGTACTGTAGGGTGTAGGGTGTAGGGTGTAGGCTTTGTTTCTAGAGGTACTGTAGGGTGTAGGGTGTAGACTGTTTCTAGAGGTCCTGTAGGGTGTAGGGTGTAGACTGTTTCTAGAGATACTGTAGGGTGTAGACTGTTTCTAGAGATACTGTAGGGTGTAGACTGTTTCTAGAGGTCCTGTAGGGTGTAGGGTGTAGACTGTTTCTAGAGGTCCTGTAGGGTGTAGGGTGTAGACTGTTTCTAGAGATACTGTAGGGTGTAGGGTGTAGACTGTTTCTAGAGGTCCTGTAGGGTGTAGGGTGTAGGCTTTGTTTCTAGAGATACTGTAGGGTGTAGACTGTTTCTAGAGATACTGTAGGGTGTAGGGTGTAGACTGTTTCTAGAGGTCCTGTAGGGTGTAGACTGTTTCTAGAGATACTGTAGGGTGTAGGCTGTTTCTAGAGATACTGTAGGGTGTAGGGTGTAGACTGTTTCTAGAGGTCCTGTAGGGTGTAGGGTGTAGGCTTTGTTTCTAGAGGTACTGTAGGGTGTAGGGTGTAGACTGTTTCTAGAGATACTGTAGGGTGTAGACTGTTTCTAGAGGTACTGTAGGGTGTAGACTGTTTCTAGAGATACTGTGGGGTGTAGGCTGTTTCTAGAGGTCCTGTAGGGTGTAGGGTGTAGACTGTTTCTAGAGGTCCTGTAGGGTGTAGGGTGTAGACTGTTTCTAGAGATACTGTAGGGTGTAGGGTGTAGACTGTTTCTAGAGATACTGTAGGGTGTAGACTGTTTCTAGAGATACTGTAGGGTGTAGGGTGTAGACTGTTTCTAGAGGTCCTGTAGGGTGTAGGCTTTGTTTCTAGAGATACTGTAGGGTGTAGGGTGTAGTCTGTTTCTAGAGATACTGTAGGGTGTAGGGTGTAGGCTGTTTCTAGAGATACTGTAGGGTGTAGGGTGTAGACTGTTTCTAGAGATACTGTAGGGTGTAGGCTTTGTTTCTAGAGATACTGTAGGGTGTAGGGTGTAGACTGTTTCTGGAGGTACTGTAGGGTGTAGGCTTTGTTTCTAGACTTGTAAGTCGCTCTGGATAAGAGCGTCTGCTAAATGACTTAAATGTAAATGTAATTGTAGAGATACTGTAGGGTGTAGGGTGTAGACTGTTTCTAGAGATACTGTAGGGTGTAGACTGTTTCTAGAGGTCCTGTAGGGTGTAGACTGTTTCTAGAGATACTGTAGGGTGTAGGCTTTGTTTCTAGACTTGTAAGTCGCTCTGGATAAGAGCGTCTGCTAAATGACTTAAATGTAAATGTAAATGTAGAGATACTGTAGGGTGTAGGGTGTAGACTGTTTCTAGAGATACTGTAGGGTGTAGGGTGTAGACTGTTTCTAGAGGTCCTGTAGGGTGTAGGGTGTAGACTGTTTCTGGAGATACTGTAGGGTTTAGGGTTTGTTTCTACAGGTACTGTAGGGTGTAGGGTGTAGGGTGTAGGGTGTAGTCTTTGTTTCTAGAGGTTCTCAGAGGAAAACAGTAGGATTCAGAGTCAGTGTAGTAGCTATGGAAATTTGTAGAAACCTATTATCCCATGTAACATGTTACTTGTATGCAGATAGTGCATATGAAGTGATGTAAAATACTTATGTGAAAATAGTTGAAAGTACTGCTGAATAGTTTTTTGGGGTATCTGTACTTTACTTTATTTTTTATATTTTTTTATATTTGACTTTTACTTCACTACATTCCTAAAGAAAATGATGTACATTTTACTCCATACATTTTCCCTGACACCCAAAAGTACTCGTTACATTTTGAATGCTTAGCAGGACAGGAAAATGCTCTAATTCACACACTTATCAAGAGAACATCCCTGGTCATCCCTACTTCCTCTGATCTGGCGGACTCACTAAACAGAGAACATCCCTGGTCGTCCCTACTGCCTCTGATCTGGTGGACTCACTAAACACACATGCTTCCTTTGTAAATGATGTCTGAGTGTTGGAGCGTGCCCCTGGCTATCCGTAAATTAAACAAAACAAGAAAATGGTGCCGTCTGGTTTGCTTAATATAAGGAATTTGAAATGATTTATACTTTTACTTTTGATACTTAAGTATATTTAGAACCAAATTATTTTACACTTTTACTCAAGTAGTATTTAACTGGGTTACTTTCACTTTTACTTGAGTCATTTTCTATTAAGGTATCTTTACTTTTACTTAAGTTTGACAATTGCGTACTTTTTCCACCACCATGTGTATGAGTAACGATTCAGACGACAGATAATAAACGTAACCCCCGTAGTAATTAGCATTATTTTAGATATGGTGAATAATACTTTGATTGAAGGCGCTACGTAAACACAGACTCATACGACTGAACTGTACTGATGCGTTCATACACCATACAGCCCATACAGTAAGAAATCAGAGACGCATCAACGGACGACGCCTTACTGCCTCGTTTCTCCTGAACTCAAATAGACAGGAGAGACAGGAGAGACAGTGAGACACGGAGAGAGAGATAGAGAGAGAGAGACAGAGAGAGAGAGAGAGAGAGAGAGAGAGAGAGAGAGAGAGAGAGAGAGAGAGAGAGAGAGAGAGAGAGAGAGAGAGAGAGAGAGAGAGAGAGAGAGAGAGAGAGAGAGAGAGAGAGAGAGAGAGAGAGAGAGAGAGAGAAAGATCTTTAGCTAAGTTACGGAACAGCAGAGTGCAGAGGCGCCCCCCGTCTCCTTGATGTTTTTAATCACTTTGTTGTGACATCAAATGAACTTGACAGACCAGGGTATCGGAACGTTGCCTCTCTCAGACTTAGTTCTCCTGCCGCCCCCCCCCTGGGACTCTGCCAGGGCACTGACAGCTAATTGTTAATTGTTCGAGGGGCAACCTGGCAAAACGTAGCCTGCCTGCCTCCCTGCCTGCCTGCCTCCCTGCCTGCCTCCCTGCCCGCCTGCACATCAATGGTGTAAGCCCCTGCAGCTGCCTCCCATCTCTTCTCCTTTCTTCTCCTCGTTTGCCTCCTCTCATCCCTTTCTGTTATTTTCTGTTCCCAGACACATCATATAAATACGATAAGGCCACATTTGTGAGATCCGTTTGTGTCGTTTGTCCTCGCAAATGTTATTAAAACATGAGATCTCTCCATTCCTGGTGTATTTTTAACTGTGTTAATGCATTTCTCGCATGTCAGCCCGATGACAGCAACTCTGTACAAGCTAGTCCGCCACAGGGGAAATTTACATGCATTTGAATTCACCCTGCCGAGCACTGCCATCTCGGCCTGACAGCCCATTTAACTAGGTGATAAGTTAATCTGCACTGCAACAGTGGAGAGGTTACAGGACTTGAGCCTGAACCTCTTGGAGTGAATCATTTTAGCTCAGCTTCCTTTGAAAATCCTACTGATTATCAACTTGTGACTGACTCTCACCTGTCCTCTTTAGAGACACCACTATACAGTATCTCTGACTCTCACCTCACCTCTTTAGAAACACCACTATACAGTATCTCTGACTCTCACCTCACCTCTTTAGAGACACCACTATACAGTATCTCTGACTCTCACCTCACCTCTTTAGAAACACCACTATACAGTATCTCTGACTCTCACCTCTCCTCTTTAGAAACACCACTATACAGTATCTCTGACTCACACCTCTCCTCTTTAGAAACACCACTATACAGTATCTCTGACTCACACCTCTCCTCTTTAGAAACACCACTATACAGTATCTCTGACTCTCACCTCTCCTCTTTAGAAACACCACTATACAGTATCTCTGACTCGCACCTCTCCTCTTTAGAGACACCACTATACAGTATCTCTGACTCTCATCTCTCCTCTTTAGAGACACCACTATACAGTATCTCTGACTCTCACCTCTCCTCTTTAGAGACACCAATATACAGTTTCTGACTCTCACCTCTCCTCTTTAGAAACACCACTATACAGTATCTCTGACTCTCACCTCTCCTCTTTAGAGACACCACTATACAGTATCTGTATCGGAAAACAGTAAATTATACAGTAATTTGGGGTAATATCAACAGTAAAATACTCTGAAACGTTTTACTGCAGCATATTGTAAATTATGGTGCATTGTGGGAAAATATTGTGGGCGGGGCAAAATATACTGCTTTTACAGTAATTCTACAGTGCTGTATCTTTGGCACGCCAAAAACCTTTTGTATGGTATTGTTGTTTCTGGCTCATTAACATATTTTGAGACGTGCCTTGTAAGAGGCCATGTTTTTCTGCACCCGTGCGTAAGAACGCTTTACCAATTGAACTCGTATCTGGTTGTGGTGCCCCATTAATTTGTTTAGGGGACAGATTGGAGTGACAGCTAGTGTGACACCTTAAATGGTGGAGCATTTTGTCCTTTTGGTCTGTTTTGCCCTGTAGTCACTCCCAGGTTGGAAACCTTTGTAAAGGCCTCTAGAACAGAAAGTGATATAAAACACCAAATATTCATTAATGTCCTGTAACGTCTGAACACTTTACCTAGCAGTGTACCTGCTTGCACCAATCCCATGTAATTACAGTAAAATACTGTGAAATACAAACTCGTCCTCTCAGTGTACTGTATTAATTGATTTATCCATTCATCGTATTAATTCGTTCTGATTACGGTATTATTCACTTTCTTTTACAGTATAATACAGTACATGCTATGGTATTGTACTGTGTCATTACACAGTAATTGAGTTGATGGCACGTTTATACTACAGTAGGTATCCTGTAATATGAAATACACAATGTTACTTACCACAAAGCTGCCTGTAAACTACTGTAAAAATCACAGTAACTCCTTTACAGTGTAGTGATAACCAACCTGTAAACTACTGTAAAAATCACAGTAAGTCCTTTACAGTGTAGTGATAACCAACCTGTAAACTACTGTCAAATTCACAGTAACTCCTTTACAGTGTAGTGATAACCAACCTGTAAACTACTGTTAAATTCACAGTAACCCTTTACAGTGTAGTGATAACCAACCTGTAAACTACTGTAAAATTCACAGTAACCCTTTACAGTGTGGTGATAACCAACCTGTAAACTACTGTCAAAATCACAGTAACTCCTTTACAGTGTAGTGATAACCAACCTGTAAACTACTGTTAAATTCACAGTAACTCCTTTACAGTGTAGTGATAACCAACCTGTAAACTACTGTTAAATTTACAGTAACCCCTTTACAGTGTAGTGATAGGCAACAGAGGAAGTCATGATCGTTACTTTTCACCATAGTCAGTATAGCATCATTAATTTACATAAACACTACAATGCAAGCTACAAGGCACACACACACACACACACACACACACACACACACACACACACACACACACAAACACACACCATAGAGCCGCTGTCACAGGCGTGAGAGGCGGGAGAGTTGCTCATTAAGTCACTGTTTGTTTTCATTCTTCTAAAAGGAATCCACACAGCGTCCATGTAGCACCCAGCAGCTCTAAAGCAACAGATTACTCTCATATGAAGTCCCCACACACAGACGTTGGCTTTCAGGGTCTTGTGTCTCATCTTCCAACCCCCCCCCCCCCCCCAAATAAAGGACACACCCCAGCAGTGTCATCTTGCTGTCACATTAATGATGCATCCAAAATGACACCCTATTCATAGTGCAATACTTTGGACCAGAGCACTATGGGACCTGGTTAAAAGCAGTGTACTACATAGTGGATAGGATGCCATTTAGAATGGCAGACTAACTGTTAACTCCATTGAAATGTCACAGCTGGCGAGTCTGGTGGGGAGGGGTGGGGGGGTGGGGGGGGGGGGTGGGTTGGGAGGCTAGTTTCAGCAGGGAGCGCTACTCATCATCTGAGGGACTAGCTGGTCCTGGCTGAATCGTTCACGTCAATGGGATGGGGTCATCTCAGGGACTAGCTGGTCCTGGCTGCATCGTTCACATCAATGGGATGGGGTCATCTCAGGAACTAGCTGGTCCTGGCTGCACCGTTCACATCAATGGGATGGGGTCATCTCAGGGACTAGCTGGTCCTGGCTGCACCGTTCACATCAATGGGATGGGGTCATCTCAGGAACTAGCTGGTCCTGGCTGCATCGTTCACATCAATGGGATGGGGTCATCTCAGGAACTAGCTGGTCCTGGCTGCATCGTTCACATCAATGGGATGGGGTCATCTCAGGGACTAGCTGGTCCTGGCTGCATCGTTCACATCAATGGGATGGGGTCATCTCAGGAACTAGCTGGTCCTGGCTGCACCGTTCACATCAATGGGATGGGGTCATCTCAGGAACTAGCTGGTCCTGGCTGCATCGTTCACATCAATGGGATGGGGTCATCTCAAGGCCTAGCTGGTCCTGGCTGCATCGTTCACATCAATGGGATGGGGTCATCTCAGGGACTAGCTGGTCCTGGCTGCATCGGTCACAGCAATGGGATGGGGTCATCTCAGGGACTAGCTGGTCCTGGCTGCATCGTTCACATCAATGGGATGGGGTCATCTCAGGGACTAGCTGGTCCTGGCTGCATCGTTCACATCAATGGGATGGGGTCATCTCAGGGACTAGGCTGGTCCTGGCTGCATCGTTCACATCAATGGGATGGGGTCATCTCAGGAACTAGCTGGTCCTGGCTGCATCGTTCACATCAATGGGATGGGGTCATCTCAGGAACTAGCTGGTCCTGGCTGCACCGTTCACATCAATGGGATGGGGTCATCTCAGGGACTAGCTGGTCCTGGCTGCACCGTTCACATCAATGGGATGGGGTCATCTCAGGAACTAGCTGGTCCTGGCTGCATCGTTCACATCAATGGGATGGGGTCATCTCAGGAACTAGCTGGTCCTGGCTGCATCGTTCACATCAATGGGATGGGGTCATCTCAGGGACTAGCTGGTCCTGGCTGCATCGTTCACATCAATGGGATGGGGTCATCTCAGGATCTAGCTGGTCCTGGCTGCATCGTTCACATCAATGGGATGGGGTCATCTCAGGGACTAACTGGTCCTGGCTGCATCATTCACATCAATGGGATGGGGTCATCTCAGGAACTAGCTGGTCCTGGCTGCATCGTTCACATCAATGGGATGGGGTCATCTCAGGAACTAGCTGGTCCTGGCTGCATCATTCACAGCAATGGGATGTGGCAGGGGAGGGCCGATTCTATGACGAGCCTGGGGGTACACCTAGCTTCAACATGTTGCAGAGACGTAGATAACCCACATAAGGTACACAATGAACGTGAACCATTCACACCTATCATGTACATCTCTAAGACAACACACTCAATGTAATAGTAGTAAGACTAGTAGTGGTAATAGTAGTAGTAGTAGTAGTAGTAGTAGCCGTAGTAGTAACATCAGTAGTAGTAGTATTAGTAGTTAGTTGTAGTAGTAACAGTAGTACCAGTAGTAGTAGTAGTAGTAGTAGTAGTAGTAGTAGTAGTAGTAGTATCAGTAGTAGTAACAGCAGATGTAGTAGCAGTAGTAGTAGCAGTAGTAGTAGTAGTATTAGTAGTATTAGTAGTATTAGTATTAGTAGTAGTAGTAGTAGTAGTAATAGTACAAGTACTACGAGCAGTAGTAGTAGTAGTAGTAGTAACAGTAGTAGTATTAGTAGTAGTAGTAGTAGTAGTAGTAGTGTTAGTATTAGTAGTAGTAGCAGTAGTAGTAGTAGTAGTAGTAGTAGTAGTAGTAGTAGTAGTAGTAGTAGTAGTAGTAGTAGTAGTAGTAGTAGTAGTAGTAGTAGTAGTAAAAGTACTAGTAGTAGTAGTAGTAGTAGTACATTTACATTACATTTAAGTCATTTAGCAGACGCTCTTATCCAGAGCGACTTACAAATTGGTGCATTCACCTAATGACATCGTGGAACAGCCACTTTACAATAGTGCATCTAAATCTTTTAAGGGGGGGGGGGGGGGGGGGGGGGGCAGAAGGATTGCTTTATCCTAGGTATTCCTTGAAGAGGTGGGGTTTCAGGTGTCTCCGGAAGGTGGTGATTGACTCCGCTGTCCTGGCGTCGTGAGGGAGTTTGTTCCACCATTGGGGTGCCAGAGCAGCGAACAGTTTTGACTGGGCTGAGCGGGAACTGTACTTCCTCAGTGGTAGGGAGGCGAGCAGGCCAGAGGTGGATGAACGCAGAGCCCTTGTTTGGGTGTAGGGCCTGATCAGAGCCTGAAGGTACTGAGGTGCCGTTCCCCTCACAGCTCCGTAGGCAAGCACCATGGTCTTGTAGCGGATGCGAGCTTCAACTGGAAGCCAGTGGAGAGAGCGGAGGAGCGGGGTGACGTGAGAGAACTTGGGAAGGTTGAACACCAGACGGGCTGCGGCGTTCTGGATGAGTTGTAGGGGTTTGATGGCACAGGCAGGGAGCCCGGCCAACAGCGAGTTGCAGTAATCCAGACGGGAGATGACAAGTGCCTGGATTAGGACCTGCGCCGCATCCTGTGTGAGGCAGGGTCGTACTCTGCGGATGTTGTAGAGCATGAACCTACAGGAACGGGCCACCGCCTTGATGTTAGTTGAGAACGACAGGGTGTTGTCCAGGATCACGCCAAGGTTCTTAGCGCTCTGGGAGGAGGACACAATGGAGTTGTCAACCGTGATGGCGAGATCATGGAACGGGCAGTCCTTCCCCGGGAGGAAGAGCAGCTCCGTCTTGCCGAGGTTCAGCTTGAGGTGGTGATCCGTCATCCACACTGATATGTCTGCCAGACATGCAGAGATGCGATTCGCCACCTGGTCATCAGAAGGGGGAAAGGAGAAGATTAATTGTGTGTCGTCTGCATAGCAGTGATAGGAGAGACCATGTGAGGTTATGACAGAGCCAAGTGACTTGGTGTATAGCGAGAATAGGAGAGGGCCTAGAACAGAGCCCTGGGGGACACCAGTGGTGAGAGCGCGTGGTGAGGAGACAGATTCTCGCCACGCCACCTGGTAGGAGCGACCTGTCAGGTAGGACGCAATCCAAGCGTGGGCCGCGCCGGAGATGCCCAACTCGGAGAGGGTGGAGAGGAGGATCTGATGGTTCACAGTATCGAAGGCAGCCGATAGGTCTAGAAGGATGAGAGCAGAGGAGAGAGAGTTAGCTTTAGCAGTGCGGAGCGCCTCCGTGATACAGAGAAGAGCAGTCTCAGTTGAGTGACTAGTCTTGAAACCTGACTGATTTGGATCAAGAAGGTCATTCTGAGAGAGATAGCAGGAGAGCTGGCCAAGGACGGCACGTTCAAGAGTTTTGGAGAGAAAAGAAAGAAGGGATACTGGTCTGTAGTTGTTGACATCGGAGGGATCGAGTGTAGGTTTTTTCAGAAGGGGTGCAACTCTCGCTCTCTTGAAGACGGAAGGGACGTAGCCAGCGGTCAAGGATGAGTTGATGAGCGAGGTGAGGTAAGGGAGAAGGTCTCCGGAAATGGTCTGGAGAAGAGAGGAGGGGATAGGGTCAAGCGGGCAGGTTGTTGGGCGGCCGGCCGTCACAAGACGCGAGATTTCATCTGGAGAGAGAGGGGAGAAAGAGGTCAAAGCACAGGGTAGGGCAGTGTGAGCAGAACCAGCGGTGTCGTTTGACTTAGCAAACGAGGATCGGATGTCGTCGACCTTCTTTTCAAAATGGTTGACGAAGTCGTCTGCAGAGAGGGAGGAGGGGGGGAGGGGGAGGAGGATTCAGGAGGGAGGAGAAGGTGGCAAAGAGCTTCCTAGGGTTAGAGGCAGATGCTTGGAATTTAGAGTGGTAGAAAGTGGCTTTAGCAGCAGAGACAGAAGAGGAAAATGTAGAGAGGAGGGAGTGGAAGGATGCCAGGTCCGCAGGGAGGCGAGTTTTCCTCCATTTCCGCTCGGCTGCCCGGAGCCCTGTTCTGTGAGCTCGCAATGAGTCGTCGAGCCACGGAGCGGGAGGGGAGGACCGAGCCGGCCTGGAGGATAGGGGACATAGAGAGTCAAAGGATGCAGAAAGGGAGGAGAGGAGGGTTGAGGAGGCAGAATCAGGAGATAGGTTGGAGAAGGTTTGGGCAGAGGGAAGAGATGATAGGATGGAAGAGGAGAGAGTAGCGGGGGAGAGAGAGCGAAGGTTGGGACGGCGCGATACCATCCGAGTAGGGGCAGTGTGGGAAGTGTTGGATGAGAGCGAGAGGGAAAAGGATACAAGGTAGTGGTCGGAGACTTGGAGGGGAGTTGCAATGAGGTTAGTGGAAGAACAGCATCTAGTAAAGATGAGGTCAAGCGTATTGCCTGCCTTGTGAGTAGGGGGGGAAGGTGAGAGGGTGAGGTCAAAAGAGGAGAGGAGTGGAAAGAAGGAGGCAGAGAGGAATGAGTCAAAGGTAGACATGGGGAGGTTAAAGTCACCCAGAACTGTGAGAGGTGAGCCGTCCTCAGGAAAGGAGCTTATCAAGGCATCAAGCTCATTGATGAACTCTCCAAGGGAACCTGGAGGGCGATAAATGATAAGGATGTTAAGCTTGAAAGGGCTGGTAACTGTGACAGCATGGAATTCAAAGGAGGCGATAGACAGATGGGTAAGGGGAGAAAGAGAGAATGACCACTTGGGAGAGATGAGGATCCCGGTGCCACCACCCCGCTGACCAGAAGCTCTCGGGGTGTGCGAG
>NC_092088.1:100348393-100400893 GCF_045679555.1 Salvelinus alpinus
ACTTCAAGGTTTCCTTGAGCTGATATAACCTGGATTTAGTCATCGTGGAAGGAGAGACGGGGGGGGAGGAGAAAGGGCTCAGCATGTTGAATTCTGAAATACTGAAATATCAATATTGGCTTTGAATGGACGCCCAGAGGACTGACCTCAGGATGCCTTGTTATCTGTGAAGGAGAATAAGCACATATTACATGTGAGAGCCAGATGAATCAAGGATGCCATCGTACTAGACAGTGTGTGCTAGCATGTTCAATGACTGTACAGAAACTATTCAGGATTTCAGATTATTTTGAGAGTTCTGTATCATTTCCTTGTGACTGTTTGTCTTTTTTTTGGGGGCTCCAAACATGTCTGATAGGAGGACAGTAAATAGAAGATGAACATGTGAAGGAGAACATAAAACAGTTCCTCAACAGTAACTATGAGTCAGGAGGCTCTCTGCTGTCTGTACCAATGACCTAGCTAGTTAAAACCAGGAGGCTCTCTGCTGTCTGTACCAATGACGTAGCTAGTTAAAACCAGGAGGCTCTCTGCTGTCTGTACCAATGACCTAGCTAGTTAAAACCAGGAGGCTCTCTGCTGTCTGTACCAATGACGTAGCTAGTTAAAACCAGGAGGCTCTCTGCTGTCTGTACCAATGACGTAGCTAGTTAAAACCAGGAGGCTCTCTGCTGTCTGTACCAATGACCTAGCTAGTTAAAACCAGGAGGCTCTCTGCTGTCTGTACCAATGACGTAGCTAGTTAAAACCAGGAGGCTCTCTGCTGTCTGTACCAATGACCTAGCTAGTTAAAACCAGGAGGCTCTCTGCTGTCTGTACCAATGACGTAGCTAGTTAAAACCAGGAGGCTCTCTGCTGTCTGTACCAATGACGTAGCTAGTTAAAACCAGGAGGCTCTCTGCTGTCTGACCCAATGATGTAGCTAGTTAAAACCAGGAGGCTCTCTGCTGTCTCTACCAATGACGTAGCTAGTTAAAACCAGGAGGCAGTCAGGAGGCTCTCTGCTGTCTGTACCGATGACGTAGCTAGTTAAAACCAGGAGGCTCTCTGCTGTCTGACCCAATGACGTAGCTAGTTAAAACCAGGAGGCTCTCTGCTGTCTGACCCGATGACGTAGCTAGTTAAAACCAGCAGCCAGTCAGGAGGCTCTCTGCTGTCTGTACCAATGACGTAGCTATTTAAAATCAGGAGGCTCTCTACTGTCTGTACCAATGACGTAGCTAGTTAAAACCAGGAGGCTCTCTGCTGTCTGACCCGATGACGTAGCTAGTTAAAACCAGCAGCCAGTCAGGAGGCTCTCTGCTGTCTGTACCGATGACGTAGCTAGTTAAAATCAGGAGGCTCTCTACTGTCTGTACCAATGACGTAGCTAGTTAAAACCAGGAGGCTCTCTGCTGTCTGACCCGATGACGTAGCTAGTTAAAACCAGCAGCCAGTCAGGAGGCTCTCTGCTGTCTGTACCAATGACGTAGCTAGTTAAAACCAGGAGGCTCTCTGCTGTCTGTACCAATGACGTAGCTAGTTAAAACCAGCAGCCAGTCAGGAGGCTCTCTGCTGTCTGTACCAATGACGTAGCTAGTTAAAACCAGGAGGCTCTCTGCTGTCTGACCCAATGACGTAGCTAGTTAAAACCAGGAGGCTCTCTGCTGTCTCTCCCAATGACGTAGCTAGTTAAAACCAGGAGGCTCTCTGCTGTCTGTACCAATGACGTAGCTAGTTAAAACCAGGAGGCTCTCTGCTGTCTGACCCAATGATGTAGCTAGTTAAAACCAGGAGGCTCTCTGCTGTCTCTACCAATGACGTAGCTAGTTAAAACCAGGAGGCAGTCAGGAGGCTCTCTGCTGTCTGTACCGATGACGTAGCTAGTTAAAATCAGGAGGCTCTCTACTGTCTGTACCAATGACGTAGCTATTTAAAATCAGGAGGCTCTCTACTGTCTGTACCAATGACGTAGCTAGTTAAAACCAGGAGGCTCTCTGCTGTCTGACCCGATGACGTAGCTAGTTAAAACCAGCAGCCAGTCAGGAGGCTCTCTGCTGTCTGTACCGATGACGTAGCTAGTTAAAATCAGGAGGCTCTCTACTGTCTGTACCAATGACGTAGCTAGTTAAAACCAGGAGGCTCTCTGCTGTCTGACCCGATGACGTAGCTAGTTAAAACCAGCAGCCAGTCAGGAGGCTCTCTGCTGTCTGTACCAATGACGTAGCTAGTTAAAACCAGGAGGCTCTCTGCTGTCTGTACCAATGACGTAGCTAGTTAAAACCAGCAGCCAGTCAGGAGGCTCTCTGCTGTCTGTACCAATGACGTAGCTAGTTAAAACCAGCAGCCAGTCAGGAGGCTCTCTGCTGTCTGTACCAATGACGTAGCTAGTTAAAACCAGGAGGCTCTCTGCTGTCTGACCCAATGACGTAGCTAGTTAAAACCAGGAGGCTCTCTGCTGTCTCTCCCAATGACGTAGCTAGTTAAAACCAGGAGGCTCTCTGCTGTCTGTACCAATGACGTAGCTAGTTAAAACCAGGAGGCTCTCTGCTGTCTGTACCAATGACGTAGCTAGTTAAAACCAGGAGGCTCTCTGCTGTCTGTACCAATGACGTAGCTAGTTAAAACCAGGAGGCTCTCTGCTGTCTCTACCAATGACGTAGCTAGTTAAAACCAGGAGGCTCTCTGCTGTCTGTACCAATGACGTAGCTAGTTAAAACCAGGAGGCTCTCTGCTGTCTGACCCAATGACGTAGCTAGTTAAAACCAGGAGGCTCTCTGCTGTCTGACCAAATGATGTAGCTAGTTAAAACCAGGAGGCTCTCTGCTGTCTCTACCAATGACGTAGCTAGTTAAAACCAGGAGGCAGTCAGGAGGCTCTCTGCTGTCTGTACCGATGACGTAGCTAGTTAAAATCAGGAGGCTCTCTACTGTCTGTACCAATGACGTAGCTAGTTAAAACCAGGAGGCTCTCTGCTGTCTGACCCAATGACGTAGCTAGTTAAAACCAGGAGGCTCTCTGCTGTCTGTACCAATGACGTAGCTAGTTAAAACCAGGAGGCTCTCTGCTGTCTGTACCAATGACGTAGCTAGTTAAAACCAGGAGCCAGTCAGGAGGCTCTCTGCTGTCTGACCCAATGACGTAGCTAGTTAAAACCAGGAGGCTCTCTGCTGTCTGACCCAATGACGTAGCTAGTTAAAACCAGGAGGCTCTCTGCTGTCTGACCCGATGACGTAGCTAATTAAAACCAGCAGCCAGTCAGGAGGCTCTCTGCTGTCTGTACCAATGACGTAGCTAGTTAAAACCAGCAGCCAGTCAGGAGGCTCTCTGCTGTCTGTACCAATGACGTAGCTAGTTAAAACCAGGAGGCTCTCTGCTGTCTGTACCAATGACGTAGCTAGTTAAAACCAGGAGGCAGTCAGGAGGCTCTCTGCTGCCTGACCCAATGATGTAGCTAGTTAAAACCAGGAGGCTCTCTGCTGTCTGTACCAATGACGTAGCTAGTTAAAACCAGGAGGCTCTCTGCTGTCTGTACCAATGACGTAGCTAGTTAAAACCAGGAGGCTCTCTGCTGTCTGTACCAATGACGTAGCTAGTTAAAACCAGGAGGCTCTCTGCTGTCTGACCCAATGACGTAGCTAGTTAAAACCAGCAGGCTCTCTGCTGTCTGTACCAATGACGTAGCTAGTTAAAACCAGGAGCCAGTCAGGAGGCTCTCTGCTGTCTGACCCAATGACGTAGCTAGTTAAAACCAGCAGCCAGTCAGGAGGCTCTCTGCTGTCTGATCCAATGACGTAGCTAGTTAAAACCAGCAGCCAGCCAGGCCGACAGTACCAAGCATCCATCTCTTTCACAGGGAGTCTTTTAATCTCTGCAGAACAAAAATGAAGAGGCACAACGTTTCCCCAATTTATTTGCTTTTAAATTGAAGCTTTGGAGAACATCAACAACAAAAAAACAGATCTAAGAAGAGAGAGAGAGGAAAAGAGAGAGAGAGAGAACCAACTGACCTGCTGTAACATGAGTTAGTAGCTGGAAGGTAAAGCCTGCTTATATTGAAGCAAAGTTTCTGAAAATAAGCAAAGAACAGAATGTATTGATTTTCGGTGGATTCTGGGTGTAGAAGAGAGAAGGAATAGAGAAGTGCTCTTTGCCCGATACGTCCAAATGACATCCCCCGAGAGCTGCTTAATGGTAGGGGAGGGGAGGGGAGGGGCCTAACCCGTCTCATGGATAGAACTGCCCTCGGGCTAGGGCTAATGGTATTGGCTGAGCCCGCGCTATAAGAAGTTATTTTCTAATAGCCAACTCTGTGTGTGCCAGGAAGACAGACGCTTTATTGATTGGACCAAATGCCCTTGAGTTGGTAACATCTGAAATGGAAAATCCACCAGGCTAGCACTAACTTTCTGCCAGCTATGTTTCTGGACTGTAATGAGAAAGAAAGGGTTTCAGGTGGAGGGGTAGGAGGAGGTAGGAGGAGGAGGTAGGGCCATGATAAAGGGTTTCAGGTGGAGGGGTAGGAGGAGGAGGTAGAGCCATGATAAAGGGTTTCAGGTGGAGGGGGTAGGAGGTAGGAGGAGGAGGTAGAGCCATGATAAAGGGTTTCAGGTGGAGGGGTTAGGAGGAGGAGGTAGAGCCATGATAAAGGGTTTCAGGTGGAGGGGTTAGGAGGAGGAGGTAGAGCCATGATAAAGGGTTTCAGGGGGAGGGGGTAGGAGGAGGTAGAGCCATGATAAAGGGTTTCAGGTGGAGGAGGTAGGAGGAGGTAGAGCCATGATAAAGGGTTTCAGGTGGAGGGGGTAGGAGGAGGTAGAGCCATGATAAAGGGTTTCAGGTGGAGGAGGTAGGAGGAGGAGGTAGAGCCATGATAAAGGGTTTCAGGTGGAGGGGGTAGGAGGAGGTAGAGCCATGATAAAGGGTTTCAGGTGGAGGAGGTAGGAGGAGGAGGTAGAGCCATGATAAAGGGTTTCAGGTGGAGGGGTAGGAGGAGGTGGTAGAGCCATGATAAAGGGTTTCAGGTGGAGGGGTAGGAGGAGGAGGTAAAGCAATGATAAAGGGTTTCAGGTGGAGGGGGTAGGAGGAGGTAGAGCCATGATAAAGGGCTTCAGGTGGAGGGGGTAGGAGGAGGTAGAGCCATGATAAAGGGTTTCAGGTGGAGGGGGTAGGAGGAGGTGGTAGAGCCATGATAAAGGGTTTCAGGTGGAGGAGGTAGGAGGAGGAGGTAGAGCCATGATAAAGGGTTTCAGGTGGATGAGGTAGGAGGAGGTGGTAGAGCCATGATAAAGGGTTTCAGGTGGAGGGGTAGGAGGAGGAGGTAGAGCCATGATAAAGGGTTTCAGGTGGAGGGGTAGGAGGAGGAGGTAGAGCCATGAAAAAGGGTTTCAGGTGGAGGGGTAGGAGGAGGTAGAGCCATGATAAAGGGTTTCAGGTGGAGTGGGTAGGAGGAGGAGGTAGAGCCATGATAAAGGGTTTCAGGTGGAGGGGGTAGGAGGAGGTATTGAAAGACATGTCTTCTATAATACCTCCTTCTTTAAGTGTGTCTCTCTCATTATATTTCAATCTGTAAATCACATCATATTTTGTATCGTTGATGGATGTTAGGAACAGAATGTGTTTTGTATCGTTGGTAGATGATAGATGATAGGAACAGAATGTATTTTGTATCAGAGATAGATGATAGGAACAGAATGTATTTTGTATCGTTGATAGATGATAGGAGCAGAATGTGTTTTGTATCGTTGATAGATGATAGATGATAGGAACAGAATGTATTTTGTATCGTTGGTAGATGATAGGAACAGAATGTATTTTGTATCAGAGATAGATGATAGGAGCAGAATGTATTTTGTATCATTGGTAGATGATAGGAACAGAATGTATTTTGTATCATTGGTAGATGATAGATGATAGGAACAGAATGTATTTTGTATCGTTGATAGATGATAGATGATAGGAACAGAATGTATTTTGTATCATTGGTAGATGATAGATGACAGGAACAGAATGTATTTTGTATCGTTGGTAGATGATAGATGATAGGAGCAGAATGTGTTTTGTATCGTTGGTAGATGATAGGAACAGAATGTATTTTGTATCGTTGATAGATGATAGATGATAGGAACAGAATGTATTTTGTATCATTGGTAGATGATAGATGACAGGAACAGAATGTATTTTGTATCGTTGGTAGATGATAGGAACAGAATGTATTTTGTATCGTTGGTAGATGATAGATGATAGGAGCAGAATGTGTTTTGTATCGTTGGTAGATGATAGGAACAGAATGTGTTTTGTGTCATAGATAGATGATAGATGATAGGAACAGAATGTATTTTGTATCGTTGATAGATGACAGGAACAGAATGTATTTTGTGTCATAGATAGATGATAGATGATAGGAACAGAATGTGTTTTGTATCATAGATAGATGATAGGAACAGAATGTATTTTGTATCATTGATAGATGATAGGAACAGAATGTATTTTGTATCGTTGATAGATGACAGGAACAGAATGTATTTTGTATCGTTGGTAGATGATAGGAACAGAATGTGTTTTGTGTCATAGATAGATGATAGATGATAGGAACAGAATGTATTTTGTATCGTTGATAGATGACAGGAACAGAATGTATTTTGTGTCATAGATAGATGATAGATGATAGGAACAGAATGTGTTTTGTATCATAGATAGATGATAGGAACAGAATGTATTTTGTATCATTGATAGATGATAGGAACAGAATGTATTTTGTATCATTGATAGATGATAGATGATAGGAGCAGAATGTATTTTGTATCATAGATAGATGATAGGAACAGAATGTATTTTGTATCATTGATAGATGATAGGAACAGAATGTATTTTGTATCATTGATAGATGATAGGAACAGAATGTATTTTGTATCATTGATAGATGATAGGAACAGAATGTATTTTGTATCATTGATAGATGATAGATGATAGGAGCAGAATGTATTTTGTATCATAGATAGATGATAGGAACAGAATGTATTTTGTATCGTTGATAGATGATAGGAACAGAATGTATTTTGTATCATTGATAGATGATAGATGATAGGAACAGAATGTATTTTGTATCATAGATAGATGACAGGAACAGAAGGTATTTTTTTATTAAGAATGTGTTTATTAAATGAAAACCAAACCACACCGCCAATCATTTGAGCCGTTCTTCTTCCTCCTCCACCCTCGCTTTGATAGAGTTCAGGGAGAACAGGATAAAATGTATAACACTGTCTACGTTAATGATTCTCTGCTGGATGTCATTTTCCAGCGAGGCACATTCACATAAACACCAAACAGTTCTTCCTTTGTTAAACAGAATCATCCATAGGGTTTTATTCAAGAGAGACCGCTAAATGACATTTAATTCACGCTCTGAAAAGAACAATCAATTATACCCGTCATGGTCACCTGATACAAGTACAAGTTCTAATAGTGAGAGCAACACGACCAGCCAGTGAAACTTCAGTACAGCGTTTAACAGGATGAAACGAATTCTTCCATTTAAGACAATTTAACTTTGAGTTAATACCACTGGGGCAAACAGTGTAATCCACATTAATCAGCAGTTGGATTTGCTGCTGAGAATCCTAGATTAAGTGAAAAAGACTCAGGGTCCCACACCAATCATACCGCGTCAGGGGAGACTTCACAGTTTTCACAAAATGAAGAAGAAGAAAAAGACATAAAAAATGAAAAGCAAGCCGTCTAAAAAAAACTCAACACGGAGAAAACAAATGTATTGTTTAGAAAAGCCACGCCGCCACAAAGACAATCCGGCCCTCAGTGAGTTCAACCTCAAACCAACCAACTCCATTGATAGTTGTATTTTTTTGTGTCCGTTGTTAAATATGAGACATAACATTATTACTTTTTCTTCATGCCTTTGAAAGGAGGATCCATGCAGACGCTATGGGTTATCAGCGCCTTTGTTTCAGGTAGTCCACTGAGCTGTACGTCCTACTGTCCTCAAGCACTTTCCTCCGTCAGTTCATTATTATCCAACTCCTTCTCATCTCACTTCAAGAAACAGACCCAAATAAACCACCGTGAAGCACAACCTTAAAAATCACACTTAAAAAGCCTCGACATGTATAGATTTTATTTAACCTTTATTTAAACTATATATATATATATGTATATAGACTCTGCTGGCATTATAAGTGAAATAATCTCATCATTATGAAAAGAGAAGCCTCGTATTAACCTATTCACCAGGGATCATTCACACAACCAGGCAGCAGTGTTGGTCAAGGCTGAGAGAAACCAGACAACCACGAGGTCGTGACCCCGCCATTAAAACGTGATTCCCAGGTAGTAGGGCGATGACATCATGATACCCAAGGTGAACCCCGAACGTAAATAGATCATTACGAATAGATTATAGACTGTTTGACCTTTGAACTTTTCTTTGTCGAGATGTATCTGGAATAACTAAGGAAGGAAATGGAATTTTGCCAATGCTGATATTTCTTATATGGTTACGGTATGTTGTCCTAGATATTGATACACTGTAGCGTGATCTGAAAATATGAATATACTGTATACTGTATGAGTACTATGTGGTGATGATGTTTTCCATGGATCAGCGTTAATCTCAAATGTAACTGATGTATAAAAATTATATAGCTGACAAAAGCCAACAATAAATTAGATGAATTTATGTAAAATAAAAAAACGCAATGTGTTTTCACTAAACTCAGAACTGTTCTCGATGTCTCATTGACAGGTTTCATCTTTCAGAATCCCACCATAGATCCTCTGAAATGTGTTAGTCTGATTGTGATTAGAGGCCATGTGTGCTTCGTTATGGTTATAATTGTTTTATTTAGATCTATGGATTTCTTTACATACTGCACTATAATCTCCAGAGAGGTCCGTAATGAAATATTGAATCGAAAGAAATGTTGGAACCACACAGAGAGGAGACTGAGAGAATAACTGAAGGCTATTGTAGAGAGAGAGGCTGTTGCAGATTAAAGTCCACACAGATCTTCCCATAGATAATCAGACTACTGCTAGTCAGATTAGACCATCAGACTCCACAGTAGTCAGATTAGACCATCAGTCACCACAGTAGTCAGATTATATCATCAGACACCACAGTAGGCAGATTAGACCATCAGTCTCCACAGTAGTCAGATTAGACCATCAGACACCACAGTAATCAGATTAGACCATCAGACACCACAGTAGTCAGATTAGACCATCAGACACCACAGTAGTCAGATTAGACCATCAGACACCACAGTAATCAGATTAGACCATCAGACACCACAGTAGTCAGATTAGACCATCAGACACCACAGTAGTCAGATTAGACCATCAGACACCACAGTAGTCAGATTAGACCATCAGACTCCACAGTAGTCAGATTAGACCATCAGACACTACAGTAGTCAGATTAGACCATCAGTCTCCACAGTAGTCAGATTAGACCATCAGACACCACAGTAGTCAGATTAGACCATCAGACTCCACAGTAGGCAGATTAGACCATCAGACACCACAGTAGGCAGATTAGACCATCAGACTACAGAAGTCAGATTAGACCATCAGACACCACAGTAGTCAGATTAGACCATCAGACTCCACAGTAGTCAGATTAGACCATCAGACACCACAGTAGTCAGATTAGACCATCAGACTCCACAGTAGTCAGATTAGACCATCAGACTCCACAGTAGTCAGATTAGACTATCAGACACTACAGTAGTCAGATTAGACCATCAGACTCCACAGTAGTCAGATTAGACCATCAGACACTACAGTAGTCAGATTAGACCATCAGACACCACAGTAGTCAGATTAGACCATCAGACTCCACAGTAGTCAGATTAGACCATCAGACACTACAGTAGTCAGATTAGACCATCAGTCTCCACAGTAGTCAGATTAGACCATCAGACACCACAGTAGTCAGATTAGACCATCAGACTCCACAGTAGGCAGATTAGACCATCAGACACCACAGTAGGCAGATTAGACCATCAGACTACAGAAGTCAGATTAGACCATCAGACACCACAGTAGTCAGATTAGACCATCAGACTCCACAGTAGTCAGATTAGACCATCAGACACCACAGTAGTCAGATTAGACCATCAGACTCCACAGTAGTCAGATTAGACCATCAGACTCCACAGTAGTCAGATTAGACCATCAGACACTACAGTAGTCAGATTAGACCATCAGACACCACAGTAGTCAGATTAGACCATCAGACACCACAGTAGTCAGATTAGACCATCAGACACCACAGTAGTCAGATTAGACCATCAGACACCACAGTAGTCAGATTAGACCATCAGACTACAGAAGTCAGATTAGACCATCAGACACCACAGTAGTCAGATTAGACCATCAGACTCCACAGTAGTCAGATTAGACCATCAGACACCACAGTAGTCAGATTAGACCATCAGACTCCACAGTAGTCAGATTAGACCATCAGACTCCACAGTAGTCAGATTAGACCATCAGACACTACAGTAGTCAGATTAGACCATCAGACTCCACAGTAGTCAGATTAGACCATCAGACACTACAGTAGTCAGATTAGACCATCAGACACCACAGTAGTCAGATTAGACCATCAGACACCACAGTAGTCAGATTAGACCATCAGACACCACAGTAGTCAGATTAGACCATCAGACACCACAGTAGTCAGATTAGACCATCAGACACCACAGTAGTCAGATTAGACCATCAGACACCACAGTAGTCAGATTAGACCATCAGACACCACAGTAGTCAGATTAGACCATCAGACACCACAGTAGTCAGATTAGACCATCAGTCACCACAGTAGTCAGATTAGACCATCAGACTCCACAGTAGTCAGATTAGACCATCAGACACCACAGTAGTCAGATTAGACCATCAGACACCACAGTAGTCAGATTAGACCATCAGACTCCACAGTAGTCAGATTAGACCATCAGACACCACAGTAGTCAGATTAGACCATCAGACACCACAGTAGTCAGATTAGACCATCAGACACCACAGTAGTCAGATTAGACCATCAGACTCCACAGTAGTCAGATTAGACCATCAGACACCACAGTAGTCAGATTAGACCATCAGACTCCACAGTAGTCAGATTAGACCATCAGACTCCACAGTAGTCAGATTAGACCATCAGACACTACAGTAGTCAGATTAGACCATCAGACTCCACAGTAGTCAGATTAGACCATCAGACACTACAGTAGTCAGATTAGACCATCAGACACCACAGTAGTCAGATTAGACCATCAGACACCACAGTAGTCAGATTAGACCATCAGACACCACAATAGTCAGATTAGACCATCAGACACCACAGTAGTCAGATTAGACCATCAGACACCACAGTAGTCAGATTAGACCATCAGACACCACAGTAGTCAGATTAGACCATCAGACACCACAGTAGTCAGATTAGACCATCAGACACCACAGTAGTCAGATTAGACCATCAGTCACCACAGTAGTCAGATTAGACCATCAGACTCCACAGTAGTCAGATTAGACCATCAGACACCACAGTAGTCAGATTAGACCATCAGACACCACAGTAGTCAGATTAGACCATCAGACACCACAGTAGTCAGATTAGACCATCAGACACCACAGTAGTCAGATTAGACCATCAGACACCACAGTAGATAGACAGTATAGTAAAACCCTATAACATTGGTTTTCCATTGAAATCCATGTTAAAACAGAACCTGTTTTGAATGGGGATCAATGTGCCATAACCAATGACATCAGATATCCAAACAATGTCATACATCATACACGCCTACTCACAATTTCACTCAATTTCACAACCAACTAAACTGAGACTAGTACAATAGACCATACAGCACGATTAAACTGGGACCTTGACACAGACATTGTGGGACAGCATGAATTCCTAATGAGCTGAATTTGTACAGTACAATGGAAGTGTTCTTAAAGTCAGATCCAGCCTCTTCTTTTCTGATGACATCATTTCCTGGAGACCGGTTTGGCATAATATACTAATACAAGAGCATGTTTTATACTGAATTTAGTTTATGAATATACTTTTTTGGGTCTGAAGATAAATTCTGTAATGACAATTGTAAATCGACGTATTTATAAATCAACTTACACATTTTTATTATTTGAATAATATCATATTCCATGAAATAGTTCAGAACTTCAGAATAATATATTATTCAAATTATGAAATTAGTATGTACATTCTATAGTCCTGAATAACTTGAGAAATACCTAAAAACACAGACAGACGACCTTTTTATGGCACACTCAGAAGTCAAGGTTATTGCTTTGTGATTTCCTCAGTCTTACAGCGGGTGAAAAACTGTGTAACAAGAAAGACTAGGGTAGGAATTACCATGTTATACATCTACAAACAGATGATAAAAAAGATTTTAACCTCCTGAAGAAAAAGGGCAGCATCCCTTCCAACACGCTTTGTGTTTTGTCAAGACAGAGTGAGAGAAAGGGAGGAGTGGGAGGAAAGAGAACGAGGGGAAAAACAAGTATTCTCCTGGCGATTTAGAGTAAAAATCCTTAAATGGCGAAAGCAGCAATACATCGTTTAAATGGAGGTATGCTCCGACATTTACTGTACCCTGATTTGGTTTGCACTAAGATGTTACAGTGCGCTGCAAGGGCCTCTGGGAGAGAGATTTTCCGCTCAGTCTCATTTTACAATGCTTAGCAGTTTGGAGCACAACGTACCCGGGGCACAGGCCACGCCCTCCTCCTCCTGATCAAATATCGGACATCTTTATTCCTGAGGAAGCAGAGTAGAGAAATGTGCTCTCACTCAACCGACCCAGCCGTACACGTGCATGTTTATGAGGCTAACAGCCGAGGCAATAGGGGGCCGGCCCTCTGCGAGTTATCTTAAAAGTAGTCAACTCCACTCGCTCCTAATCAGTAGGGGGGTATGAACAGGGGTACCCTGGGATTGGAGAGAGGCAGAAACAGCATTTAGCACTTTACTGACCTTGAGTCCACGTCTGCGTCCCAAATGACACCCTATTCCCTAAATAGTGCACTATATTTGAACCAGGGTCCACAATGATCTGGTTAAAAGTAGTGCACGGTATAGGGAATAGGGTGCCGTTTCAGACACATTCCACCTTTTTTTTCTCTAAAATGTCCTCGTGGAACTAAGAATTTTTTCCCCAGACATTTTCAATTCATCAAGTAAAGTACTTGATTGACCAGCAGCACTCATAGGCCATATATACACTCTCTGTACAAGAACCCAACGGCGGACACGACTACACTTTCTGAAGAAGAAGCATTTTGAAGAATTTTGGAAATGACTTTACATTTTTAAGAAAAGGAGGAACTGAATTGCAATTGGTTATGTCTTGTTATTTTGAGGTGGGAAACCACGAAAGTGGTTATGTCTTGTTCTTTTGATGTGGGAAACCACGAAAGTGGAAATGAAAATATGATTTTTTTTGGGGCAACGTACGGGTGTTAAACAATCAATGAGAGGCAATCCTGAGGATTACCTGACAACTCTAAACTACACTACATTATTCTACTGACTGATTACCTGACAACTCTAAACTACTCTACATTATTCTACTGACTGATTACCTGACAACTCTAAACTACTCTACATTATTCTACTGATGATTACCTGACAACTCTAAACTACTCTACATTATTCTACTGACTGATTACCTGACAACTCTAAACTACTCTACATTATTCTACTGATGATTACCTGACAACTCTAAACTACACTACATTATTCTACTGACTGATTACCTGACAACTCTAAACTACTCTACATTATTCTACTGATGATTACCTGACAACTCTAAACTACTCTAAATTATTCTACTGATGATTACCTGACAACTCTAAACTACTCTACATTATTCTACTGATGATTACCTGACAACTCTAAACTACTCTACATTATTCTACTGACTGATTACCTGACAACTCTAAACTACTCTACATTATTCTACTGACTGATTACCTGACAACTCTAAACTACTCTACATTATTCTACTGATGATTACCTGACAACTCTAAACTACTCTACATTATTCTACTGACTGATTACCTGACAACTCTAAACTACTCTACATTATTCTACTGATGATTACCTGACAACTCTAAACTACACTACATTATTCTACTGACTGATTACCTGACAACTCTAAACTACTCTACATTATTCTACTGACTGATTACCTGACAACTCTAAACTACTCTGCATTATTCTACTGACCTGACAACTCTAAACTACTCTACATTATTCTACTGACTGATTACCTGACAACTCTAAACTACTCTACATTATTCTACTGATGATTACCTGACAACTCTAAACTACTCTACATTATTCTACTGACTGATTACCTGACAACTCTAAACTACTCTACATTATTCTACTGATGATTACCTGACAACTCTAAACTACACTACATTATTCTACTGACTGATTACCTGACAACTCTAAACTACTCTACATTATTCTACTGACTGATTACCTGACAACTCTAAACTACTCTACATTATTCTACTGATGATTACCTGACAACTCTAAACTACTCTACATTATTCTACTGACTGATTACCTGACAACTCTAAACTACTCTACATTATTCTACTGACTGATTACCTGACAACTCTAAACTACTCTACATTATTCTACTGACTGATTACCTGACAACGCTAAACCACTCTACAGTATTCTACTGATGATTACCTGACAACTCTAACCTACTCTACATTATTATACAGACTGATTACCTGACAACTCTAAACTACTATACATTATTCTACTGACTGATTACCTGACAACTCTAAAACACTCTACATTATTATATGATGATTACCTGACAACTCTAAACTACTCTACATTATTCTACTGACCTGACAACTCTAAACTACTCTACATTATTCTACTGACTGATTACCTGACAACTCTAAACTACTCTACATTATTCTACTGACTGATTACCTGACAACTCTAAACTACTCTACATTATTCTACTGATGATTACCTGACAACTCTAAACTACTCTACATTATTCTACTGATGATTACCTGACAACTCTAAACTACTCTACATTATCCTACTGATGATTACCTGACAACTCTAAACTACTCTACATTATCCTACTGATGATTACCTGACAACTCTAAACTACTCTACATTATTCTACTGACTGATTACCTGACAACTCTAAACTACTCTACATTATTCTACTGACCTGACAACTCTAAACTACTCTACAGTATTCTATGATGATTACCTGACAACTCTAAACTACTCTACATTATTCTACTGATGATTACCTGACAACTCTAAACTACACTACATTATTCTACTGACTGATTACCTGACAACTCTAAACTACTCTACATTATTCTACTGATGATTACCTGACAACTCTAAACTACTCTAAATTATTCTACTGATGATTACCTGACAACTCTAAACTACTCTACATTATTCTACTGATGATTACCTGACAACTCTAAACTACTCTACATTATTCTACTGACTGATTACCTGACAACTCTAAACTACTCTACATTATTCTACTGACTGATTACCTGACAACTCTAAACTACTCTACATTATTCTACTGATGATTACCTGACAACTCTAAACTACTCTACATTATTCTACTGACTGATTACCTGACAACTCTAAACTACTCTACATTATTCTACTGATGATTACCTGACAACTCTAAACTACACTACATTATTCTACTGACTGATTACCTGACAACTCTAAACTACTCTACATTATTCTACTGACTGATTACCTGACAACTCTAAACTACTCTGCATTATTCTACTGACCTGACAACTCTAAACTACTCTACATTATTCTACTGACTGATTACCTGACAACTCTAAACTACTCTACATTATTCTACTGATGATTACCTGACAACTCTAAACTACTCTACATTATTCTACTGACTGATTACCTGACAACTCTAAACTACTCTACATTATTCTACTGATGATTACCTGACAACTCTAAACTACACTACATTATTCTACTGACTGATTACCTGACAACTCTAAACTACTCTACATTATTCTACTGACTGATTACCTGACAACTCTAAACTACTCTACATTATTCTACTGATGATTACCTGACAACTCTAAACTACTCTACATTATTCTACTGACTGATTACCTGACAACTCTAAACTACTCTACATTATTCTACTGACTGATTACCTGACAACTCTAAACTACTCTACATTATTCTACTGACTGATTACCTGACAACGCTAAACCACTCTACAGTATTCTACTGATGATTACCTGACAACTCTAACCTACTCTACATTATTATACAGACTGATTACCTGACAACTCTAAACTACTATACATTATTCTACTGACTGATTACCTGACAACTCTAAAACACTCTACATTATTATATGATGATTACCTGACAACTCTAAACTACTCTACATTATTCTACTGACCTGACAACTCTAAACTACTCTACATTATTCTACTGACTGATTACCTGACAACTCTAAACTACTCTACATTATTCTACTGACTGATTACCTGACAACTCTAAACTACTCTACATTATTCTACTGATGATTACCTGACAACTCTAAACTACTCTACATTATTCTACTGATGATTACCTGACAACTCTAAACTACTCTACATTATCCTACTGATGATTACCTGACAACTCTAAACTACTCTACATTATCCTACTGATGATTACCTGACAACTCTAAACTACTCTACATTATTCTACTGACTGATTACCTGACAACTCTAAACTACTCTACATTATTCTACTGACCTGACAACTCTAAACTACTCTACAGTATTCTATGATGATTACCTGACAACTCTAAACTACTCTACATTATTCTACTGACCTGACAACTCTAAACTACTCTACATTATTCTACTGACTGATTACCTGACAACTCTAAACTACTCTACATTATTCTACTGACTGATTACCTGACAACTCTAAACTACTCTACATTATTCTACTGATGATTACCTGACAACTCTAAACTACTCTACATTATTCTACTGATGATTACCTGACAACTCTAAACTACTCTACATTATCCTACTGATGATTACCTGACAACTCTAAACTACTCTACATTATCCTACTGATGATTACCTGACAACTCTAAACTACTCTACATTATTCTACTGACTGATTACCTGACAACTCTAAACTACTCTACATTATTCTACTGACCTGACAACTCTAAACTACTCTACATTATTCTACTGACTGATTACCTGACAACTCTAAACTACTCTACATTATTCTACTGACTGATTACCTGACAACTCTAAACTACTCTACATTATTCTACTGATGATTACCTGACAACTCTAAACTACTCTACATTATTCTACTGATGATTACCTGACAACTCTAAACTACTCTACATTATTCTACTGATGATTACCTGACAACTCTAAACTACTCTACATTATTCTACTGATGATTACCTGGCAACTCTAAACTACTCTAAAGTGTCCACTTCAACTAGTAACTAGGATATATTTTAACCTATGATGTGTACTGTACATTCAGCTTAGCTTCTTCATGCTGCAACTTATTTCACAAGTGAAATGTCTTAATTAATATGTAAAATGTACAGACCACCACTGCACTGGCATTGAGGGTTTTAAAATACGTCCTAGCAACATGAAATTGTAATACAACCCCCGTGACTAGATCATCACATTAGTAAAAAAAACAAGACGACTTATAAATGTGTGCTGTAAACGTATTTAGAAAAGCAAAGTGTAGTTTCCTTTATAAAAATGGATTGTCTGACAGGGCTGCACCGAAATGAGGACCAATATATTGATGGTCTGCCAGGGCTGCACCATAATGAGGACCAATATATTGATGGTCTGCCAGGGCTGCACCGTAATGAGGACCAATATATTGATGGTCTGCCAGGGCTGCACCGTAATGAGGACCAATATATTGATGGTCTGCCAGGGCTGCACCGTAATGAGGACCAATATATTGATGGTCTGCCAGGGCTGCACCATAATGAGGACCAATATATTTATGGTCTGCCAGGGCTGCACCATAATGAGGACCAATATATTTATGGTCTGCCAGGGCTGCACCGTAATGAGGACCAATATATTGATGTAACTGTAAGTGGTGGACTGTAATGAGGACCAATATATTGATGTAACTGTTAGTGGTGGACCGTAATGAGGACCAATATATTGATGTAACTGTTAGCGGTGGACCGTAATGAGGACCAATATATTTATGGTCTGCCAGGGCTGCACTGTAATGAGGACCAATATATTGATGGTCTGCCAGGGCTGCACCGTAATGAGGACCAATATATTGATGTAACTGTTAGTGGTGGACCGTAATGAGGACCAATATATTGATGTAACTGTTAGTGGTGGACCGTAATGAGGACCAATATATTGATGTAACTGTTAGTGGTGGACCGTAATGAGGACCAATATATTGATGGTCTGCCAGGGCTGCACTGTAATGAGGACCATCATATTGATGGTCTGCCAGGGCTGCACTGTAATGAGGACCAACATATTGATGTAACTGTTAGTGGTGGACCGTAATGAGGACCAATATATTGATGTAACTGTTAGTGGTGGACCGTAATGAGGACCAATATATTGATGGTCTGCCAGGGCTGCACCGTAATGAGTACCAATATATTGATGTAACTGTTAGTGGTGAGTAGGGGATTGTGCTCCTTTCAGAGTAGAGCAGCTTGTGAAGTGATTGTTAAGATACTGTGTTTCTCTGAGTGTGTTCATACAAAGCCAAGTTACACACTGTAAAACATTACTAAAGATCAAACCCCAATGAAAAAAAACAGTCAAGTAAATAGTTTTTTTGTTTTTCCTCAATTGAAAAAAAGAAATACATTTGATTGAATGTAAACTGTTTAAGGCTGCAACCGATTTATTTCAGCACTCAACTTACTTTTCCCCTTTGGTTAATAGATAGCATATTATACAACCTATATATATACATATATATATATATATATATATATACATACAACCCATTTCTACATGTTGTACCAAGTACATTTTTCACTTTGGAATTACATCTCCACATTACTTCAATTGGATTAGAAGCAATTATATCAATGAGGTGCACATGAGGTGTTGAACGCAATTTAGCAGCTTACATTCAAATATTTAAATTATGCTCTGTCATATTCGTTATTTAATTTCCGACAAATTGAATGGAATAGGTTGAACTTCATTCTGGAACGTACCAATCAGAAAGGCTGATGAACGACCCGTCCCGTGTTTTTTTTACAGTGTGGTTCTCTGAAAACATTACGAGAGGCTTGACAAAGGAAATGCCAGTCTCTCAGCAGTACTAACTCTCTGATGTGAGAACTGGTTAGTACGATAGGGGGGATTTAAACTATACTGTGCTAGAGTCCGATTAGGATTAAATGTTGTTTTGTCTGACTCTGTGTTAGACGTTGTTGCTTTCTTCACTATCGCAGCCGCTGGGCTCTCCTGTCCAATAGGAGTAAATGAGTATACACCTGTTCCAGAAGTCAGACATCTCGGTGGGATGTGGCGTTGGTCGTAGAGATAGAACAAATGAAGTGGATATAACAGCATAGCTGCAGCAAGACAGTGTAAAGCGTCTGTGTGTAGCTGGTGAGATGAGTCAGGCGCAGGACAGCAGATATGAGTAATGAAAGCAATTTTACTCAAATATATCACAAAACACGTCGTTATAAATACAAGGCCACAAATACGGACCGCCGTACAATAAACAATTACTCACATTCAAACATGGGGGAACAGAGGGTTAAATAATGAACAAGTAATTGGGGAATTGAAACCAGGTGTGTAAGACAAAGACAAAACAAATGGAAAATGAAAAGTGGATCGGCGATGGCTAGAAGGCCAGTGACGTCGACCGCCGCCCGAGAAAGGAGAGGGACCGACTTCGGCGGAAGTCGTGACAGACAGAGTTGTTCCCACCTCAAGGGAACAGCTCAGTTCTGCACAACAACCACCTCTGATGTCCTCTCTAAAACGTTGAGAGATGAATGAATACCACCTCTGATATCCTCTCTAAAACATTGAGAGATGAATGAATACCACCTCTGATATCCTCTCTAAAACGTTGAGAGACGGAAGAATACCACCTCTGATATCCTCTCTAAAACGTTGAGAGACGGAAGAATACCACCTCTGATATCCTCTCTAAAACGTTGAGAGACGGAAGAATACCACCTCTGATATCCTCTCTAAAACGTTGAGAGATGAATGAATACCACCTCTGATATCCTCTTAAAACGTTGAAAGATAAATGAATACCACCTCTGATATCCTCTCTAAAACGTTGAGAGACGAATGAATACCACCTCTGATATCCTCTCTAAAACGTTGAGAGACGAATGAATACCACCTCTGATATCCTCTCTAAAACGTTGAGAGATGAATGAATACCACCTCTGATATCCTCTCTAAAACGTTGAGAGACGAATGAATACCACCTCTGATATCCTCTCTAAAACGTTGAGAGATGAATGAATACCACCTCTGATATCCTCTCTAAAACGTTGAGAGACGAATGAATACCACCTCTGATATCCTCTCTAAAACGTTGAGAGATGAATGAATTCTGTCGTAGATTCTACATCCAGTCCAGTCCAGTACTGTACACACATCCTGTTGAACTTCAACACCACACGTACAGCTAGACAGACAACTCAGGCCGTCATTGTAAATAAGAATTTGTTCTAAACTGATTTGCCTAGTTAAATAAAGGTTAAATAAAGGTTAAATAAAATAAAATCAACTGTGGTCACATAAATATCACCTTTGAATATTTTTCAACACAGCATATAAATGTTAGCCTGGCTACCCGTCCACACCGCTCCGGCCAACTGAAGTTTCTTCTTTACCATCAGTCTGGATTAGCCTCCCTGCCCGATCATTTCTAGAATGGGAACACAATCTGACCGTTCTGATTGGTCCAAGAAACCGAGCCGGCCTATATTATGACGTCATCAACGTTGATACTCTGATTGGTTAGATTTGTTAGAGACCATCCAATCACTGATTATTTAGTTTCGTACAACGCCCCTCGTTTTGAATTCACACAAACTACTTATTGGACGGTAGTTTCAGACTGAACGTACGTAGTGATCAATAAATCAGTGGAATTAACTTCAGGCTGAGTCGGCAGGCAATATAAATGACACTTACAAATCAAATCAAAACAAATGTTAGTTCTCACATGCGCCGAATACAACAGGTGTAGTAGACCTTACAGTGAAATGGTTACTTACAAGCCCTTAACCAACAACGCAGTTTTAAGAAAATTACCTAGTAAAATAACAATAGCGAGGATATGTACAGGGGGTACCAGTACAGAGTCAATGTGGAGGCGATATACAGGGGGGTACCGGTACAGAGTCAATGTGGAGGCTATATACAGGGGGTACCGGTACAGAGTCAATGTGGAGGCTATATACAGGGGGTACTGGTACAGAGTCAATGTGGAGGCGATATACAGGGGGGTACCGGTACAGAGTCAATGTGGAGGCGATATACAGGGGGGTACCGGTACAGAGTCAATGTGGAGGCGATATACAGGGGGGTACCGGTACAGAGTCAATGTGGAGGCTATATACAGGGGGTACCGGTACAGAGTCAATGTGGAGGCTATATACAGGGGGTACCATACAGAGTCATTGTGGAGGCTATATACAGGGGGTACCGGTACAGAGTCAATGTGGAGGCTATATACAGGGGGTACCGGTACCGAGTCAATGTTGAGGCTATATACAGGGGGTACTGGTACAGAGTCAATGTGGAGGCTATATACAGGGGGTACCAGTACAGAGTCAATGTGGAGGCTATATACAGGGGGTACCAGTACAGAGTCAATGTGGAGGCTATATACAGGGGGTACTGGTACAGAATCAATGTGGAGGCTATATACAGGGGGTACCAGTACAGAGTCATTGTGGAGGCTATATACAGGGGGTACTGGTACAGAGTCAATGTGGAGGCTATATACAGGGGGTACCGGTACAGAGTCAATGTGGAGGCTATATACAGGGGGTACCAGTACAGAGTCATTGTGGAGGCTATATACAGGGGGTACTGGTACAGAGTCAATGTGGAGGCTATATACAGGGGGTACCGGTACAGAGTCAATGTGGAGGCTATATACAGGGGGTACCGGTACAGAGTCAATGTGGAGGCTATATACAGGGGGTACCGGTACAGAGTCAATGTGGAGGCTATATACAGGGGGTACCGGTACAGAGTCAATGTGGAGGCTATATACAGGGGGTACCAGTACAGAGTCAATGTGGAGACTATATACAGGGGGTACCGGTACAGAGTCATTGTGGAGGCTATAGGACTCCTCAGCAGGACTCCTCAGCAGGACTCCTCAACAGGACTCCTCAAAAGGACTCCTCAGCAGGACTCCTCAACAGGACTCCTCAGCAGGACTCAGCAGGACTCCTCAACAGGACTCCTCAGCAGGACTCCTCAACAGGACTCCTCAACAGGACTCCTCAACAGGACTCCTCAGCAGGACTCCTCAACAGGACTCCTCAACAGGACTCCTCAGCAGGACTCCTCAACAGGACTCCTCAGCAGGACTCCTCAACAGGACTCCTCAACAGGACTCCTCAGCAGGACTCCTCAACAGGACTCCTCAACAGGACTCCTCAACAGGACTCCTCAGCAGGACTCCTCAACAGGACTCCTCAGCAGGACTCCTCAACAGGACTCCTCAACAGGACTCCTCAGCAGGACTCCTCAGCAGGACTCCTCAACAGGACTCCTCAGCAGGACTCCTCAGCAGGACTCCTCAACAGGACTCCTCAACAGGACTCCTCAGCAGGACTCCTCAGCAGGACTCCTCAACAGGACTCCTCAGCAGGACTCCTCAGCAGGACTTCTCAGCAGGACTCCTCAACAGGACTCAGGACTTCTCAACAGGACTCCTCAGCAGGACTCCTCAACAGGACTCCTCAACAGGACTCCTCTGCAGGACTCCTCAGCAGGACTTCTCAACAGGACTCCTCAACAGGACTCCTCAACAGGACTCCTCAACAGGACACCTCAGCAGGACTCCTCAACAGGACTCCTCAGCAGGACTCCTCAACAGGACTCCTCAGCAGGACTCCTCAACAGGACTCCTCAGCAGGACTCCTCAACAGGACTCCTCATCAGGACTCCTCAGCAGGAGTCCTCAACAGGACTCCTCAGCAGGACTCCTCAGCAGGACTCCTCAACAGGACTCCTCAGCAGGACTCCTCAGCAGGACTCCTCAACAGGACTCCTCAACAGGACTCCTCAGCAGGACTCCTCAGCAGGACTCCTCAGCAGGACTCCTCAGCAGGACTCCTCAACAGGACTCCTCAGCAGGACTCCTCAGCAGGACTCCTCAGCAGGACTCCTCAGTGTTTCCAGGCCGCTGGTCTTTGTGTGACTGAGTTTGATATTGTGTCCTAACTTGCTGCTATATTTACACTAGTCTGAATAAGCTGCTACAGCCCCGTAGGGAACAGGTTTTAAAATGGCATTTATCAGGACCACACACACACACACACACACACACACACACACACACACACACACACACACACACACACACACACACACACACACACACACACACACACACACACACAAACTCACACACATACACACACATGTATACACACATGAATACTAACACACACACACACACATCCACACACACGTATACACACATGCATACACACACACACACACACACACACACACACACACACACACACACACACACACACACACACACACACACACACACACACACACACACACACACACACACACACACACACGCACACACACACACGCACACACACACGCACACACAGAGGCGTTATCTGAAACAATCAGCCGCTAGGCCTCTTTAATAAGCTCTTCATGTTGTAGACCGTTAGAGGTACACAGCCCTCATGGAGGAGGGTGTTCATCTGATGCCCAGGTCAAGTGGTGATGTTAGGGCTTCAGATCAGAGATGCTCCCCTGACCTGTGGGTCTGGTCCTCCAGTATCTTATTATCTCTTCTCCTACACTCCTCCTCTCTTCCCCCTCTCCTCCTCTCTCCCTCCTCTCCTCTCCCTCCCCCTCCTCCTCCTTTCCTCTCCTCTCCTCCTCTCCTCTCCTCCTCTCCTCTCCTATCCTCTCATCCACTCTTCCTCCTATCCTCTCCTCTCTCCCTCCTCTCCTCCTCTCTCTCTCCTCTCTCCTCCTCTCATCCTCCTCTCCTCTCCTCCTCTCTCTGTCCTGTTCTATTTAAGCCATAGATTAACAACCAGTACCCCTCTCCTCCTCTCCTCTCCACCTCCTTCCTCCTCTCTCCTCCTCTCCTCCCTCCTCCTCCTCTAATCTCCTTCCTCCTCTCTCCTCCTCTCCTCTCCTCCTCTCTCCTCCTGATGTTCTATTTAAGCCATAGATTAACAACCAGTACCCCTCTCCTCTCCTCCTCTCCTCCTCTCTCCACCTCCTCTCCTCTCTCCTCCTCTCTCCACCTCCTTCCTCCTCTCTCCTCCTCTCCTCTCCTCCTCTCCTCCTCTCCTCCTCTCTCTCTCCCTCCTCTCCTCCTCTCCTTTCCTCCTCTCCTCTCATCTCCTCTCATCTCCTCTCCTCATCTCCTCTCATCTCCTTCCTCCTCTCTCCTCCTCTCCTCTCCTCCTCTCCTCCTCTCTCCACCTCCTTCCTCCTCTCTCCTCCTCTCCTCCCCTCCTCTCTCCTCCTGATGTTCTATTTAAGCCATAGATTAACAACCAGCACCCCTCTCCTCCTCTCCTCTCCTCCTCTCCTCTCCTCCTCTCTCCTCCTGATGTTCTATTTAAGCCATAGATTAACAACCAGCACCCCTCTCCTCCTCTCCTCTCCTCCTCTCCTCTCCTCCTCTCTCCTCCTCTCCTCACCTCCTCACCTCCTCACCTCCTCTCCTCTTCTGATGTTCTATTTAAGCCATAGATTAACAACCAGCACCCCTCTCCTGTGCTGAAGTGTTATGTTTAATTTACTTACTAATTTACTGACTTGAATTGTCTTCAAGTGGCCCCCCAAAACACAGGGTTTGTTTCTTTACCTTTATTTAACTAGGCAAGTCAGCTAAGAACAAATTCGTATTTTCAATGACTGCCTAGGAACAGTGGGGTTAACTGCCATGTTCAGAATGACAGATTTTTACCTTGTCAGCTCGGGGATTCAATCCCGCAACCTTTCGGTTACTGGCCCAACGCTCTAACCACTAGGCTACCTGCCGCCCCTACTTTTAAAAGGTAGGTACCAGTCTATTTATCACGTTGTTCACAGACGATCAAACAAAGTGACCATTACAACACAATACAGTAAATAATGATCTGTTAAAGAAGTGTTCACAGAGTAAGTTCTCTTTGAAACACTTACTGCAAACAGAGGAGGAAGAAAACACATTGAAGGTGTCATGTAGCCAAGATAAAGAGACATGAAACACAAGAAATACTCACTCAGTAAATGTGTACAAATACTAAATTGGTTTAGACCCCAAAAAATAATTAAAAAATAATTAAAAATTAAAATGGGAATTTGTCTCCTTTTGCTTTGTGTTCTTCATGCTTCTATTGAAATGGAAAAAGCTCATCATTCCCTGATCAGAGACTCGGTTTATGAGCAGAAACTCCAATCCATTTGGAAATAGTTCAACTAACTTTCTCTTTCTTCTCAGCTAGAGGAACGGCGTGAGCGACTTCCTGCCCGTTTCATTTGGTGAAATTAAAGAAAGGCGCGGCGTGATTCCATCCTCAGATCAGCAGAGGAACATGGTACCCTATTCACTATATAGTGCACTACTTCTGACCAGAGCCCCTATGGTCCCCTATAGTCCCCTGGTCTAAAGTAGTGCACTATAAAGGGGAATAGGGTGCCATTTGGGACGCAAGCCCATGTAGGACTCGCATGCAGAACACCACCCAGCCCGTCAGGAAATGAAACGACTTCCTAATTAGTTTCCTAAATCTATCTTGTCATCAGCACTACTTTTTACTAATCCCATTTATTTGGGGGGGGGTAATGATCACATGCACGGCGTATTTGTCGACCCCCTCCCTGCCACCACCCCAGCATCAACATTCGTACACAGGCATACCCCCTGCTCTCTCCCCAGCCCCTCTCACCAACATTCGTACACAGGCATACCCCCCGCTCTCTCCCCAGCCCCCCCCCCCACCCCCTCTCCACTGACAATCTCTCCTCTTAAGCAGAGTTGTATTATCCCAGCCTCTAAGTATCTAATTAAACAGGGAAGTCAGTAGTGTGTCCTGGCTTTGAAGTTCTGCTGACGACCAGGGTAGGATTGAAATGGACCTGCCCTCCTCACAGTTTTACACCTCAGTCCTGCTGCTATGGTGGAGCAGCCGGAGTCCGGGCTTGATCAAAAGCTGCCGACGCAGGACCGGAGGAAGGACAGGGGAGGTAGAGGGAGGCAGGAGGAGGCAGAGGGAGGCGTGGAGGAGAGGAGGCAGGGGGTGCAGGCAGGGTCCCCCACTGCTGGCCTGCTCTGATGATAAAGGTCAGCCCAAACCGTGCATTTGGGGCCTGTGGTTTAACTTGCTTTTTATTTTTAGGCCTCCCTCAAAGTCCAAACTGGCCCCACTTTGGCTGTGTTTACACAGGCAGACCAATTCTATTTTATTCACTAATTGGTCTTTTGACCAATCAGATCAGCTCTGAAAAATATCTGATGTGAAAATCTCTGATATGATTGGTCAAAGCCCTGTTGAGGATTAATTTCCCTGGTTTCATTCCAACAGGGCTTGATGGGTAGATTTCCCTGGTTTCATTCAAACAGGGCTTGATGGATAGATGTCCCTGGTTTCATTCAAACAGGGCTTGATGTGTAGATTTCCATGGTTTCATTCCAACAGGGCTTGATGGGTAGATGTCCATGGTTTCATTCCAACAGGGCTTATTGGAATGATACAAGGGAAATCAACCCATCAAGCCCTGGCCAGCTGGCTGTCCTCGTGTTGAACTGCCACTCTTCATGGGGAAGAAGATAGGAAGCCAAGGTACAGTCTACATTATCTCTTCATGGGGAAGAAGATAGGAAGAAAAGGTCAAGTCTACATTATCTCTTCATGGGGAAGAAGATAGGAAGACATGGTACAGTCTACATTATCTCTTCATGGGGAAGAAGATAGGAAGACACAAGGTACAGTCTACATTATCTCTTCATGGGGAAGAAGATAGGTAGACACAATGTACAGTCTACATTATCTCTTCATGGGGAAGAAGATAGGAAGACACAAGGTACCGTCTACATTATCTCTTCATGGGGAAGAAGATAGGAAGACACAAGGTACAGTCTACAATATCTCTTCATGGGGAAGAAGATAGGAAGACACAAGGTACAGTCTGCATTATCTCTTCATGGGGAAGAAGATAGGAAGACACAAGGTACAGTCTACATTATCTCTTCATGGGGAAGAAGATAGGAAGACACAATGTACAGTCTACATTATCTCTTCATGGGGAAGAAGATGGGAAGACACAAGGTACAGTCTGCATTATCTCTTCATGGGGAAGAAGATAGGAAGACACAATGTACAGTCTACATTATCTCTTCATGGGGAAGAAGATGGGAAGACACAAGGTACAGTCTGCATTATCTCTTCATGGGGAAGAAGATAGGAAGACACAAGGTACAGTCTACATTATCTCTTCATGGGGAAGAAGAGAGGAAGACACAAGGTACAGTCTACATTATCTCTTCACGGGGAAGAAGATAGGAAGACACAAGGTACAGTCTACATTATCTCTTCATGGGGAAGAAGATAGGAAGACAAGGTACAGTCTACATTATCTCTTCATGGGGAAGAAGAGAGGAAGACACAAGGTACAGTCTACATTATCTCTTCATGGGAAGACACAAGGTACAGTCTACATTATCTCTTCATGGGAAGACACAAGGTACAGTCTGCATTATCTCTTCATGGGAAGACACAAGGTACAGTCTACAGTATCTCTTCATGGGAAGAAACATGGTACAGTCTGCATTATCTCTTCATGGGAAGACACAAGGTACAGTCTACATTATCTCTTCATGGGGAAGAAGATAGGAAGACACAAGGTACAGTCTACATTATCTCTTCATGGGGAAGAAGATAGGAAGACAAGGTACAGTCTACATTATCTCTTCATGAGGAAGACACAAGGTACAGTCTACATTATCTCTTCATGGGGAAGAAGATAGGAAGACAATGTACAGTCTGCATTATCTCTTCATGGGAAGACACAAGGTACAGTCTACATTATCTCTTCATGGGGAAGAAGATAGGAAGACACAAGGTACAGTGTACATTATCTCTTCATGGGGAAGAAGATAGGAAGACACTGTACAGTCTACATTATCTCTTCATGAGGAAGACACAAGGTACAGTCTACATTATCTCTTCATGGGGAAGAAGATAGGAAGACAAGGTACAAGTCTACATTATCTCTTCATGAGGAAGACACAAGGTACAGTCTACATTATCGCTTCTTTGGAAGAATAGAGGAAGACTTTAGGTACAGTCTGCATTATCTTCCTGGGCCACCGTTATGCCGACGTGGACATGAGCTCCCTGAGGTAGAGGAGCAGGGCAGGAAGGTGTGTGTGTTTGGGACAGAGACAGAGACAAAGTAAAGGAAAGTGTCTCGACTGACTAGATGTCAGTAACGTTGTATAACAAACAAAGACCAGGGACAGGCTAGGAAGACTCGGAAAGAAGAAGGACTCCTGTCAGCCTGTTCAAGACCAGGGACGGGCTAGGAAGACTCGGAAAGAAGAAGGACTCCTGTCAGCCTGTTCAAGACCAGGGACGGGCTAGGAAGACTCGGAAAGAAGAAGGACTCCTGTCAGCCTGTTCAAGACTAGCTTCCCATCTCTTAGATATTCTAATGAGTCCACTTCATAAGCTCCAAGTGAATTCACTGGACATCCATGTCATTGCGGTCTAGCTGTGTAAGCAGTCAGAGGTGTGGACTACATTTGGAGTAGTATATATTCTGGCCTCAGTCATTCTCTCCTCAAAAGCCTCCTGTGTCCCAACAGTGGGATCATGTAGTCAAGACAAGCATGCGGGAGATAGAGGAGAGCCCTCTGAGGGGATGGAGAGGGCCTGAGCTCCCGGATGGGGCCTCCGCGGGGCCACTACGGGGCCGAAGGAACACGTCCCTGTCTCTCCCTGGTTCTCCCTGGACAGGCATAATGACTTTATCAGGAATTAAGCCGTGTTGCACAGCTCTCTCTCTCTCTCTCTCTCTCTCTCTCTCTCTCTCTCTCTCTCTCTCTCTCTCTCTCTCTCTCTCTCTCTCTCTCTCTCTCTCTCTCTCCCCTCCCTTTTTTCTCTCTCTCTCTCTCTCTCTCTCCCTCCCTCCCTTTTTTATCTTTCTCTCTCTCCCTCCCTTTACTCTCTCCCTCTCTCTCTTTCTCCCTCTTGCCCTCTCTCTCCCTCTTGCTCTCTCTCTCTCTCTTCACCAGGTGATCAGAGCACAGGGACCTGGGCCCGCACATCACCCCACCGCACCGGACTCATTCCACCTCACAATAGAGAGAAGAAGAATAGGAACAGTGGTCCCCTGTGCCTCAACCGGTCTCTCTCTCTCTCTCTCTCTCTCTCTCTCTCTCTCTCTCTCTCTCTCTCTCTCTCTCTCTCTCTCTCTCTCTCTCTCTCTCTCTCTCTCTCTCTCTCTCTCTCTCTCTCTCTCTCTCTCTCTCTCTCTCTCTCTCTCGCTCGCTCGCTCGCTCTCTCTCTCTCGCTCGCTCGCTCTCTCTCTCTCTCTCTCTCTCTCTCTCTCTCTCTCTCTCTCTCTCTCTCTCTCTCTCTCTCTCTCTCTCTCTCTACCTCTCTCTCTCTCTCTCTCTCGCTCTCTCTCTAGTCTCTCCTCTCACTCCCACTTGAGAGCCTCCCACCATGGCTACGGAGACATAGTAATTTGGACCTCATCATATCTATTTCTAAACCAGCAGGCCAGAGCTCTCTGTCTCTCTGGACTCCTTCATTCAGCTGAGGACGTTTGGACAGTATTCTTCTGGGGCAGAGACACATTGACTTCTGGGATGGCTCCACTTAAATACGTCTCACTACATTTATGAATGTATGATTATATAATGCTACTTTAGACAGGGTCTTACTTAATAAGGCAGGGATAATTTTGAAATGGAAATGTGCTGGCCCCAAAACCAGAGAGGCCAGGGGAAAGGTGAGGCCGGAGGGAGTCGGCTCATCTTGACTCGTTCCAGGCAGCCAATGAAAGTACCACTCCCCAACAAAAACAGGCAGCACAAACCCTTAACTGTCTGTGACTGAAATACTTACCAGAAAGCTCATCAAAATCAGGGCATACTCATCTATATTTCATGTTTACTTGTTCTCCTCGGCACTTTGCTGCTGTCTCTCTCTCTCTGATCTCAGAATACAAAGTGCTCGTACTACAGTAACGTCTCACAGAGCCAGAGTTCACTTCAATATAAGTGAAGTGGTAGAAAACCATGTGGGAGAAACTTCCTCTTCCGCGTTAGAATTCTAATGCTTTACAGGAACTGTCATGAGTTTCCGTTGGATTTCAAATAATTTTCAATTGAAAATATACGGCAGGTTCATTGTTTTATAAAATGTATCACATTTTCAAATGATGAATAACCGTCCATTGATCAACAAACGCATCTTGTAACACACATGATCCAACTGGACACAAACTAGTAGAATCAACGTTGTTTCCAGGTCCCCCCCCCCCCCCCCCCCCAAAAAAAAAAAGAATCTATATGATGAAATTGAATCAAGGTTGAAAAGTCATTGGATTTGCAAAAAGTGGTCAACGTACAATAAGGTCATTTCCTGTTTTTGTTCACTTACCTTTTAACTTAGTATCCAATGACATGGAGACCTTTACTGTTGATTTCACGTTGAATTCACGTTAGTTGACAACCCAACCGGATGTAAAAACTAGAAGTTGACCTGATGTCTTGTGTCCAGTGGGATAGCTCTACTAGACGTTGACCTGATGTCTTGTGTCCAGTGGGATAGCTCTACTAGACGTTGATCTGATGTCTTGTGTCCAATGGGATAGCTCTACTAGACGTTGATCTGATGTCTTGTGTCCAGTGGGATAGCTCTACTAGACGTTGATCTGATGTCTTGTGTCCAGTGGGATAGCTCTACTAGACGTTGACCTGATGTCTTGTGTCCAGTGGGATAGCTCTACTAGACGTTGACCTGATGTCTTGTGTCCAGTGGGATAGCTCTACTAGACGTTGATCTGATGTCTTGTGTCCAGTGGGATAGCTCTACTAGACATTGACCTGATGTCTTGTGTCCAGTGGGATAGCTCTACTAGACGTTGATCTGATGTCTTGTGTCCAGTGGGATAGCTCTACTAGACGTTGACCTGATGTCTTGTGTCCAGTGGGATAGCTCTACTAGACGTTGATCTGATGTCTTGTGTCCAGTGGGATAGCTCTACTAGACGTTGACCTGACGTCTTGTGTCCAGTGGGATAGCTCTACTAGACGTTGACCTGATGTCTTGTGTCCAGTGGGATAGCTCTACTAGACGTTGACCTGATGTCTTGTGTCCAGTGGGATAGCTCTACTAGACGTTGACCTGATGTCTTGTGTCCAGTGGGATAGCTCTACTAGACGTTGACCTGATGTCTTGTGTCCAGTGGGATAGCTCTACTAGACGTTGATCTGATGTCTTGTGTCCAGTGGGATAGCTCTACTAGACGTTGACCTGATGTCTTGTGTCCAGTGGGATAGCTCTACTAGACGTTGATCTGATGTCTTGTGTCCAGTGGGATAGCTCTACTAGACGTTGATCTGATGTCTTGTGTCCAGTGGGATAGCTCTACTAGACGTGGACCTGATGTCTTGTGTCCAGTGGGATAGCTCTACTAGACGTTGATCTGATGTCTTGTGTCCAGTGGGATAGCTCTACTAGACGTTGATCTGATGTCTTGTGTCCAGTGGGATAGCTCTACTAGACGTTGATCTGATGTCTTGTGTCCAGTGGGATAGCTCTACTAGACGTGGACCTGATGTCTTGTGTCCAGTGGGATAGCTCTACTAGACGTTGATATGATGTCTTGTGTCCAGTGGGATAGCTCTACTAGATGTTGATCTGATGTCTTGTGTCCAGTGGGATAGCTCTACTAGACGTTGGTCTGATGTCTTGTGTCCAGTGGGATAGCTCTACTAGACGTTGACCTGATGTCTTGTGTCCAGTGGGATAGCTCTACTAGACATTGACCTGATGTCTTGTGTCCAGTGGGATAGGTCTACTAGACGTTGATGTCTTGTGTCCAGTGGGATAGCTCTACTAGACGTTGACCTGATGTCTTGTGTCCAGTGGGATAGCTCTACTAGACGTTGACCTGAAGTCTTGTGTCCAGTGGGATAGCTCTACTAGACGTTGACCTGATGTCTTGTGTCCAGTGGGATAGCTCTACTAGACGTTGACCTGACGTCTTGTGTCCAGTGGGATAGCTCTACTAGACGTTGATCTGATGTCTTGTGTCCAGTGGGATAGCTCTACTAGACGTTGATCTGATGTCTTGTGTCCAGTGGGATAGCTCTACTAGACGTTGATCTGATGTCTTGTGTCCAGTGGGATAGCTCTACTAGACGTTGACCTGATGTCTTGTGTCCAGTGGGATAGCTCTACTAGACGTTGACCTGATGTCTTGTGTCCAGTGGGATAGCTCTACTAGACGTTGACCTGATGTCTTGTGTCCAATGGGATAGCTCTACTAGACGTTGACATGACGTCTTGTGTCCAGTGGGATAGCTCTACTAGACGTTGACCTGATGTCTTGTGTCCAGTGGGATAGCTCTACTAGACGTTGACATGACGTCTTGTGTCCAGTGGGATAGCTCTACTAGACGTTGACCTGATGTCTTGTGTCCAGTGGGATAGCTCTACTAGACGTTGACCTGCTGTCTTGTGTCCAGTGGGATAGCTCTACTAGACGTTGACCTGATGGCTTGTGTCCAATGGGATAGCTCTACTAGACGTTGATCTGATGTCTTGTGTCCAGTGGGATAGCTCTACTAGACGTTGACCTGATGTCTTGTGTCCAGTGGGATAGCTCTACTAGACGTTGATCTGATGTCTTGTGTCCAGTGGGATAGCGCTACTAGACGTTGACCTGATGTCTTGTGTCCAGTGGGAGAGCTCTACTAGACGTTGACCTGATGTCTTGTGTCCAATGGGATAGCTCTACTAGACGTTGACCTGATGTCTTGTGTCCAGTGGGATAGCTCTACTAGACGTTGACCTGATGTCTTGTGTCCAATGGGATAGCTCTACTAGACGTTGACCTGATGTCTTGTGTCCAGTGGGATAGCTCTACTAGACGTTGATCTGATGTCTTGTGTCCAGTGGGATAGCTCTACTAGACGTTGACCTGATGTCTTGTGTCCAGTGGGATAGCTCTACTAGACGTTGACCTGATGTCTTGTGTCCAGTGGGATAGCTCTACTAGACGTTGACCTGATGTCTTGTGTCCAGTGGGATAGCTCTACTAGACGTTGGTCTGATGTCTTGTGTCCAGTGGGATAGCTCTACTAGACGTTGGTCTGATGTCTTGTGTCCAGTGGGATAGCTCTACTAGACGTTGGTCTGATGTCTTGTGTCCAGTGGGATAGCTCTACTAGACGTTGACCTGATGTCTTGTGTCCAGTGGGATAGCGCTACTAGACGTTGACCTGATGTCTTGTGTCCAGTGGGAGAGCTCTACTAGACGTTGACCTGATGTCTTGTGTCCAGTGGGATAGCTCTACTAGACGTTGATCTGATGTCTTGTGTCCAGTGGGATAGCTCTACTAGACGTTGATCTGATGTCTGGTGTCCAGTGGGATAGCTCTACTAGACGTTGATCTGATGTCTTGTGTCCAGTGGGATAGCTCTACTAGACGTTGATCTGATGTCTTGTGTCCAGTGGGATAGCTCTACTAGACGTTGACCTGATGTCTTGTGTCCAGTGGGATAGCTCTACAAGACGTTGGTCTGATGTCTTGTGTCCAGTGGGATAGCTCTACTAGACGTTGATCTGATGTCTTGTGTCCAGTGGGATAGCTCTACTAGACGTTGATCTGATGTCTTGTGTCCAGTGGGATAGCTCTACTAGACGTTGACCTGATGTCTTGTGTCCAGTGGGATAGCTCTACTAGACGTTGACCTGATGTCTTGTGTCCAGTGGGATAGCTCTACTAGACGTTGACCTGATGTCTTGTGTCCAGTGGGAGAGCTCTACTAGACGTTGATCTGATGTCTTGTGTCCAGTGGGATAGCTCTACTAGACGTTGACCTGATGTCTTGTGTCCAGTGGGATAGCTCTACTAGACGTTGATCTGATGTCTTGTGTCCAGTGGGATAGCTCTACTAGACGTTGATCTGATGTCTTGTGTCCAGTGGGATAGCTCTACTAGACGTTGATCTGATGTCTTGTGTCCAGTGGGATAGCTCTACTAGACGTTGATCTGATGTCTTGTGTCCAGTGGGATAGCTCTACTAGACGTTGACCTGATGTCTTGTGTCCAGTGGGATAGCTCTACTAGACGTTGATCTGATGTCTTGTGTCCAGTGGGATAGCTCTACTAGACGTTGACCTGATGTCTTGTGTCCAGTGGGATAGCTCTACTAGACGTTGATCTGATGTCTTGTGTCCAGTGGGATAGCTCTACTAGACGTTGACCTGATGTCTTGTGTCCAGTGGGATAGCGCTACTAGACGTTGATCTGATGTCTTGTGTCCAGTGGGATAGCTCTACTAGACGTTGATCTGATGTCTTGTGTCCAGTGGGATAGCTCTACTAGACGTTGACCTGATGTCTTGTGTCCAGTGGGATAGCTCTACAAGACGTTGGTCTGACGTCTTGTGTCCAGTGGGATAGCTCTACTAGACGTTGATCTGATGTCTTGTGTCCAGTGGGATAGCTCTACTAGACGTTGACCTGATGTCTTGTGTCCAGTGGGATAGCTCTACTAGACGTTGGTCTGACGTCTTGTGTCCAGTGGGATAGCTCTACTAGACGTTGATGTCTTGTGTCCAGTGGGATAGCTCTACTAGACGTTGATCTGATGTCTTGTGTCCAGTGGGATAGCTCTACTAGACGTTGATCTGATGTCTTGTGTCCAGTGGGATAGCTCTACTAGACGTTGATCTGATGTCTTGTGTCCAGTGGGATAGCTCTACTAGACGTTGACCTGATGTCTTGTGTCCAGTGGGATAGCTCTACTAGACGTTGATCTGATGTCTTGTGTCCAGTGGGATAGCTCTACTAGACGTTGACCTGATGTCTTGTGTCCAGTGGGATAGCGCTACTAGACGTTGACCTGATGTCTTGTGTCCAGTGGGATAGCTCTACTAGACGTTGATCTGATGTCTTGTGTCCAGTGGGATAGCTCTACTAGACGTTGATCTGATGTCCTGTGTCCAGTGGGATAGCTCTACTAGACGTTGATCTGATGTCTTGTGTCCAGTGGGATAGCTCTACTAGACGTTGACCTGATGTCTTGTGTCCAGTGGGATAGCTCTACTAGACGTTGATCTGATGTCTTGTGTCCAGTGGGATAGCTCTACTAGACATTGACCTGATGTCTTGTGTCCAGTGGGATAGCTCTACTAGACGTTGATCTGATGTCTTGTGTCCAGTGGGATAGCTCTACTAGACGTTGACCTGATGTCTTGTGTCCAGTGGGATAGCTCTACTAGACGTTGATCTGATGTCTTGTGTCCAGTGGGATAGCTCTACTAGACGTTGATCTGATGTCTTGTGTCCAGTGGGATAGCTCTACTAGACGTTGACCTGATGTCTTGTGTCCAGTGGGATAGCTCTACTAGACGTTGACCTGATGTCTTGTGTCCAGTGGGATAGCTCTACTAGACGTTGATCTGATGTCTTGTGTCCAGTGGGATAGCTCTACTAGACGTTGATCTGATGTCCTGTGTCCAGTGGGATAGCTCTACTAGACGTTGATCTGATGTCTTGTGTCCAGTGGGATAGCTCTACTAGACGTTGACCTGATGTCTTGTGTCCAGTGGGATAGCTCTACTAGACGTTGATCTGATGTCTTGTGTCCAGTGGGATAGCTCTACTAGACGTTGACCTGATGTCTTGTGTCCAGTGGGATAGCTCTACTAGACGTTGATCTGATGTCCTGTGTCCAGTGGGATAGCTCTACTAGACGTTGATCTGATGTCTTGTGTCCAGTGGGATAGCTCTACTAGACGTTGATCTGATGTCTTGTGTCCAGTGGGATAGCTCTACTAGACGTTGACCTGATGTCTTGTGTCCAGTGGGATAGCTCTACTAGACGTTGATCTGATGTCTTGTGTCCAGTGGGATAGCTCTACTAGACGTGGACCTGATGTCTTGTGTCCAGTGGGATAGCTCTACTAGACGTTGATCTGATGTCTTGTGTCCAGTGGGATAGCTCTACTAGACGTTGATCTGATGTCTTGTGTCCAGTGGGATAGCTCTACTAGACGTTGATCTGATGTCTTGTGTCCAGTGGGATAGCTCTACTAGACGTTGATCTGATGTCTTGTGTCCAGTGGGATAGCTCTACTAGACGTGGACCTGATGTCTTGTGTCCAGTGGGATAGCTCTACTAGACGTTGATCTGATGTCTTGTGTCCAGTGGGATAGCTCTACTAGACGTTGATCTGATGTCTTGTGTCCAGTGGGATAGCTCTACTAGACGTTGGTCTGATGTCTTGTGTCCAGTGGGATAGCTCTACTAGACGTTGACCTGATGTCTTGTGTCCAGTGGGATAGCTCTACTAGACATTGACCTGATGTCTTGTGTCCAGTGGGATAGGTCTACTAGACGTTGATGTCTTGTGTCCAGTGGGATAGCTCTACTAGACGTTGACCTGATGTCTTGTGTCCAGTGGGATAGCTCTACTAGACGTTGACCTGAAGTCTTGTGTCCAGTGGGATAGCTCTACTAGACGTTGACCTGATGTCTTGTGTCCAGTGGGATAGCTCTACTAGACGTTGACCTGACGTCTTGTGTCCAGTGGGATAGCTCTACTAGACGTTGATCTGATGTCTTGTGTCCAGTGGGATAGCTCTACTAGACGTTGATCTGATGTCTTGTGTCCAGTGGGATAGCTCTACTAGACGTGGACCTGATGTCTTGTGTCCAGTGGGATAGCTCTACTAGACGTTGATCTGATGTCTTGTGTCCAGTGGGATAGCTCTACTAGACGTTGATCTGATGTCTTGTGTCCAGTGGGATAGCTCTACTAGACGTTGATCTGATGTCTTGTGTCCAGTGGGATAGCTCTACTAGACGTTGACCTGATGTCTTGTGTCCAGTGGGATAGCTCTACTAGACGTTGACCTGATGTCTTGTGTCCAGTGGGATAGCTCTACTAGACGTTGACCTGATGTCTTGTGTCCAGTGGGATAGCTCTACTAGACGTTGACCTGATGTCTTGTGTCCAGTGGGATAGCTCTACTAGACGTTGACCTGATGTCTTGTGTCCAGTGGGATAGCTCTACTAGACGTTGATCTGATGTCTTGTGTCCAGTGGGATAGCTCTACTAGACGTTGACCTGATGTCTTGTGTCCAGTGGGATAGCTCTACTAGACGTTGATCTGATGTCTTGTGTCCAGTGGGATAGCTCTACTAGACGTTGATGTCTTGTGTCCAGTGGGATAACTCTACTAGACGTTGATGTCTTGTGTCCAGTGGGATAGCTCTACTAGACGTTGACCTGATGTCTTGTGTCCAGTGGGATAGCTCTACTAGACAATGACCTGATGTCTTGTGTCCAGTGGGATAGCTCTACTAGACGTTGATCTGATGTCTTGTGTCCAGTGGGATAGCTCTACTAGACATTGGTCTGATGTCTTGTGTCCAGTGGGATAGCTCTACTAGACGTTGACCTGACGTCTTGTGTCCAGTGGGATAGCTCTACTAGACGTTGACCTGACGTCTTGTGTCCAGTGGGATAGCTCTACTAGACGTTGACCTGATGTCTTGTGTCCAGTGGGATAGCTCTACTAGACGTTGATCTGATGTCTTGTGTCCAGTGGGATAGCTCTACTAGACGTTGATCTGATGTCTTGTGTCCAGTGGGATAGCTCTACTAGACGTTGACCTGATGTCTTGTGTCCAGTGGGATAGCTCTACTAGACGTTGATCTGATGTCTTGTGTCCAGTGGGATAGCTCTACTAGACGTTGGTCTGATGTCTTGTGTCCAGTGGGATAGCTCTACTAGACGTTGATCTGATGTCTTGTGTCCAGTGGGATAGCTCTACTAGACGTTGACCTGATGTCTTGTGTCCAGTGGGATAGCTCTACTAGACGTTGATCTGATGTCTTGTGTCCAGTGGGATAGCTCTACTAGACGTTGATCTGATGTCTTGTGTCCAGTGGGATAGCTCTACTAGACGTTGGTCTGATGTCTTGTGTCCAGTGGGATAGCTCTACTAGACGTTGATCTGATGTCTTGTGTCCAGTGGGATAGCTCTACTAGACGTTGACCTGATGTCTTGTGTCCAGTGGGATAGCTCTACTAGACGTTGATCTGATGTCTTGTGTCCAGTGGGATAGCTCTACTAGACGTTGATCTGATGTCTTGTGTCCAGTGGGATAGCTCAACGTAGTAGAAAGGGGAAGGAGTACAATAGAAGCAGCCTTCCAATTGGTTTAGCAAACTGTCTTTTCCACCGACAGCCAATAAAACACCGTTGGCGTCACCATCCCCATTCTCCAAGCAAAACAAACAAAACAAAAACATTGACGAACAGTTTGCAGCCTTCCAGTCAACACATGTTCTGTATAAGGAGATCTGCTATTAGACTTCTGACATGGCCCCAGTCAGAGCCTTAAACACAGAGACACACATAACTGTTCTGTTACAGACAGTCTAACTCTAGTACCCAGGCTTACCTTCACTCTGTATCAGTCCTGTCTGTTGGTGGATGGTCTGTAGTATCAGTCCTGTTGGTGGATGGTCTGTAGTATCAGTCCGGTCTGTTGGTGGATGGTCTGTAGTATCAGTCCTGTTGGTGGATGGTCTGTAGTATCAGTCCGGTCTGTTGGTGGATGGTCTGTAGTATCAGTCCTGTCTGTTGGTGGATGGTCTGTAGTATCAGTCATGTTTGTTGGTGGATGGTCTGTAGTATCAGTCCTGTCTGTTGGTGGATGGTCTGTAGTATCAGTCCTGTTGGTGGATGGTCTGTAGTATCAGTCCTGTTGGTGGATGGTCTGTAGTATCAGTCCTGTTGGTGGATGGTCTGTAGTACCAGTCCTGTCTGTTGGTGGATGGTCTGTAGTATCAGTCCTGTTGGTGGATGGTCTGTAGTATCAGTCTGTTGGTGGATGGTCTGTGGTATCAGTCCTGTTGGTGGATGGTCTGTAGTATCAGTCCTGTTGGTGGATGGTCTGTAGTATCAGTCCTGTTGGTTGATGGTCTGTAGTATCAGTCCTGTCTGTTGGTGGATGGTCTGTAGTATCAGTCATGTTGGTGGATGGTCTGTAGTATCAGTCCTGTTGGTGGATGGTCTGTAGTATCAGTCCTGTTGGTTGATGGTCTGTAGTATCAGTCCTGTCTGTTGGTGGATGGTCTGTAGTATCAGTCATGTTGGTGGATGGTCTGTAGTATCAGTCCTGTTGGTGGATGGTCTGTAGTATCAGTCCTGTCTGTTGGTGGATGGTCTGTGGTATCAGTCCTGTCTGTTGGTGGATGGTCTGTAGTATCAGTCCTGTCTGTTGGTGGATGGTCTGTAGTATCAGTCCTGTCTGTTGGTGGATGGTCTGTAGTATCAGTCCTGTCTGATGGTGGATGGTCTGTAGTATCAGTCCTGTCTGTTGGTGGATGGTCTGTAGTATCAGTCCTGTCTGATGGTGGATGGTCTGTAGTATCAGTCCTGTTGGTGGATGGTCTGTAGTATCAGTCCTGTTGGTGGATGGTCTGTAGTATCAGTCCTGTCTGTTGGTGGATGGTCTGTAGTATCAGTCCTGTTGGTGGATGGTCTGTAGTATCAGTCCTGTCTGTTGGTGGATGGTCTGTAGTATCAGTCCTGTTGGTGGATGGTCTGTAGTATCAGTCCTGTTGGTGGATGGTCTGTAGTATCAGTCCTGTTGTTGGATGGTCTGTAGCATCAGTCCTGTTGGTGGATGGTCTGTAGTATCAGTCCTGTCTGATGGTGGATGGTCTGTAGTATCAGTCCTGTTAGTGGATGGTCTGTAGTACCAGTCCTGTCTGTTGGTGGATGGTCTGTAGTATCAGTCCTGTCTGTTGGTGGATGGTCTGTAGTATCAGTCCTGTTAGTGGATGGTCTGTAGTACCAGTCCTGTCTGTTGGTGGATGGTCTGTAGTATCAGTCCTGTTGGTGGATGGTCTGTAGTATCAGTCCTGTCTGTTGGTGGATGGTCTGTAGTATCAGTCCTGTTGGTGGATGGTCTGTACTATCAGTCCTGTCTGTTGGTGGATGGTCTGTAGTATCAGTCCTGTTGGTGGATGGTCTGTAGTACCAGTCCTTTCTGTTGGTGGATGGTCTGTAGTATAGTCCTGTTGGTGGATGGTCTGTAGTATCAGTCCTGTCTGTTGGTGGATGGTCTGTATTATAGTCCTGTTGGTGGATGGTCTGTAGTACCAGTCCTTTCTGTTGGTGGATGGTCTGTAGTATCAATCCTGTCTGTTGGTGGATGGTCTGTAGTATCAGTCCTGTCTGTTGGTGGATGGTCTGTAGTATCAGTCCGGTCTGTTGGTGGATGGTCTGTAGTATCAGTCCTGTCTGTTGGTGGATGGTCTGTAGTACCAGTCCTGTCTGTTGGTGGATGGTCTGTAGTATCAGTCCTGTTGGTGGATGGTCTGTAGTATCAGTCCTGTTGGTGGATGGTCTGTAGTATCAGTCCTGTTGGTGGATGGTCTGTAGTATCAGTCCTGTTGGTGGATGGTCTGTAGTATCAGTCCTGTTGGTGGATGGTCTGTAGTATCAGTCCTGTCTGTTGGTGGATGGTCTGTAGTATCAGTCCTGTCTGTTGGTGGATGGTCTGTAGGATCAGTCCTGTTGATGGATGGTCTGTAGTATCAGTCCTGTTGGTGGATGGTCTGTAGTATCAGTCCTGTTGGTGGATGGTCTGTAGTATCAGTCCTGTCTGTTGGTGGATGGTCTGTAGTATCAGTCCTGTCTGTTGGTGGATGGTCTGTAGGATCAGTCCTGTTGATGGATGGTCTGTAGTATCAGTCCTGTTGGTGGATGGTCTGTAGTATCAGTCCTGTTGGTGGATGGTCTGTAGTATCAGTCCTGTCTGTTGGTGGATGGTCTGTACTATCAGTCCTGTCTGTTGGTGGATGGTCTGTAGTATCAGTCATGTTGGTGGATGGTCTGTAGTATCAGTCCTTACAGAATGTCATCCCAGAATGTCTTTACAGAATGTCTTCACAGAATGTCTTTCCAGAATGTCTTTACAGAATGTCTTTACAGAATGTCTTTACAGAATGTCTTCCCAGAATGTCTTTACAGAATGTCTTTTACAGAATGTCTTTACAAAATGTCTTTACAGAATGTCTTTACAGAATGTCTTTTACAGAATGTCTTTACAAAATGTCTTCCCAGAATGTCTTTACAGAATGTCTTTCCAGAATGTCTTTACAGAATGTCTTTCCAGAATGTCTTTACAGAATGTCTTTACAGAATGTCTTTTACAGAATGTCTTTACAAAATGTCTTTACAGAATGTCTTTACAGAATGTCTTCCCAGAATGTCTTTACAGAATGTCTTTTACAGAATGTCTTTTACAGAATGTCTTTTACAGAATGTCTTTTACAGAATGTCTTTCCAGAATGTCTTTACAGAATGTCTTTACAGAATGTCTTTACAGAATGTCTTTCCAGAATGTCTTTACAGAATGTCTTTACAGAATGTCTTCCCAGAATGTCTTTACAGAATGTCTTTTACAGAATGTCTTTACAAAATGTCTTTACAGAATGTCTTTACAGAATGTCTTCCCAGAATGTCTTTCCAGAATGTCTTTACAGAACGTCTTTACAGAATGTCTTTTACAGAATGTCTTTACAGAACGTCTTTACAGAATGTCTTCCCAGAATGTCTTTACAGAATGTCTTTACAGAATGTCTTTTACAGAATGTCTTTTACAGATTGTCTTTACAGAATGTCTTTTACAGAATGTCTTTACAGAATGTCTTCCCAGAATGTCTTTACAGAATGTCTTTTACAGAATGTCTTTTACAGAATGTCTTTACAGAATGTCTTCCCAGAATGTCTTTACAGAATGTCTTTTACAGAATGTCTTTTACAGAATGTCTTTACAGATTGTCTTTACAGAATGTCTAGCAATTCCATATGTGGAAAAATTGCTCTTGATTTTTTTACAATTTCACATGTGAACATGAGACTTTCACACGAGGAAGTTGTTTACTTGTAAAACTCTAAATTTCACATGTGAACGTGAGATTTTCACATGAGGACGCTTTTTACTTGTAAAACTGCAAATTTCACATGTGAACGTGAGATTTTCACATGAGGACGTTTTTTACTTGTAAAACTGTACATTTCACATGTAAGGTAAAAACATGTACATGTCAAAAGGTGGTGTTAACATGTGAACTCTAAACGTAACGCTTTTGAAAATATTGTGTCACGTGACTAGGCCTAGTGGTTAGAGCGTTGGACTAGTAACCTGAAAGGTTGCAAGTTCAAATCCCCGAGCTGACAAGGTAAAAATCTGTCGTTTTGCCCCTAAACAAGGCAGTTAACCCACTGTTCCTAGGCCTTCATTAAAAATAAGAATTTGTTCTTAACTGACTTGCCTAGTAAATTTTAAAAAATCAATCGTGTACTTTGACTAAACCTCCCTGTTTTATATTTTAATAATATATATATTTGTACTGTAATTCACAGATAAAGTTATAACATCAATTATATCAATAGTATTTATTCATTTAGTATACATCCCTCCTCGTATTACTGTACCATTCAGCCTGTTCATCACATCCAGTGTGTGTCTGAAACACATCAGTATAGTTTTAACACAGCTGAATACTGCCCCCATGTGGCTGTATGGAGTATTACATTAGTGTCAGGTGTTACACAGTCTACGAGGTGGGTTTATCAAACATTATCACATGAGTCTATGTGTGTTTATTAATCATTATCATATGAATCTATGTGTGTTTATCAATCATTATCACATGAGTCTATGAGGTGTGTTATAACATTATAATAATCATTGGTATATTTTTTATTTTTTTAAATGTATTTTACCTTTATTTAACTTGGCAAGTCAGTTAAGAACAAATTCTTATTTTCAATGACGGCCTAGGAACAGTGGGTTAACTGCCTTGTTCAGGGGGGCAGAACAACAGATTTGTACCTTGTCAGCTCGGGGATTTGAACTTGCAACCTTTCGGTTATGAGGTGTGTTATAACATTATAATAATCATTGGTCTATGAGGGGGGTTATAACATTATAACAATCATTGGTCTATGAGGGGGGTTATAACATTATAATAATCATTGGTCTATGAGGTGTGTTATAACATTATAATAATCATTGGTCTATGAGGGGGGTTATAACATTATAATAATCATCGGCCTATGAGGTGTGTTATAACATTATAATAATCATTGGTCTATGAGGGGGGTTATAACATTATAATAATCATTGGTCTATGAGGTGGGTTATAACATTATAACAATCATTGGTCTATGAGGTGTGTTATAACATTATAATAATCATTGGTCTATGAGGGGGGTTATAACATTATAATAATCATTGGTCTTTGAGGTGGGTTATAACATTATAATAATCATTGGTCTATGAGGGGGGTTATAACATTATAATAATCATTGGTCTATGAGGGGGGTTATAACATTATAATAATCATTGGTCTATGAGGTGGGTTATAACATTATATGGATTGACATAACTAAAGCAGATTCAATTTGATTGGCTGTTTGCATGCGATTTCAGTTTGCGTTTGAGTTGTGTCGCGTATCAGCGATAATGTTTGAATCGATGTCACTTTCAACCCGTCAACTGGAACTGAAGTTGTGTGAACGTTGCATGGTCTGACCTCAGCCTCGCACACGGCGAAGAAAACTGGCGACGTAGCGTAGATACCAACATCGCCCCGGGATTGACCGGGTCTAGGAGTCCTGATCAGTTCCAGGAAGTGATGTACTGTGGTAGTACATGGAGTGCAATAGAGTACACCAAATATTTCATTTATCAGATACATTTCTGTTGTTAATAAATTCTCCCAGCTATTATACCTTATAGACTGGCACCATTTGTAGATATCCACCCAAACACACAACTATCTTTCTGTCAAGACATGTTCTTTCTCTGTGGATTTCCTCAACACCTACATGGTACAAAGACAGCCAAGCCGTGCCTACGAACCTGCAGCCCGGGTCATGTCTCAGAGAGCTAGAAGGCTCCTCGGGTTAAATATAAAACGTCTGTATATTTACAAGAGAGGAAAAAAGGGAGGATCGTTTTTAACGATCACCTGCCTGTCTTTGTCAAGTCGGAACAGTCCAGACTGAAAAGCCACTCCTAGACATGTCTAAATGAGGTCTGTCCCCCCCCCCCCCGGTGGGGCCCGAATCAAATAGAAACACAACATGAGTCTAAAACAAGTTAAAAGACGATCCTCGCGACCTTTATCCACCAACAGCGACGGTATAGAACAACCTTCACAAAGGCCGACATGTCCCGGTGGACCGACACTCAATAAACATTTGGATACTTAGGAAGGTGGGAAGCAGTAAGCCGTTTAGCACCCTGCCACAGGCCCTGCCGGCCCTGCCAGCGTGCTGCTTTGGGCATCAGGCATACCGGGAGTAATTACATTTTCCGAGGATAGTTTTTTTTCCAATAGTACCAGAATGAGTGGTTCTGTGATTTGCTTATAGGCTAATGCGCGATGCAAATGACACGCGATACGACGTATCTTCCCAAACAGGAACCACTCAGCCTCTCAGCTCTGAATGTCCCTTCTCTCCTGAGAACACTCTTATTCACTATCTAACACAATATATTCTCCTGGTGAAAGAGAGCGGTGAATTTAGGGTCTGGTTCAATGTTACGGGATTACATTAGGCTAGGTTAGGACTGGAGAGACTTTGGAGATATATTGACTTTTAAAACAGACGCTCTCCAGGAACATCAGCAGGGTCTTACGTAAGTAAATCTAGAATAAAAGGTGTCTTTAATTTGAACACAGAATTTCAATACTGAGGTAGGATTGGATTGGATTTCTTTATTGTTTCGTTAGCCTCTCCCTCTCTCTCTGCCTCTCACTCTCTCTCTCTCTGCCTCTCCCTCTCTGCCTTTCTCTCTCAATTTAATTTCAAATCAATTTCAATTCATGGGATTTATTGGCAAAGCAAGTGGAAACACTGGTGTAATTACCAGTGTAATGAAACAGGCAGGGAGCAGGTCTCGAACCCTCGACCTCCTAGCCCGAGGTCCGGTGCGCTATCGACTGTGCCGCAAAAGCACTGGAAACACTTATCTCCCTCACTAGATTTAAGCACCAGCTGTCAGAGCAGCTCATAGATTACTGCACCTGTACATAGCCCATCTATAATTTAGCCCAAACAACTACCTCTTTACCTACTGTATTTATTTATTTATTTTGCTCCTTTGCACCCCATTATTTCTGTCTCTACTTTGCGCTTTCTTCCACTGCAAACCAACCATTCCAGTGTTTTAAGTTTTATTTTACTTGCTGTGTTGTATTTACTTCGCCACCATGGCCTTTTTATATTTTTATTTATTTATACATATATTTGTTTGCCTTCACCTCCCTTATCTCACCTCACTTGCTCACATTGTATATAGACTTATTTTTTTTTCACTGTATCATTGACTATATGTTTGTTTTACTCCATGTGTAACTATGTGTTGTTGTATGTGTCGAACTGCTTTGCTTTATCTTGGCCAGGTCGCAATTGTAAATGAGAACGTGTTCTCAATTTGCCTACCTGGTTAAATAAAGGTTAAATAAAAAATAAATAAAAAAGTGAAATAGATAAAAAACAAAAGTGAAATAAACAATAAAAATTAACAGTAAACATTACACTCACAGAAGTTCTAAATGTCATATCATGTATACATACAGTGTCGTAATGATGTGCAAATAGTTAAAGCACAAGAGGGAAAATTAATAAACATAAATATGGGTTGTATTTACAATGGTGTTTGTTCTTCACTGGTTGACCTTTTCTTGTGGCAACAGGTCACAAATCTTGCTGCTGTGATGGCACACTGTGGAATTTCACCCAGTAGATATGGGTGAAATATACTCTCTCTATCTCCATCTCTCACATTGCATTTTATTTGTGTTAAATCCTGCTCATATATGTAGTTATCTCTCAGACACTAGAGTATGGGTAGTAGATATCTCTCAGATACTATAGTACGGGCAGTAGTTATCTCTCAGACACTATAGTACGGGCAGTAGTTATCTCTCAGACACTATAGTACGGGCAGTAGTTATCTCTCAGACACTATAGTACGGGCAGTAGTTATCTCTCAGACACTATAGTACGGGCAGTAGTTATCTCTCAGATACTATAGTACGGGCAGTAGTTATCTCTCAGACACTATAGTACGGGCAGTAGTTATCTCTCAGACACTATAGTACGGGCAGTAGTTATCTCTCAGACACTATAGTACGGGCAGTAGTTATCTCTCAGACACTATAGTACGGGCAGTAGTTTTCTCTCAGATACTATAGTATGGGCAATAGTTATCTCTCAGACACTATAGTATGGGCAGTAGTTATCTCTCAGACACTATAGTATGGGCAGTAGTTATCTCTCAGATACTATAGTACGGGCAGTAGTTATCTCTCAGACACTATAGTATGGGCAGTAGTTATCTCTCAGACACTATAGTATGGGCAGTAGTTATCTCTCAGATACTATAGTACGGGCAGTAGTTATCTCTCAGACACTATAGTATGGGCAGTAGTTATCTCTCAGACACTATAGTACGGGCAGTAGTTATCTCTCAGACACTATAGTATGGGCAGTAGTTATCTCTCAGATACTATAGTACGGGCAGTAGTTATCTCTCAGATACTATAGTATGGTCAGTAGTTATCTCTCAGATACTATAGTATGGGCAATAGTTATCTCTCAGATACTATAGTATGGGCAGTAGTTATCTCTCAGACACTATAGTATGGGCAGTAGTTATCTCTCAGATACTATAGTATGGGCAGTAGTTATCTCTCAGATACTATAGTATGGGCAGTAGTTATCTCTCAGATACTATAGAATGGGCAGTAGTTATCTCTCAGATACTATAGTATGGGCAGTAGTTATCTCTCAGATACTATAGTATGGGCAGTAATTATCTCTCAGACACTATAGTACGGGCAGTTGTTATCTTTTAGATACTATAGTATGGGCAGTAGTTATCTCTCAGATACTATAGTACGGGCAGTAGTTATCTCTCAGACACTATAGTATGGGCAGTAGTTATCTCTCAGACACTATAGTACGGGCAGTAGTTATCTCTCAGACACTATAGTATGGGCAGTAGTTATCTCTCAGATACTATAGTACGGGCAGTAGTTATCTCTCAGATACTATAGTATGGTCAGTAGTTATCTCTCAGATACTATAGTATGGGCAATAGTTATCTCTCAGATACTATAGTATGGGCAGTAGTTATCTCTCAGACACTATAGTATGGGCAGTAGTTATCTCTCAGATACTATAGTATGGGCAGTAGTTATCTCTCAGATACTATAGTATGGGCAGTAGTTATCTCTCAGATACTATAGTATGGGCAGTAGTTATCTCTCAGATACTATAGTATGGGCAGTAGTTATCTCTCAGATACTATAGTATGGGCAGTAATTATCTCTCAGATACTATAGTATGGGCAGTAGTTATCTCTCAGACACTATAGTATGGGCAGTAGTTATCTCTCAGACACTATAGTACGGGCAGTTGTTATCTTTTAGATACTATAGTATGGGCAGTAGTTATCTCTCAGACACTATAGTATGGGCAGTAGTTATCTCTCAGACACTATAGTATGGGCAGTAGTTATCTCTCAGACACTATAGTATGGGCAGTAGTTATCTCTCAGACACTATAGTATGGGCATTCGTTATCTCTCAGACACTATAGTATGGGCAGTAGTTATCTCTCAGATACTATAGTATGGGCAGTAGTTATCTCTCAGATACTATAGTATGGGCAGTAGTTATCTCTCAGATACTATAGTATGGGCAGTAGTTATCTCTCAGATACTATAGTATGGGCAGTAGTTATCTCTCAGATACTATAGTATGGGCAGTAGTTATCTCTCAGATACTATAGTATGGGCAGTAGTTATCTCTCAGATACTATAGTATGGGCAGTAGTTATCTCTCAGATACTATAGCATGGGCAGTGGTTATCTCTCAGACACTATAGTATGGGTAGTAGTTATCTCTCAGACACTATAGTATGGGCAGTAGTTATCTCTCAGACACTATAGTATGGGCAGTAGTTTTCTCTCAGACACTATAGTATGGGCAGTAGTTATCTCTCAGATACTATAGTATGGGCAATAGTTATCTCTCAGATAGTACAGTATGGGCAATAGTTATCGCTCAGATACTATAGTATGGGCAGTAGTTATCTCTCAGATACTATAGTATGGGCAGTAGTTATCTCTCAGATACTACAGTATGGGCAATAGTTATCTCTCAGATACTATAGTATGGGTAGTAGTTATCTCTCAGACACTATAGTATGGGCAGTAGTTATCTCTCAGACACTATAGTATGGGCAGTAGTTTTCTCTCAGATACTATAGTATGGGCAGTAGTTTTCTCTCAGACACTATAGTATAGGCAGTAGTTATCTCTCAGATACTATAGTATGGGCAATAGTTATCTCTCAGATACTATAGCATGGGCAATAGTTATCTCTCAGATACTAGTATGGGCAATAGTTATCTCTCAGACACTATAGTATGGGCAATAGTTATCTCTCAGACACTATAGTATGGGCAATAGTTATCTCTCAGATACTATAGTATGGGCAGTAGTTATCTCTCAGATACTATAGTATGGGCAGTAGTTATCTCTCAGATACTATAGTATGGGCAATAGTTATCTCTCAGATACTATAGTATGGGCAGTAGTTATCTCTCAGATACTACAGTATGGGCAGTAGTTATCTCTCAGATACTATAGTATGGGCAGTAGTTATCTCTCAGATACTAGTATGGGCAGTAGTTATCTCTCAGATACTTTAGTATGGGCAATAGTTATCTCTCAGATACTATAGTATGGGCAGTAGTTATCTCTCAGATACTATAGTATGGGCAATAGTTATCTCTCAGATACTAGTATGGGCAGTAGTTATCTCTCAGACACTATAGTATGGGCAGTAGTTATCTCTCAGATACTATAGTATGGGCAGTAGTTATCTCCCAGATACTATAGTATGGGCAGTAGTTTTCTCTCAGATACTATAGTATGGGCAGTAGTTGTCTCTCAGACACTATAGTATGGTCAGTAGTTATCTCCCAGATACGATAGTATGGGCAGTAGTTATCTCTCAGACACTATAGTTTGGGCAATAATTCAAATGATTAAATACTTACATGAACCTCTCTGAATCTAGATTGGCTTTGATAAAAAATCCCTTCTGATTTACATGTTGTTCCATCTACTAAAATCCCATCATATTCAACACGTCAATCAATAACAACAGAGATTTTTCCCCTCCCAAATTAGTGAACCATTTGGTAATTAAAAGTTATTTCATGCCATAACGAGTCCTTCGTTTTGATAATACATCTTTAATTCAGTGGGCACTGGGGGTCCTACAGCCTTGCCTGTTAACTGTCCGCTTTGAAAAGAATCACAAATCTGTCAAAGTTTGGAGTGAGTGACTGCCTGTCTTCAAACATGGTCCCTAATTAAAGATGAAAGCAATGTGCAAGCTGCTGAGTTTCTCTCTGACTGACTGATGGAGAGATGGAGAGACTGGAGAGACTGGAGAGAGTCTCCCTCCTCTTCTCTTCTCTTCTCAATCAATGTTCCTGCTGATGCTGCCGGTGGTGCAGAGGAGGCACGTTGAGGCACGTTTCAAATGGAATCACTTTCACCAGTTCATTTCATTTCTAAATCATCTATCCTTCCTCTCTCGTTACGACAGTTTGAAACGGTGACGATTTGAACACGGTAGCAGCCCAGTGTGAGGTGTTGCTGTTGAGTGATATTTCCTTCTGTCCGTTGATCGTGCGGATGAATAGTACACATACTGCAGTAGTTGTACCTACTGTACATCCACAACACTCTTTGGTGGTCTGGCTTTTTTCAACACCAGTTTTTATTTTAGTTTCACATTTTCTCAGAGACATGTCGCAACAAAAAAAAAACTGTGAACAAAGAGACAATTACTGTCTTTTTTTCTAGATCCAGCTTTAACTTCTGCAGTATTCCTTTTGAAGTCACACCATTCGCTGGCATGTAACTAAGGCATTTCTATTTTGTTTGTTTTCACGCTTTTGACTGACAAGCTTTGTTTGGTGTTTGTCGACTTAGCAATTGAGCCTGTAGTGCCATGATTACAAGCCTACATCAAAGTTTCTTTTCCAGACTGCATCCAGTGGCCTGGGAGGTCCCTAAAGACCTGTCTGCTCTGACAGCCCTCTGCTCTGCTCTGTTCCTACCCCTTGTATGTGACAGGGTGTGAGCGCCGGGAAGAGAGAAGAGAAGAGAGAGCAGCCAGCAGGGAGAGAGAGAGAGAGACAGAGCAGAGAGAGAGACAGATCAGAGAGAGAGAGCAGAGAGAGACAGAGCATAGAGAGAGACAGAACAGAGAGAGAGACAGAACAGAGAGAGAGACAGAGCAGAGAGAGAGACAGAACAGAGAGAGAGACAGAGCAGAGAGAGAGACAGAACAGAAAGAGAGACAGAGCAGAGAGAGAGGCAAAGCAGAGAGAGAGACAGAGCAGAGAGAGAGACAGAACAGAGAGTGAGACAGAACAGAGAGAGAGGCAAAGCAGAGATAGAGACAGAGCAGAGAGAGAGACAGAGCAGAGAGAGGGGCATAGCAGAGAGAGAGACAGAGCAGAGAGAGAGGCAACGCAGAGAGAGAGACAGAGCAGAGAGAGAGACAGAACAGAGAGTGAGACAGAACAGAGAGAGAGGCAAAGCAGAGAGACAGACAGAGCAGAGAGAGAGACAGAGCAGGGAGTGAGACAGAGCAGAGAGAGAGACAGAGCAGAGAGAGAGGCAAAGCAGAGAGAGAGACAGAGCAGAGAGAGAGGCAAAGCAGAGAGAGAGACAGAGCAGAGAGAGAGGCAAAGCAGAGAGAGAGACAGAGCAGAGAGAGAGACAGAACAGAGAGTGAGACAGAACAGAGAGAGACAGAGCAGAGAGAGAGGCAAAGCAGAGAGAGACAGAGCAGAGAGAGAGACAGAGTAGAGAGAGAGACAGAGCAGAGAGAGAGGCAGAGCAGAGAGAGAGACAGACAGAGCAGAGAGAGAGACAGAGCAGAGAGAGAGAGCTCTACAGGTGCTACTAAATAGCCCGGAGCATTAATGTTGAAGTCTTTGTTGCAGGCTGCCATGTATATGGAGATGAACTAGATGAGGGCTTCTGCCAGCCTTCCTTCTAGACTCTGGCAGAAGAATCTAGAGCCTTCGTTCCAAGGCCTTCCTCCCAGAGTCTTCCTCCCAGTCTTCCTCGCAGAGCCTTCCTCTCAGAGCCTTCCTTCCAGAGTCTTCCTCCCAGAGCCTTCCTCTCAGAGTCTTCCTCCCAGTCTTCCTCGCAGAGCCTTCCTCTCAGAGCCTTCCTTCCAGAGTCTTCCTCCCAGAGTCTTCCTCCCAGAGCCTTCCTCCCAGAGCCTTCCTCTCAGAGCCTTCCTCCCAGTCTTCCTCCCAGAGTCTTCCTCCCAGAGTCTTCCTCCCAGAGCCTTCCTCTCAAAGCCTTCCTCCCAGTCTTCCTTCCAGAGCCTTCCTCCCAGTCATCCTCCCAGAGCCTTCCTCTCAGAGCCTTCCTCCCAGATTCTTCCTCCCAGTCTTCCTCCCAGAGCCTTCCTCCCAGATTCTTCCTCAAAGTCTTCCTCCCAGAGCCTTCCTTCCAGAGCTTTCCTCCCAGTCTTCCTCCCATAGCCTTCCTTCCAGAGTCTTCCTCCCAGTCTATCTCCCAGAGCCTTCCTCCCAGAGTCTTCCTCCCAGAGCCTTCCTCCCAGAGTCATCCTCCCAGAGTCTTCCTCCCAGAGTCTTCCTCTCAGAGTCTTCCTCCCAGAGCCTTCCTCCCAGTCTTCCTCTCAGAGTCTTCCTCCCAGAGCATTACCTCCCAGAGCCTTCCTCCCAGTCTTCCTCTCAGAGTCTTCCTCCCAGAGCCTTCCTCCCAGAGCCTTCCTCCCAGAGTCTTCCTCCCAGA
>NC_092088.1:100403393-100448393 GCF_045679555.1 Salvelinus alpinus
TACAAAACAGAATGTCTATTTACTGCTATATTTTTCCCTGACAAAAGGACTTTTTATATTTTCAAAGGAGAAAAAAAGCGTCAATATCCTTTTCATACTACATAATACGAGTTCAACTGTTCTCCCCTGCTCATTGGTCAGTCCAGAACAACACTGCCACAGAGAGCATCATCTTTAGAGAGGGCTGTTAAGAGACCTCCCCTTTCTCCGAATACCATTATCTCTGCCTCCCTGTGTCCAGGGATGTAAAACAACAAGTCATTTGGTGTCCTTTGTTCTCAATAATTGTGGGAAGACTTTAAGATAAGTATAGGCCTACTACGTGATGCAGAGTTAATGTAGTCAGGCGGCAGGACACCCCTCACATAACACCAATCAAACGGAGGTAAGTGGTGGTGAGGTCTTCTATGACGCCATGACGGCCTCTAACAATAGTAGCAGGGGATTGTTTTGGTTTGTGTTTTGATGGACAGACTGGGGTTCTTTTGTCTCGGCATACTTACAGATGACACTCACGGCCTGCTAGCTGCTCTGGCAGCGCCTCTCCCTCCCTCTCTCTCTCTCTCTCTCTCTCTCTCTCTGTCTCTCTCTCTCTCTGTCTCTCTCTCTCTCTCTCCTCTCTCCCTCCCCCTCTCTCTCTCTCTCTCTCTATGTCTCTCTCTCCCTTCTCTCTCTCTCTCTCTCTCCCTTCTCTCTCTCTCTCCCTTCTCTCGCTCTCCCCCCCCTCTCTCTCTCCCCCTCTCTCTCTCCCCCTCTCTCCCTCTCTCTCTCTCTCTCTCTCTCTCTCTCTCTCCCTCTCTCCCCCCACCCTCTCTCTCTCTCTCTCTCTCTCTCCCTCCCCCTCTCTCTCTATCTCTCTCTCACCGTGGTAATTCAGCTGCATTGTTTCTCTGCCTCATTGAAGCGGTTTGTAAAGAAAACGTCTGCACCCTCCACCCAGTTTACAGAGTATTTATTCAAATGCATTCAAGCCACTGCACTTCTACCATCAGAAGAAAAAAAATGAACACGCCGGTTAATCAAAAGTTAATTGTATACCGTAATTCTCATGCAGATGAGGCCTCACGTACAGAAGTCCCTGATTCTTCAATTATTAATAAAATACATCAATCAAAACGGTAGAAAAAACAGTGTAGGACTCAGTGGCGAGTTAATAATTAGTTAATGTTTAATTTGTGGCAAACAAAGTAAAGATACACACGGGGTCTCCAAGGAAACAATAAGGTTGAATTAAACTGGAAAATATACTGATTAACTGCAGAAGACAAATGTGTGGTTAATCCATGCGATTAAATCAAAACCATTATGAGGAAAGATCTGGTTGCATGGGAACAATTCGATATAACATTACTGAATATATATATATACTCTGCACACTGTACGTAGGAAAAAACAGTCAAATATATTGGCTTCCTATTCATTCCTGGAGACCAAAAAATTATAATCTAACTGTGAATTGAACTTGAGTCCTACAGCTTCACAAAATGAACTAAATGATGCTGTTTACAAAATGTAAGTTTAAGCTCAGGTGAAATCCTGTAATGATAATAATCGCATGCTGTGCAAGTGGTGCCTTCACAGTGTTATTGGAACAGTTTAGCCAAGTCTTCCCCTGTGGGAACACTGAGCAGGACTCATCCACTTCCTCTGTGGGAACACTGAGCAGGACTCATCCACTTCCTCTGTGAGAACACTGAGCAGGACTCATCTACTTCCCCTGTGGGAACACTGAGCAGGACTCATCCACTTCCTCTGTGGGAACACTGAGCAGGACTCATCCACTTCCCCTGTGGGAACACTGAGCAGGACTCATCTACTTCCCCTGTGGGAACACTGAGCAGGACTCATCTACTTCCCCTGTGGGAACACTGAGCAGGACTCATCCACTTCCTCTGTGGGAACACTGAGCAGGACTCATCCACTTCCCCTGTGGGAACACTGAGCAGGACTCATCTACTTCCCCTGTGGGAACACTGAGCAGGACTCATCTACTTCCCCTGTGGGAACACTGAGCAGGACTCATCCACTTCCTCTGTGGGAACACTGAGCAGGACTCATCCACTTCCCCTGTGGGAACACTGAGCAGGACTCATCCACTTCCCCTGTGGGAACACTGAGCAGGACTCATCCACTTCCTCTGTGGGAACACTGAGCAGGACTCATCTACTTCCCCTGTGGGAACACTGAGCAGGACTCATCCACTTCCTCTGTGGGAACACTGAGCAGGACTCATCTACTTCCCCTGTGGGAACACTGAGCAGGACTCATCCGCTTCCTCTGTGGGAACACTGAGCATGACTCATCTACTTCCTCTGTGGGAACACTGAGCAGGACTCATCCACTTCCTCTGTGGGAACACTGAGCAGGATTCATCCACTTCCCCCCAATGCACAACTCTATTACTGTAACTGTTATCTACAGGGCTTCAGCAACAAACAAAAAATTAAGGTTTAGGTCTTAGAGAATGTTTTGAATCAAATACAATGCTTTTTGTTTTAGATCTATTTAAGACCAGTTTATTATCAATCAACCATTCTGATACTGACTATAACTCCTTATGTAGAATTTCAGTGAGCTCGCTGGGCTTTGGGTGCTGACATTAGCATTGTAGGTTTGGGTAAGACCAATGGCAAATCATTTATTTAAAAAAAAATTGAGAAGAGAAACGGTCCAAGGCAACTGCCCTGAGGGACACCGCACTGTACACATCTGATGTTAGAGAAGCTTCCATTGGAAAACACTATCTGGGTTCTATTGGATAAATAACTCTCCAACCATGTGATGGGAAGTGATGTAAAAGCCATAGCAAGTAGGTTTCTTCAATAATAGTTTCCCATCTAGGTTGTCTATATGGGTTCCCATCTAGGTTGTCTATAGTTCCCATCTAGGTTGTCTATAGTTTACCATCTAGGTTGTCTATAGTATCCCATCTAGGTTGTATATAGTATCCCATCTAGGTTGTCTATAGTTTCCCATCTAGGTTGTCTATAGTTCCCATCTAGGTTGTCTATAGTTCCCATCTAGGTTGTCTATAGGCTCCCATCTAGGTTGTCTATAGTTTACCATCTAGGTTGTCTATAGTATCCCATCTAGGTTGTATATAGTATCCCATCTAGGTTGTCTATAGTTTCCCATCTAGGTTATCTATAGTTTCCTATCTAGGTTGTCTATAGTTTCCCATCTAGGTTGTCTTAGTTTCCCATCTAGGTTGTCTATAGTTTACCATCTAGGTTCTCTATAGTTTACCATCTAGGTTGTCTATAGTTTCCCATCTAGGTTGTCTTAGTTTCCCATCTAGGTTGTCTATAGTTTCCCATCTAGGTTGTCTATAGTTTCCCATCTAGGTTGTCTATAGTTTCCCATCTAGGTTGTCTATAGTTTCCCATCTAGGTTGTCTATAGTTTCCCATCTAGGTTGTCTATAGTTTCCCATCTAAGTTGTCTATAGTTTCCCATCTAGGTTGTCTATAGTTTCTCATCTTGGTTGTCTATAGTTCCCATCTAGGTTGTCTATAGTTTCCCATCTAGGTTGTCTATAGTTTCCCATCTAGGTTGTCTATAGTTTCCCATCTAGGTTGTCTATAGTTTCCCATCTAGGTTGTCTATAGTTTCCCATCTAGGTTGTCTATAGTTTACCATCTAGGTTGTCAATAGGGCCCCATCTAGGTTGTCTATAGTTTCCCATCTAGGTTGTCTATAGTTTCCCATCTAGGTTGTATATAGAGTCCCATCTAGGTTCTCTATAGTTTACCATCTAGGTTGTCTATAGTTTACCATTTAGGTTGTCAATAGGGCCCCATCTAGGTTGTCTATAGTTTCCCATCTAGGTTGTATATAGAGTCCCATCTAGGTTCTCTATAGTTTACCATCTAGGTTGTCTATAGTTTCCCATCTAGGTTGTCTATAGTTTCCCATCTAGGTTGTCTATAGTTTACCATCTAGGTTGTCTATAGTTTCCCATCTAGGTTGTCTATAGTTTACCATCTAGGTTCTCTATAGAGTCCCATCTAGGTTGTCTATAGTGTCCCATCTAGGTTGTATATAGTTTCCCATCTAGGTGGTCTATAGTTTACCATCTAGGTTGTCTATAGTTTCCCATCTAGGTTGTCTATAGTTTCCCATCTAGGTTGTCTATAGTTTACCATCTATGTAGTCTATAGTTTACCATCTAGGTTGTCTATAGTTCCCATCTAGGTTGTCTATAGTGTCCCATCTAGGTTGTCTATAGTTTCCCATCTATGTAGTCTATAGTTTACCATCTAGGTTGTCTATAGTTCCCATCTAGGTTGTCTATAGTTTACCATCTATGTAGTCTATAGTTTACCATCTAGGTTGTCTATAGTTCCCATCTAGGTTGTCTATAGTTTACCATCTAGGTAGTCTATAGTTTAACATCTAGGTTGTCTATAGTTCCCATCTAGGTTGTCTATAGTTTACCATCTAGGTTGTCTATAGTTTCCCATCTAGGTAGTCTATAGTTTACCATCTAGGTTCTCTATAGTTTACCATCTAGGTTGTCTATAGTTTCCCATCTAGGTTGTCTATAGTTTACCATCTAGGTTCTCTATAGTTTCCCATCTAGGTTGTCTATAGTTTACCATCTAGGTTCTCTATAGTTTACCATCTAGGTTGTCTATAGATTACCATCTAGGTTGTCTATAGTTTACCATCTAGGTTCTCTATAGTTTACCATCTAGGTTCTCTATAGTTTACCATCTAGGTTCTCTATAGTATCCCATCTAGGTTGTCTAAACCTGGTGGCTTCATTATTGATGCATAACAATAGTTGTCTTCCACACCTCTCCAAAACTAACTTGAATAAAAAATACATCTCTTTCACTATCAGATCTTTGGTACAAAAATATGATGGTTCACTGTTCAATGTTGTCATTTCCCTTCGGAGTTTTTCCACTTTACTAGTGAAATAGTCATTTAAATTATTGTCAATATCGAAAGGTTTTGATTTAAAATATCCAATCAACTTCAATGAACGATGGAGATGAATTGGGTTTTCTGCCCATGATATAATTTAAAATGGAACTGACTGCGGTTTAGCAACGTAAAACCTGTTCATATACAGCCCCAGGACGATGTTTTAAAACACATTATCTGACAAGCGATCACTTACTGTAGAAATGGTCATTTGCACCTTTTCCTAAATTCATAGAACGTTTGGGCATTACATATAATAAGGCATTTGTGCAAATTCTTTAGCAATTTACAGCGAGAAAGCGGCCGTACGTTTTGACAATTAATAGACACTGCAGTAAATAAAACCCAATAAAAACATCTGTCTTGTCCAGGACCAGAGTCTACACAGACCGGTGTGCTGTAGCCAATCAGAGGTACAATAGGCCTATATGCAAATAAGCTATTTATCACATGGGCCCGCCTTCATTCACTTTGAACTGGACTGTGTGTTTACAGGAAGTAGCAACCATGTGACTTTAGATCATTAGAAAACATTCGCCAAAAGCCACAAAATACACCTGAATGTTTTTCTGTAAATATGTAAACACCACAGGAGTCCTCTTACATTTGGGAACTTTTACAGTCCTATTGATCAGACAACCATGAAAAGGTAGGCTCGCTCTCTCTGTCACTACTTCCGCCGAAGTCGGTCCCTCTCCTTGTTCGGGCGGCGTTCTGCGGTCGACGTCACCGGCCTTCTAGCCATCGCCGATCCACTTTTCATTTTCCATTTGTTTTGTCTTTGTCTTACACATCTGGTTTCAATTCCCCAATTACTTGTTCATTATTTAACCCTCTGTTCCCCCATGTTTGTTTGTTTGAGTAATTGTTTGTATGTAATACGGTCCGTTATGTGGGCTCGCTTTATTGTATTGTATTTGTCTATTTTGAGTAAATTACGTTTATTTACTCATATCTGCTGTCCTGCGCCTGACTCCTCTACACCAGCTACACACAGACCACATTACACTCCCTCAGTTATGCACATCTACAACAACAAGATCAACAACTAATGCTAGCCAGAGCAAGATGAACTGAAATCCCCCTGCACACTGCATTTAACAGTCCCCTGCACACTGCATGTAACAGTCCCCTGCACACTGCATGTAACAGTCCCCTGCACACTGCATGTAACAGTCCTCTGCATATTGTATGTAACAGTCCCCTGCTTACTGCATTTAACAGTCCTCTGCACGTGACAGTCCCCTGCTTACTGCATGTAACAGTCCCCTGCACACTGCATGTAACAGTCCCCTGCACACTGCATGTAACAGTCCTCTGCATATTGTATGTAACAGTCCCCTGCACACTGCATGTAACAGTCCCCTGCACACTGTATGTAACAGTCCCCTGCTTACTGCATTTAACAGTCCTCTGCACGTAACAGTCCTCTGCATACTGTATGTAACAGTCCCCTGCACACTGCACGTGACAGTCCCCTGCATACTGTATGTAACACTCCCCTGCACACTGCACGTGACAGTCCCCTGCTTACTGCATTTAACAGTCCTCTGCACACTGCACGTGACAGTCCCCTGCATACTGTACGTAACACTCCCCTGCACACTGCACGTGACAGTCCCCTGCATACTGTATGTAACACTCCCCTGCACACTGCATGTGACAGTCCCCTGCATACTGTATGTAACACTCCCCTGCACACTGCACGTGACAGTCCCCTGCATACTGTATGTAACAGTCCCCTGCACACTGCACGTGACAGTCCCCTGCATACTGTATGTAACACTCCCCTGCACACTGCACGTGACAGTCCCCTGCATACTGTATGTAACAGTCCCCTGCACACTGCACGTGACAGTCCCCTGCATACTGTATGTAACACTCCCCTGCACACTGCACGTGACAGTCCCCTGCATACTGTACGTAACACTCCCCTGCACACTGCACGTGACAGTCCCCTGCATACTGTATGTAACACTCCCCTGCACACTGCATGTGACAGTCCCCTGCATACTGTATGTAACACTCCCCTGCACACTGCACGTGACAGTCCCCTGCATATTGTATGTAACAGTCCCCTGCACACTGCACGTGACAGTCCCCTGCACACTGCACGTGACAGTCCCCTGCATACTGTATGTAACACTCCCCTGCACACTGCACGTGACAGTCCCCTGCATACTGTATGTAACAGTCCCCTGCACACTGCATGTGACAGTCCCCTGCATACTGTATGTAACAGTCCTCTGCACACTGCACGTGACAGTCCCCTGCATACTGTATGTAACACTCCCCTGCACACTGCACGTGACAGTCCCCTGCATACTGTATGTAACAGTCCCCTGCACACTGCACGTGACAGTCCCCTGCATACTGTATGTAACACTCCTCTGCACACTGCACGTGACAGTCCCCTGCATATTGTATGTAACGGCCCCCTGAATACTGCATTTAACAGCCCCCTGCATATTGTATGTAACAGTCCTCTGCACACTGCACGTGACAGTCCCCTGCATACTGTATGTAACACTCCCCTGCACACTGCAGTCCCCTGCATACTGAGTAAAACAGCCCCCTGCATACTGTATGTAACAGTCCCCTGTTAGAACCTGCATACTGTATGTAACCATGTATTAACCATGTCTCAACCCCATGTATTAACCCCATGTCTAAACCCCATGTCTAAACCCCATGTATTAACCATGTCTAAACCCCATGTATTAACCATGTCTAAACCATGTCTAAACCCCATGTCTAAACCCCATGTCTAAACCCCATCTATTAACCATGTCTAAACCACATGTATTAACCCCATGTCTAAACCCCATGTATTAACCATGTCTAAACCCCATGTATTAACCATGTCTAAACCCCATGTCTAAACCCCATGTATTAACCATGTCTAAACCCCATGTCTAAACCCCATCTATTAACCATGTCTAAACCCCATGTATTAACCATGTCTAAACCCCATGTATTAACCATGTCTATACCCCATGTATTAACCATGTCTAAACCCCATGTCTAAACCACATGTCTAAACCCCATGTCTAAACCCCATGTATTAACCATGTCTAAACCCCATGTATTAACCATGTCTAAACCCCATGTATTAACCATGTCTAAACCCCATGTCTAAACCCCATGTCTCAACCATGTCTAAACCCCATGTATTAACCATGTCTAAACCCCATGTCTAAACCCCATGTATTAACCATGTCTAAACCCCATGTATTAACCATGTCTAAACCCCATGTATTAACCATGTCTAAACCCCATGTCTAATCCCCATCTATTAACAATGTCTAAACCCCATGTCTAAACCATGTCTAAACCCCATGTCTAAACCATGTCTAAACCCCATGTATAAACCATGTCTAAACCCCATGTCTAAACCATGTCTAAACCATGTCTAAACCCCATGTCTAAACCATGTCTAAACCCCATGTCTAAACCATGTCTAAACCCCATGTCTAAACCCCATGTATAAACCATGTCTAAACCCCATGTCTAAACCATGTCTAAACCCCATGTATAAACCATGTCTAAACCCCATGTCTAAACCATGTCTAAACCCCATGTATTAACCATGTCTAAACCCCATGTATTAACCCTACCACCTAACCCTAACCCTGCATACTGTATGTAACAGGATATTTCAACTTAACAGTTACATCTACTGGTTTACATAAATCATAATATAACTGAATAATATACCCCTTCTTCACCACTAGATGGCGGTGCTGAATCACATGTAAGTGAATTGACAGAGCAAAAAGCAGGTTTTTCAATGAATTTAATATTGCAACCTGGCATTTAAAAGACATTGAGAATCCAAGAGAGGGCGACAATGAAAAGCAGAAGACTAAAGATGAAGAGGTGTGACCTGAAAACACCCTCCTTCATCTTCATCAAACAACGAGAGAGAGAGAGAGAGACAGAGAGAGAGAGAGAGAGAGAGACAGAGAAAGAAAGAAAGAGAGAGACAGAGAGAGACAGAGAGAGAGAGACAGAGAGAGACGGAGAGAGAGAGACGGAGAGCGAGAGACAGAGAGAGACAGAGATGAGGTTAAGTTAAGTCATTCCTCCAGCACAACAACTCACATCTGACAAAGCATCCAACAATTCCACATTCCCAACTATTAAACCTCCTTGTTCATTGTGTATCTGATATGGTTAGTTCCTCCTCCCGTTGTATCAACATGTCATAAAGAAATAGAGGGGTGTGTATAGAGGGCTTCTGGGCCCTTGTCATTCAGCTGGACTTATCTCAGATTCCTACACAAGGGCGCCCTTATAAACCTGGCTTTGAAGCACCGCTGGAGTTTATGAGGTAATGTTTTGGCCGGGGCACCCCTGACCTAGTCTTTCACAACAATGCAAATGGTGTAATGCCATAATGAGGATATTTGTGTTTTCATGAGATTGGTGGTAGCCAGTATACTATAAACGGCACTGAGGTCTAAATACAAAGGGTATGGCATTTTGCATGGATATATTATTAACAGATGGAGGATCGTTATTTTAAATTAAATACACCCATCTTTTGTGCTTTTTAATTTTAATTTATTTATATTGTGTCGAGTTCATTTAGATACACTTACGTTAAAATCTTTTAATTTTACAGGTCACCCTGACTGTTGTGTTGGATCAGAACGACTTGTGTTTGTATTCCTATAGTCATTTTGGCCACTGCATCAGCAGACACCTTCCTATTAGGTCAAATAATACACGTCACTTCTAGAAGATAAGGGCAGTTCAGGACTGCATACATTTAAACATGGATCCCACTGCTATTAAAGCAATACACATGAATATACAAATGACATATACATATTTGACATAATGTATCTGTGATATTCCTTGGTGGTATGCTTGGTAATGTACATGTGCTTCAGAATATGTGCAGTGGCTTTAGCTATAAAAAAAACTGCAGTATGGTTGTATTAGTACTAATGATTAGTACTACTGATTAGATTAGCACTACTGATTAGTACTACTGATTAGTACTACTGATTAGATTAGTACTACCGATTAGTACTACTGATTAGATTAGTACTACTGATTAGTACTACTGATTAGTACTGCTAATTAGTACTGCTAATTAGTAATACTGATTTGATTCGTACTACTGATTAGTACTACTGATTAGATTAGTACTACTGATTAGTACTGCTGATTAGTACTACTGGTTTCATTAGTACTACTGATTAGCACTACTGATTTATATTAGTACTACTGACTAGTACTACTGATTAGTACTACTGATTAGTACTACTGATTAGTACCGCTGATTAGTACTGCTAATTAGTAATACTGATTTGATTCGTACTACCGATTAGTACTACTGATTAGTACTGCTGATTAGTAATACTGATTTGATTAGTACTACTGATTAGTACTACTGATTTGATTAGTACTACTGATTAGTACTACTGATTAGATTAGTACTACTGATTAGTACTACTGATTAGTACTACTTATTTGATTTGTACTACTGATTAGTACTACGTATTTGATTAGTACTATTGATTGTTACTATTGATTGTTACTACTGATTAGTACTACTGATTAGTACTACTGATTAGCACTACTGATTAGTACTGCTGATTAGTACTACTGGTTTCATTAGTACTACTGATTAGTGCTACTGATTAGTACTACCGATTATTACTACTGATTAGTACTACTGATTTGATTAGTACTATCGGTTGTTACTACTGATTAGTACTACTGATTAGTACCACTGATTAGTACTACCGATTAGTACCACTGATTAGTACTACTGACTAGTACTACTGATTGGTACTACTGATTAGTACTACTGATTAGTACTACCGATTAGTACTACTGATTGGTACTACCGATTAGTACTACTGATTAGTACTACTGATTTGATTAGTACTACTGAGTAGTACTACTGATTAGCACTACTGGTTGGTACTACTGATTAGTACTACTGATTAGCACTACTGGTTGGTACTACTGATTAGTACTACTGATTAGCACTGTTGATTAGTACTACTGATTAGTACTACTGAGTAGTACTACTGATTAGTACTACTACTGGTACCTTGTTATTATATGTGTAGTTGTATATTGATTTTCTGGACTGAAGTAGGCTACTACGTCCATCAGGTTAATGGAAACTAATTCTTACAATTCCTTAATATGTTGTTTTAAACTATTATCCTTGTCAATAATAATAATAATAATAATAATAATAATAATGGCGTAACTTGATATTCAATACTTTGCATATTTTTTTGTGTTCTTGATATTGTGCCTCAACATACTTGCATTGTAAAGACCTTAATATATATATAAAAAAAGGGTTATTTCCAATTAAATAAAAGATAGAGGAGACATCTAGTCACAGGTAGAAGGCATCAAATACATGTCAGAATATCTTAATAGTATTCACATAAGGTTCTTATAATGCAATAATTGGAAGGTCTGCAACGATACATAACACATTTACAACAGCGCCACTTTCAAAGGAACTATTACAAGTATGGTCAAAGTAAACACTTAGTCTGAATAAACAAGATTTTTAACAAAGGTACAGTATCATACAACAACTAAAATATGTCAATAAAGAGACTCAAGGTAAAAAAAAAACAAACACTTGAATTTCATTACAAAATAATTATTATACATGATGTGAAATATACATTATTAATCTTACATTTTGGCATTTACAAATGTCCGTCCATTGACATACAGTATATTACAGCGAGGGATGGAATTTTAGTTACAGTAAGGACAAGTGCATAGCAAAATAGAAAAACATTTAATCCTTCTATGGACATAACACAAAGCCTGACCAACTGGTATTTCAAAAACAACATTTGAACTAAACATATGTTTGTAAGGCAAATATTTCATCATTTAAAATTGGCATAGTCTGAGAAAATGTCCACAAAGTCTTGTACCACCCGGTAGCAGAAGTCGTATTGTTCCTGGGGAAAGAATTTGAGAACCATCAGGGAGAATTGTAAATACGACTCCGGTGAACTGACATGTAAATGTGTTCACTGTGTAATGTCTATGTTTTAAATCCGTTTTGATCATTTTACTGTAAACCAGAGCACCAAAGACAAATATCCATTATGTGTAAACTTAATGGACAATAAATTTAAAATATATTATCTATTAATGGCATTGGGACCGATAGATACTTGGTCAATTACGATGTGTGTCAAACTATGTTAAAACAATGGATTCTTTGGAGATTAAAATAGTTTTACAAATGGTGATTTGTGTGAAAGTCCTCACCACGGTCTGGACCATATGTGGCCTCTGCATCCGTAAACTCTTCACGGTCTGGAAGACGTCCAGTAGGCCCTCGGCCTTGACCCGCTCCAGGATATTGCTCAGTGCAATGAACGTACCTGTTCGCCCTGCACCAGCACTACACAACAGAACATTATATAAAAACTGTGACTTTGGGGCCTTGTGACTGTTGTAATGGGTTGCTAGTAACAGTAACAGTCTTGCCTAAAGAATGCCCAACAAACTATACAAGTAAAAAGTGTTACCAAAGTAACAGTAAATGTGTGATAATAAAGTGTTACCAAAGTAACAGTAAATGTGTAATAATAAAGTGTTACCAAAGTAACAGTAAATGTGTGATAATAGTGTTACCAAAGTAACAGTAAATGTGTAATAATAAAGTGTTACCAAAGTAACAGCAAATGTGTAATAATAAAGTGTTACCAAAGTAACAGTAAATGTGTAATAAAGAATTGTTACGAAGTACATTTAAAGTGGTATAAAAGTGTTACTTAGGTAACAGTGAAGTGTAAAAGTGTTACCAAGGTAACATATTCCACCACATGGTGATAAGGGTCAGAGTTTTAGCTACCTGCAGTGTACGATGATGGGATGGTTTCCTGACTGCTGTTGCTGTCTCTGCACCGAGGCGATGATGTCGATCATTCCTTTCCCTTCGGCTGGGATCCCGATCTCTGGCCAGCCGTGAAAGTGGAAGTGGCGGACCAGACGTGTCTGCTTATCCTGAAACATGGAAACCCAGGTTTGGAAAGATAATGTATAGGTCAGGGTGCTCATTTTAGCAACATGCTAGGTTGGGACAGATCATTTAGCATTGGGAGCTAATTTTAGCAACATGCTAGGTTTGGACAGATCATTTAGCATTGGGAGTAATTTTAGCAACAAGCTAGGTTTGGACAGATAATTTAGCATTGGGAGCTAATTTTAGCAACAAGCTAGATTTGGACAGATCATTTAGCATTTGGAGCTAATTTTAGCAACATGCTAGGTTTGGACAGATCATTTAGCATTGGGAGCTAATTTTAGCAACATGCTAGGTTTGGACAGATCATTTAGCATTGGGAGCTAATTTTAGCAACATGCTAGGTTTGGACAGATCATTTAGCATCGGGAGCTAATTTTAGCAACATGCTAGGTTTGGACAGATCATTTAGCATTGGGAGCTAATTTTAGCAACATGCTAGGTTTGGATGTATAATTCAGGATTGGGAGCACATTTTTACAATTTGCTAAGTTTTGAAAAGACAGTTTAGCATTTGGGATGCACATTTTTTGCAATGCGCTAGTTTCTCGTGATGACTGTTAACGTCTAATTTGGGTTGAGGGTTACAAGATTAGCAATATGCTAACATGACAAACACTTTATTGCTGTGACTAATCATGGACTCCTCTAGAGGTAAGAAGAAGGTTAATGTCTCAATAAACTACTGCTTAAAGTCCCTCACTACCTCACAGGGTATTTCCATGTAAACTTACTGGGCCGTAGGTGAGTACCAGATCCCGTACACTGAAGGTGTCACACACAGTGTCTCCCTTCATCTCTACAGTGTAGTCTCCGTAGGTCACTGAGTCCTCTGTGGGCCAGTACTGGAAACACTTGTCCTGCAGGAGACACAGTCAATAGATTAAGTACTGGATAGCATAGTGATTCCATTACCATCAAATAACAGCCAAGTACAATATTACAATAACTCAAAACATGTTAGAACAGTAGCTTAGTACAATATTACAATAACTCAAATCATGTGAGAACAGTAGCTTAGTACAATATTACAATAACTCAAAACATGTTAGAACAGTAGCCTAGTACAATACTACAATAACTCAAATCATGTAAGAACAGTAGCCTAGTACAATATTACAATAACTCAAATCATGTTAGAACAGTAGCCTAGTACAATATTACAATAACTCAAAACATGTTAGAACAGTAGCCTAGTGCAATATTACAATAACTCAACACATGTGAGAACAGTAGCCTAGTACAATATTACAATAACTCAACACATGTGAGAACAGTAGCCTAGTACAATATTACAATAACTCAAAACAAAGAGGTCCTTGCTAGCAGTAGGCAACTGAGATGCAGGTAGTTAGTAAGTGAATAGCATAGAGATATAATAATATAATATGTTTAAATGCTATTTCTCTGATGCAGATCCTTCCCTACCTGCTCCCTCTCCTGTAGTTCAGTCAGCATGACGATGGAGTGACACTTCCACTCCCAGGCCATCCTCCAGTAGTCCTCCACCGTGTGAGACAAAGGACCCTGGGTCGCTATGAAGTAGTCCTTCTGCCTGTAGCCCTGAGGACACCCCACCACAGTATACAGTACAGTCACTACCACCATGTCAGACAGGTACAACTTCCTTGAAACTTTGCAGATTGCAGAGTATGAATATATGATTTAATATACCGCAAAAACCATCAACAAATATGACATTGATTCACGTTTACTCATTGATGTAGTAGTGAGTATTGTAATGTTTACTTACATCTATAAATGACGCATTGATGTAGTCAGTAAACTCTTGGCCTCTTCTCATGGACATAATCACTCTGTTGAAGTCATCTGAAAAATAAAATTCAAGATTAAAATTCATATTAAACGGGAGAAAACTACAAAGACAGTATACAGAGTATAACAATCACATAACACTGCAACTCAATCTCCAGATAAAAAACCACCCCCTTCATCGTAACTGCAGAACAACGACGTGGGTTGGCCTTTTAATTACGCTGCACTTTTTTTTGTGCCATATTTTAGCTGTCAGACAAACTGTGCAAAAGTGAAGGCATTCATTCTGAGCCCTATGGACCCTGGTCAAAAGTAGTGCACTAAATAGGGAATAGGGTGCCATTTGGGATGCACCCTAAAAGGCTCCATTTCCATTTCCCAAACACTATTTACAAGATGAGAGGCAGGCAATGAAAAATGCATCACTCAACCTAAAGAACAGCAAAACCAATGAGTGTTTTTATCAGATAAAACAACAAGATGACTGGCTAAAAGATCTCTGGATGTCAGTCCCACGCATCAAGGTTGAAATATATGACTACCAAATATGAAAAGGTGGTTTAGGTTAGGGTTAAGGGTAAAAAATTATGATTTTAAAATGAGTTCCAAGCACTGGGATTAAACCTGCCCCCTAGTGGACGTTAGGAAACTGCCATGGAAATAAATGTGGCTGTAATTTCACGCTTTCCATTACGCCAACAACACATCTTAATCCTCTAAAGGTGCGGCCCTTCCGGCCCTAACATCGAACGCTCTGAGGAAAGAGCAGATGAATAGGGGTAGAAGGAATTGGATCATCTGTGTTGCTGTCACTGTTGATTTATGAATAGATCGCCCATATTAGATGCCTACAAGCCAGCGTCTCAAATGGCACCCTATTCCCTATAGAGTGCACTACTTTTGACCACAGCCCTATGGACCGTAGTCAAAAGTAGTGCACTAAATAGGGAATAGGGTGCCATTTGGGATGCATCCTAAAAGGCTGCATTTCCATTTCCCAAAAACTATTTGCAAGATGAGAGGCAGGCAATGAAAAAATGCATCACTCAACCTAAAGAACAGCAAAAACAACGAGTGTTTTTATCAGATAAAACAACAAGACGACTGGCTAAAAGATCTCTGGATGTCAGTCCCACGCATCAAGGTTTAAATATATGACTACCAAATATGAAAAAATAACATATACAATGGATTTCACTGGTTATTTCTGCACGAATGCAATTTAGGTGAGAGAACCAAGGGAAAAAGAGATTTGATAATATCTCTCGTTTCGTTCTAAAAGGGGGTTTATGAACACAATATAATCTGTGGGTCACAATCTGTCACAAGTGAAAGAATACCGCATGACGTAATGTAGTGTTACTGGACTCTGGGAAAACAGATCTCGTTCAGATTGTTGTGTTGTAACTCTTCCGGCGTTCCTTACATGGAATGATCTGGAGCACTCTGTTCTTCTTCATGTTGGCAGGGAGATTTCCCATCCTCATGTTCTCCTTCATTATCCGCATGTTGGTCAGTTTCTGGACGATAAAGGGGGGTCGGGGACAGAAAAGTGTCAAGGTGTAAATGTACACATAGATGACTCAACATGTTTACCTTTATTTAACTAGACAAGTCAGTTAAGAACAAATTCTTATTTACAATGACGGCCTGAACCCCCCCCCCCCCCCCCACCTCGGCGAAAACCCTCCCCTATCCCGGACGATGCTGGGCCAATTGTGCACCGTCCTATGGGATTCTCAATCACGGCCGGCGAGACCCAAAAAATAAGGGCAATGCAAACTAATACAGAATCATTTATACACGATGCCCACCATTGCTATTATAAACATACATAGACTTTCAAGGATTCTACACTGCACGTAGCAAAGGGCTCTGTCTTATCGACTACAACCCTGTCAGAGAGACAGGACCCTCCCCTAACTCGACTACAACCCTGTCAGAGAGACAGGACCCTCCCCTAACTCGACTACAACCCTGTCAGAGAGACAGGACCCTCCCCTAACTCGACTACAACCCTGTCAGAGAGACAGGACCCTCCCCTAACTCGACTACAACCCTGTCAGAGAGACAGGACCCTCCCCTAACTCGACTACAACCCTGTCAGAGAGACAGGACCCTCCCCTAACTCGACTACATCCCTGTCAGAGAGACAGGACCCTCCCCTAACTCGACTACAACCCTGTCAGAGAGACAGGACCCTCCCCTAACTCGACTACAACCCTGTCAGAGAGACAGGACCCTCCCCTAACTCGACTACAACCCTGTCAGAGAGACAGGACCCTCCCCTAACTCGACTACAACCCTGTCAGAGAGACAGGACCCTCCCCTAACTCAACTACAACCCTGTCAGAGAGACAGGACCCTCCCCTAACTCGACTACAACCCTGTCAGAGAGACAGGACCCTCCCCTAACTCGACTACAACCCTGTCAGAGAGACAGGACCCTCCCCTAACTCGACTACAACCCTGTCAGAGAGACAGGACCCTCCCCTAACTCGACTACAACCCTGTCAGAGAGACAGGACCCTCCCCTAACTCGACTACAACCCTGTCAGAGAGACAGGACCCTCCCCTAACTCGACTACAACCCTGTCAGAGAGACAGGACCCTCCCCTAACTCAACTACAACCCTGTCAGAGAGACAGGACCCCGGCTCTCACTCTGAACTCTTCCTCCAGGCCGACCCTGTCGAAGGGGGCGTGGGTGTTGTGGAGTTTGTGCAGGTGTCCTTCCAGAGAGGACACGTCCAGTTCCGTGTCTCCGTAGAGGTAGTACTCCAACAGGGCCTGGTAGATGAACGAGTACTGAATCTGGAGGCCACACAGGAACACAAACACATATTTAGAGCACTAGAACAATAGGAATGAAAGTACATACACTTTGATAATTGCTTCCAAAGAAAGAAGCTGAAGAAGAAGCAGAAGGAGAAGAAGAAACAGCAGCAGAAGAAGCAGAAGAAGAAGCAGAAGGAGAAGAAGAAACAGCAGCAGAAGAAGCAGAAGAAGAAGCAGAAGGAGAAGAAGAAGCAGAAGAAGAAGAAGAAAAAGGAGCAGAAGAAGAAGCAGAAGAAGAAAAAGCAGAAGAAGAAAAAGCAGAAGAAGAAGCAGCAGCAGAAGAAGAAGCAGAAGAAGAAGCAGCAGCAGAAGAAGAAGCAGAAGAAGAAGAAGCAGAAGAAGAAGAGATCAAGTGTGGTGTTCCACAGGGATAGATTCTTGGACCTCTATATTTTCTAGTTTACATTTACATTTTAGTCATTTAGCAGACGCTCTTATCCAGAGCGACTTACAGTAGAGTGCATACATTTTATTACATTTACATTACATACTGAGACAAGGATATCCCTACCGGCCAAACCCTCCCTAACCCGGACGACGCTATGCCAATTGTGCGTCGCCCCACGGATCTCCCGGTTGCGGCCGGCTGCGACAGAGCCTGGGCGCGAACCCAGCCCAGCCTGGGCGCGAACCCAGAGACTCTGGTGGCGCAGCTAGCACTGCGATGCAGTGCCCTAGACCACTGCGCCACCCGGGAGACAATTCACAATACAAATACATATTTAGAACAATGTAGTAGTAGGAAGGATAATGCTTACTTTTGCACAGTTACTAGTCCTAGTACTAAGATAAACATAGACCGATGCATTGCATGAAATAGTGTTGTGACCCTGTTGTTCTGAGCCTACTCACGTCTGTCTGTACAAGCTGTGAGCGCTGGTCTCGTATCTTGGACACAAAACCAAAGACGTCAATCTTCTGCTCTTGGTGCATCATGTCAATCACGCCGTCAATCACGATGAAGGTGCCTGTCCTTCCCACACCAGCACTGCAGAGACAAAGGACAGAGGCGGCCAAGGAGTCAACTATCTATAGCATCTGAGAACCATAGCATGACAGTTAGATCTCTCTCTCTCCCTAAAGATGGGTGGAGAAGTAACCTTCATGTTACTATGTACAGTACAACAGTAGAAATGCGTCTAAAAGACTGCATCCCCAGTACAAAGTACCTGCAGTGAACCACGATGGGACCAGCGAAGGAGGAGTTGACCGTCTTGACTTTCTTGAGGAACTTGAGCATGCCGATGGGGGAAAAGGGCACCCCGAAATCAGGCCAGCTGGTGAAGTGGAGCTGGGTGACCAGCCTGGAGGGCTTGGTGCCGTCACTGGCCTGCTACAGGAGAGGACACACAGAGCAGACATACCGAGTCACTACTATAAACAGATACTACCTAGAGGCATTACTATAAACCAGATACTACCTAGAGTCATTACTATAAACCAGATACTACATACAGAGTCATTACTATAAACCAGATACTACATAGAGTCATTACTATAAACCAGATACTATATAGAGTCATGACTATGAACCAGATACTACATAGAGTCATTACTATAAACCAGATACTACATAGAGTCATGACTATAAACCAGATACTACATAGAGTCATTACTATAAACCAGATACTACATAGAGTCATTACTATAAACCAGATACTATATAGAGTCATGACTATAAACCAGATACTACATAGAGTCATTACTATAAACCAGATACTACATAGAGGCATTACTATAAACCAGATACTACCTAGAGTCATTACTATAAACCAGATACTACATAGAGGCATTACTATAAACCAGGTACTACATGGAGTCATTACTATAAACCAGATACTATATAGAGTCACTACTATCAACCAGATACTATATAGAGTCACAACTATAAACCAGATACTACATAGAGTCATTACTATAAACCATATACTACATAGAGTCATTACTATAAACCAGATACTATATAGAGTCACTACTATAAACCAGATACTACCTAGAGTCATTACTATAAACCAGATACTACCTAGAGTCATTACTATAAACCAGCTACTACATAGAGGAATTACTATAAACCATATACTACAGAGTCATTACTATAAACCATATACTACATAGAGTCATTACTATAAACCAGATACTACATAGAGTCATTACTATAAACAAGATACTACATAGAGTCATGACTATAAACCAGATACTACATAGAGTCATTACTATAAACCAGATACTACATAGAGTCATTACTATAAACCAGATACTACAGAGTCATTACTATAAACCATATACTACATAGAGTCATTACTATAAACCAGATACTACATAGAGTCATTACTATAAACCAGATACTACATAGAGTCATTACTATAAACCAGATACTACATAGAGTCATTACTATAAACCAGATACTACATAGAGTCATTACTATAAACCAGATACTATATAGAGTCATGACTATAAACCAGATACTACATAGAGTCATTACTATAAACCAGATACTACATAGAGTCATTACTATAAACCAGATACTACCTAGAGTCATTACTATAAACCAGATACTACATAGAGGCATTACTATAAACCAGATACTACCTAGAGTCATTACTATAAACCAGATACTACATAGAGGCATTACTATAAACCAGATACTACATAGAGTCATTACTATAAACCAGGTACTACATGGAGTCATTACTATAAACCAGATACTATATAGAGACTACTATGAACCAGATACTATATAGAGACTACTATAAACCAGATACTACCTAGAGTCATTACTATAAACCAGATACTACATAGAGTCACTACTATAAACCAGATACTACCTAGAGTCATTACTATAAACCAGATACTATATAGAGACTACTATAAACAGATACTACCTAGAGTCATTACTATAAACCAGATACTACCTAGAGTCATTACTATAAACCAGATACTACACAGAGTCATTACTATAAACCAGATACTACCTAGAGTCACTACTATAAACAGATACTACCTAGAGTCATTACTATAAACCAGATACTACCTAGAGTCATTACTATAAACCAGATACTACCTAGAGTCACTACTATAAACCAGATACTATATAGAGTCACTACTATAAACCAGATACTACATAGAGTCATTACTATAAACCATATACTACATAGAGTCATTACTATTAACCAGATACTATATAGAGACTACTATAAACCAGATACTACATAGAGTCATTACTATAAACCAAATACTACATAGAGTCATTACTATAAACCAGATACTACATAGAGTCATTACTATAAACCAGATACTACCTAGAGTCATTACTATAAACCAGATACTACATAGAGTCATTACTATAAACCAGATACTACATACAGAGTCATTACTATAAACCAGATACTACATAGAGTCATTACTATAAACCAGATACTACATAGAGGCATTACTATAAACCAGATACTATATAGAGTCATGACTATAAACCAGATACTACATAGAGTCATTACTATAAACCAGATACTACATAGAGTCATGACTATAAACCAGATACTACATAGAGTCATTACTATAAACCAGATACTACATAGAGTCATTACTATAAACCAGATACTATATAGAGTCATGACTATAAACCAGATACTACATAGGGTCATTACTATAAACCAGATACTATATAGAGACTACTATAAACCAGATACTACATAGAGTCATTACTATAAACCAGATACTACATAGAGTCATTACTATAAACCAGATACTACATAGAGTCATTACTATAAACCAGATACTACATAGAGTCATTACTATAAACCAGATACTACATACAGAGTCATTACTATAAACCAGATACTACATAGAGTCATTACTATAAACCAGATACTACCTAGAGTCATTACTATAAACCAGATATTACCTAGAGTCACTACTATAAACCAGATACTACCTAGAGTCATTACTATAAACCAGCTACTACATAGAGGAATTACTATAAACCATGTACTACATAGAGTCATTACTATAAACCAGATACTATATAGAGTCACTACTATAAACCAGATACTACATAGAGTCACTACTATAAACCAGATACTACCTAGAGTCATTACTATAAACCAGATACTACCTAGAGTCATTACTATAAACCAGATACTACATAGAGGCATTACTATAAACCAGATACTACATATAGTCATTACTATAAACAAGATACTACATAGAGTAATGACTATAAACCAGATAATACATAGAGTCATTACTATAAACCAGATACTACATAGAGTCATTACTATAAACCAGATACTACCTAGAGTCATTACTATAAACCAGATACTACATAGAGTCATTACTATAAACCAGATACTACATAGAGTCATTACTATAAACCAGATACTACATAGAGTCATTACTATAAACCAGATACTACATAGAGTCATTACTATAAACCAGATACTACCTCTGTGGAAAGGGTTCTGCATGGAACCAAAAAGGGTTCTACCTGAAACCAAAAAGGGTTCTTCAAAGGGTTCTCCTATGAGGACAGCCAAAGAACCCTTTTAGGTTGCCGATAGCAGCTTCCTTTCTAAGAGGAAAGGAAGTAGAATGTCATCCGGGCAAGTAAAAAAGGTGGTACTAGCTACTAGACCGGGCTGGCCTGTGCCAAACCACAGACGACCGCTGAGTAGTGTTAACTCAGGGACATGGAACACCTGTGGTGGCCAGCAGGCTGCACACACAATAGACCCTGACGTGGGGCCCTGGGCGCGAGGCTGGGCCAGCAGGCTGCACACACCATAGACCCTGTCCCCGACGTGGGGCCCTGGGCGCGAGGCTGGGCCAGCAGGCTGCACACACAATAGACCCTGTCCCCGACGTGGGGCCCTGGGCGCGAGGCTGGGCCAGCAGGCTGCACACACAATAGACCCTGTCCCCGACGTGGGGCCCTGGGCGCGAGGCTGGGCCAGCAGGCTGCACACACCATAGACCCTGTCCCCGACGTGGGGCCCTGGGCGCGAGGCTGGGCCAGCAGGCTGCACACACCATAGACCCTGTCCCCGACGTGGGGCCCTGGGCGCGAGGCTGGGCCAGCAGGCTGCACACACCATAGACCCCGACGTGGGGCCCTGGGCACGAGGGTCTTTCAACAAGAGTGAGTCACTGGTGATCAGTAGCAGCAGTAGGCTTTGATAGTCTGTGACTCTGTGGTTCATGTGTTGTGTTGTACAGATGTAGGATCGTAATTTGAGACAGTTTGTTAGAGCAGGAAAATAATCCTGCAGAAACAGGAAATGTGAATTATAATGTGGATTATAATTAAAGGACATTTTTGTAGGGGTTGATACATTTTTCGTTTGGGCAAATCAAGTCTAAAATATCAAAGTGGAAATTACAAACTTTAAATGCCTTTAAAATCACAGGTTTGCATTTCCTGCTGTGCAGGAAAGTTCTCCGCAACAAAAGAGTGATCAAATTATGATCCTACATCTGTAGTCTACTTTATTCACACGACACAAAAAAAACACACACAGTTTACAGCACATCTTTTAAGTTTGTATGTCCATCAGTGTTGTGGAGCTCTGTAGACTACATATTTACAGTCAAATACTTATTAGTATCACTTTAGTATACTACAAGTGAATAAGTATAGGACTTTAGTATACTACAAGTGAATAAGTATAGGACTTTAGTATACTACAAGTGAATAGGTATAGGACTTTAGTATACTACAAGTGAATCGGTATAGGACTTTAGTATACTACAAGTGAATAAGTATAGTACTTTAGTATACTACAAGTGAATAAGTATAGGACTTTAGTATACTACAAGTGAATAAGTATAGTACTTTAGTATACTACAAGTGAATAAGTATAGGACTTTAGTATACTACAAGTGAATAAGTATAGGACTTTAGTATACTACAAGTGAATAAGTATAGGACTTTAGTATACTACAAGTGAATAGGTATAGGACTTTAGTATACTACAAGTGAATAAGTATAGGACTTTAGTATACTACAAGTGAATAAGTATAGGACTTTAGTATACTACAAGTGAATAAGTATAGGACTTTAGTATACTACAAGTGAATAAGTATAGGACTTTAGTATACTACAAGTGAATAAGTATAGGACTTTAGTATACTACAAGTGAGTAAGTATAGGACTTTAGTATACTACAAGTGAATAAGTATAGGACTTTAGTATACTACAAGTGAATAGGTATAGGACTTTAGTATACTACAAGTGAATAAGTATAGGACTTTAGTATACTACAAGTGAATAAGTATAGGACTTTAGTATACTACAAGTGAATAAGTATAGTACTTTAGTATACTACAAGTGAATAAGTATAGGACAGGCAAGCACTTACATTTCCAACCAAACCTACAGTACGGTTAGAATCTAAAAACCCACATGATTACCATCTAATAATAACTTACATATTGTACGCAGAACTTCCGTATGGTGTAGTCCACCAACACAGTAAAGTCTTCCACAGCCACCCGGACATTACCATAGGTCCAACAGCCTTGGTCTGGCCAGTACTGGTAACACTTGTCCTAGTGGTTTGGAAACACAAGAACAGGGAAGCAATGAGTCACCAGACGACACTCAGGTTCTAATCATAGAGAATGTTCCGGTGTCTATACTAGCACCCTAATTTAGTATACAACAAGGGTTGGAATCAGTTCCATTTTGAATTCCAGTTCATTCAGAAAGTTTAAGTAACCAAATTCTAATTTCAATGATACAGTTTCCTTGAAAAGAATTGGAATTGGAATTTCTGTGTATTTACTGAATTGACAGAAATATAAATATAATTGACCCCAACGCGATATGAAACAAAATGATCGGGTGTGCATTCTAAGTGGTATGCTAGCATGGAGACTGCATGTTTACAGGTCATTCTAAGTGGTATGCTAGCATGGAGACTGCAAGTTTACAGGTCATTCTAAGTGGTATGCTAGCATGGAGACTGCATGTTTACAGGTCATTCTAAGTGGTATGCTAGCATGGAGACTGCATGTTTACAGGTCATTCTAAGTGGTATGCTAGCATGGAGACTGCATGTTTACAGGTCATTCTAAGTGCTATGCTAGCATGGAGACTGCATGTTTACAGGTCATTCTAAGTGGTATGCTAGCATGGAGACTGCATGTTTACAGGTCATTCTAAGTGGTATGCTAGCATGGAGACTGCATGTTTACAGGTCATTCTAAGTGGTATGCTAGCATGGAGACTGCAAGTTTACAGGTCATTCTAAGTGGTATGCTAGCATGGAGACTGCATGTTTACAGGTCATTCTAAGTGGTATGCTAGCATGGAGACTGCATGTTTACAGGTCATTCTAAGTGGTATGCTAGCATGGAGACTGCATGTTTACAGGTCATTCTAAGTGGTATGCTAGCATGGAGACTGCATGTTTACAGGTCATTCTAAGTGGTATGCTAGCATGGAGACTGCATGTTTACAGTGCATTCTAAGTGGTATGCTAGCATGGAGACTGCATGTTTACAGGTCATTCTAAGTGGTATGCTAGCATGGAGACTGCATGTTTACAGGTCATTCTAAGTGGTATGCTAGCATGGAGACTGCATGTTTACAGTGCATTCTAAGTGGTATGCTAGCATGGAGACTGCATGTTTACAGGTCATTCTATAATGTATGGTAGGTCAAGCTGGAGGACGTACGTTGTAGCCTACAATAACAACATCTATATTGTACACATAGTATAGAAGATAAGACTGTATTGTAGTACTATATTCTATTAGTTCACACGCAGGGGGGGAAATCTGTCTTGACTTCTTAGCTCCCGCTGACTCTTCAACCTATTAGAGTGAGAAGGAAGAGATCTCTCCAGGGCCGGCCCGCCCGTTAGGCAGGGTTAGGCGACCACCTATTGCGGCAGATCGACAAGGGCGTCGTTTTCCAAGTTAAACTGACCAAGACGCACCGTCCAACGACACATAAAACCTCACATATTCCTTGCCCAATAAAGGATGAGTATTTCTCTCAACCAGTGGCATAAGGGCTTATTAGGTGAGCGCTGATGACGCCCTGTGATAAGCATGGCTCACTTTGTTAAAGGAAAGGGGCGCCAAAAATATATTGATCTTGTCCATTCCCAGGGTGCTGTTGGAGAGACGCATCACTGCGGAGCTCCACCAACCTTCTCTGACGTAAAATCATGTAGCAGATATGGCCTACGGTAGAAAGAGTATGTGGCCTTGTCTGTAGCCTACAGGCAGGAGATAACACGAATGACAGTGTGAAAAAGAAAGTACTTCTGCATTTCCCGCTGTGTAAACACATTGCCAATAGGCTCAGGATAACACCTGATAAAAGTTGGGTAGCTGATATTCAGAGCTTATTAAATAGCCACATTGATTCGTCACATGATTCTGGACTAATAAAGCCAATGTAATTGCCTGTTTTATAAAAATGGTATGCCTAACACAAAGATGGACATTCATACAATTCCATTGTGGGCTGACACTGTAGACTACACCCCAGTAAGCACAGACAGACGCCAACGTATTTTGGAAGTCTTTTTTTTTTGGTCCTGTCCAGGCGTCAGTTTTTGGTGTTTTATTTGTGCGGTCCAAACCGGCCTTGAACCAATCATATACATTTATATTTGGTTCAGGTTTGATGCGGTAGGACCAACCTTGATTGGACCAAATCTGAGCCAATCATAGTTGGGACCAAATCAAGTCTGCTCCAGACCGAACCAAATCAGAACCTAAATGAACCCTAACTTCAACGTCTGGAAAATACTTATTTTCGACGTCTTTTCAACATCATTTTGCTCACTAGGACTATTCTAGATGTGTAGGGGTATAGGAGGGTGGCATTGAATGAGTGTATTGAATACACGACCATCCTAAAGGTGACTGGTAAGACACTGAGTGCAGTAAAGAATGTGACGGCTTAATCTGCCAGCCAGCCAGTCAATCAGAATTAGCCAGTCTAAAACCACTTACAGAAAGCATGCTGACTAATTATGATAAAGACTTAAGAGGGCTTTATTAGCCATTATTTAATCATCGATTCCGAGCCGCACAAAAGCTGATTTTAATCTCCTTTCCTTCCTGTTTTTATTGATCTCTTCAGGGTAAGGTCTCTCTCTCTCTCTGAAGGGTAAGGTCTCTCTCTCTCTGCAGGGTAAGGTCTCTCTCTCTCTCTCTGCAGGGTAAGATCTCTCTCTCTCTGCAGGGTAAGGTCTCTCTCTCTCTCTGCAGGGTAAGGTCTCTCTCTCTCTCTCTGAAGGGTAAGGTCTCTCTCTCTCTGCAGGGTAAGGTCTCTCTCTCTCTCTCTGCAGGGTAAGGTCTCTCTCTCTCTGCAGGGTAAGGTCTCTCTCTCTCTCTGCAGGGTAAGGTCTCTCTCTCTCTCTGCAGGATAAGGTCTCTCTCTCTCTCTCTCTGAAGGGTAAGGTCTCTCTCTCTCTCTGCAGGGTAAGGTCTCTCTCTCTCTCTCTCTGCAGGGTAAGGTCTCTCTCTCTCTCTGCAGGGTAAGGTCTCTCTCTCTCTCTGCAGGGTAAGGTCTCTCTCTCTCTCTGCAGGGTAAGGTCTCTCTCTCTCTCTCTCTGAAGGGTAAGGTCTCTCTCTCTCTCTGCAGGGTAAGGTCTCTCTCTCTCTCTCTCTCTGCAGGGTAAGGTCTCTCTCTCTCTCTGCAGGGTAAGGTCTCTCTCTCTCTCTCTCTCTCTGCAGGGTAAGGTCTCTCTCTCTCTGCAGGGTAAGGTCTCTCTCTCTCTCTGCAGGGTAAGGTCTCTCTCTCTCTCTGCAGGGTAAGGTCTCTCTCTCTCTCTCTCTGAAGGGTAAGGTCTCTCTCTCTCTGCAGGGTAAGGTCTCTCTCTCTCTCTGCAGGGTAAGGTCTCTCTCTCTCTCTCTCTCTCTGCAGGGTAAGGTCTCTCTCTCTCTCTCTCTGCAGGGTAAGGTCTCTCTCTCTCTCTGCAGGGTAAGGTCTCTCTCTCTCTCTGCAGGGTAAGGTCTCTCTCTCTCTCTGCAGGGTAAGGTCTCTCTCTCTCTCTCTCTGCAGGGTAAGGTCTCTCTCTCTCTGCAGGGTAAGGTCTCTCTCTCTCTCTGCAGGGTAAGGTCTCTCTCTCTCTCTGCAGGGTAAGGTCTCTCTCTCTCTCTCTCTGAAGGGTAAGGTCTCTCTCTCTCTGCAGGGTAAGGTCTCTCTCTCTCTCTCTGCAGGGTAAGGTCTCTCTCTCTCTCTGCAGGGTAAGGTCTCTCTCTCTCTCTCTCTGCAGGGTAAGGTCTCTCTCTCTCTCTCTCTCTCTGCAGGGTAAGGTCTCTCTCTCTCTCTGAAGGGTAAGGTCTCTCTCTCTCTCTGCAGGGTAAGGTCTCTCTCTCTCTCTCTCTCTCTCTGCAGGGTAAGGTCTCTCTCTCTCTCTGCAGGGTAAGGTCTCTCGCTCTCTAACTCTCTCTCTCTCTCTCTCTCTCTCTGCAGGGTAAGGTCTCTCTCTCTCTCTCTGAAGGGTAAGGTCTCTCTCTCTCTGCAGGGTAAGGTCTCTCTCTCTCTCTGCAGGGTAAGGTTTCTCGCTCTCTAACTCTCTCTCTCTTTCTCTCTGCAGGGTAAAACTCCTTGGGACTGCTCACAGGGGAAAGTACACACGGAGACAGATGACCTCCTCTGTTTAAGGAGAGATTGTGAAGTGAGACGGAAGTGGTAATAGATGGCTTAACTTCAGAGGCTTGAGGGCACTCTGGCAAAGACAAGCAGCAATGTGTTAGTGTAGTAGTAACATAGGATTAGTATTAGTGTAGTAGTAATATAGTATTAGTGTAGTAGTAATATAGTATTAGTATCGGTGTAGTAGTAATGAAGTATTAGTGTAGTAGTAATATAGTATTAGGGTAGTAGTAATATAGTATTAGTATCAGTGTAGTAGTAATATAGGATTAGTGTAGTAGTAATGTAGGATTAGTGTAGTAGTAATATAGGGTTAGTATCAGTGTAGTAGTAATATAGTATTAGTATCAGTGTAGTAGTACTATAGTATTAGTATCAGTGTAGTAGTACTATAGTATTAGTATCAGTGTAGTAGTACTATAGTATTAGTATCAGTGTAGAAGTAATATAGTATTAGTATCAGTGTAGTAGTCATATAGTATTAGTATCAGTGTAGTAGTAATATAGTATTAGTATCAGTGTAGTAGTAATATAGTATCAGTGTAGTAGTAATATAGTATCAGTGTAGTAGTAATATAGTATTAGTATCAGTGTAGTAGTCATATAGTATCAGTATCAGTGTAGTAGTCATATAGTATTCGTATCAGTGTAGTAGTCATATAGTATTAGTATCAGTGTAGTAGTAATATAGTATTAGTATCAGTGTAGTAGCAATATAGTATTAGTATTAGGGTAGCAGTAATATAGTATTAGTATCAGTGTAGTAGTAATATAGTATTAGTATCAGTGTAGTAGTAATATAGTATTAGTATCAGTGTAGTAGTAATATAGTATTCATATCAGTGTAGTAGTAATATAGTATTAGTATCTGTGTAGTAGTAATATAGGATTAGTATCTGTGTAGTAGTAATATAGTATTCATATCAGTGTAGTAGTAATATAGTATTAGTATCTGTGTAGTAGTAATATAGGATTAGTATCTGTGTAGTAGTAATATAGTATTAGTATCAGTGTAGTAGTAATATAGTATTAGTATCAGTGTAGTAGTAATATAGTATTAGTATCAGTGTAGTAGTAATATAGTATTAGTATCTGTGTAGTAGTAATATAGGATTAGTATCTGTGTAGTAGTAATATAGTATTCATATCAGTGTAGTAGTAATATAGTATTAGTATCTGTGTAGTAGTAATATAGTATTAGTATCTGTGTAGTAGTAATATAGTATTAGTATCAGTGTAGTAGTAATATAGTATTAGTATCTGTGTAGTAGTAATATAGTATTAGTATCTGTGTAGTAGTCATATAGTATTAGTATCAGTGTAGTAGTAATATAGTATTAGTATCAGTGTAGTAGTAATACAGTATTAGTATCAGTGTAGTAGTAATATAGTATTAGTATCTGTGTAGTAGTAATATAGTATTAGTGTAGTAGTAATATATGATTAGTGTAGTAGTAATGTAGTATTAGTATCAGTGTAGTAGTAATACAGTATTAGTATCAGTGTAGTAGTAATATAGTATTAGTATCTGTGTAGTAGTAACATCGGATTAGTGTAGTAGTAATATAGTATCAGTGTAGTAGTAATATAGTATTAGTATCAGTGTAGTAGTAATATTGTATTAGTGTAGTAGTAATATAGTATTAGTATCAGTGTAGTAGTAATATTGTATTAGTGTAGTAGTAATATAGTATTAGTATCAGTGTAGTAGTAATATAGTATCAGTGTAGTAGTAATATAGTATTAGTATCAGTGTAGTAGTAATATTGTATTAGTGTAGTAGTAATATAGTATTAGTATCAGTGTAGTAGTAATATAGTATTAGTATCAGTGTAGTAGTCATATAGTAGTAGTATCAGTGTAGTAGTAATATAGTATTAGTATCAGTGAAGTAGTAATATTGTATTAGTGTAGTAGTAATATAGTATTAGTATCAGTGTAGTAGTAATATTGTATTAGTGTAGTAGTACTATAGTATTAGTATCAGTGTAGTAGTAATATAGTAGTAGTATCAGTGTAGTAGTGTATCAGTAATGTGTAATGAAAACAGTAGCTGTATTTCTAGTGCCGGTATAACATTATAGAGAAACTCAAAGCAAAGTGAAAGTAACAGTGAACGAGTGAGAAAGTCTTGTAACCAGTCACCTCTTTCCTCTCTTTCAGGTTGGTCAGCATGACAATAGTGGCTGTCTTCTGCTCCCATATCATCCTCCAGAAGTCTGCTACCGTGTCTTGTTTAGGACCTGGGAACAGTCCGTTACCTCATTAACCCATTCATCTTTGTTGACGGAACCAACACCCATATTAGAAAATGTTTTATTACATTTGGAAAACACACGTGAAACTTTAATCGAAATATTTTGCTGCAGAACAACATCTATGTATTTACCTTGTGCTGCAATAAATTTGTTATTGTCCGTGTAGCCCTAACAGAGAAACATTTTAAAAAACACTGTTAATGAATAACGTTACAAAGAAAACTGGTCTTGTTTCGGTTGGAATAATAACATGATATATTCTAAAATATATTGATACATATATGATTTCTTATTAATATATATTATCCCAATCTTATGTAGGCCTACGAAGAACACACGAATTTAAGAAGCTAGATCCCAACTCACATGGATGTATGAAGCGTTGACGTAGTCTGAACAGAGGTTTCCATCGAGCTGGGTTAACACCACCCTGGAGTGATCATCTGTTCACAACACATGGACACGTTAGGGCTTTTCCACACAACAGTTTTGGGACAACAATTCCTGTAGGTAAAACGGGTCAAAATGGGTTTAAAGACAGTTCCCTGATCTCTATTCATTTTCTATTGAATAGATCCTAAAAGTCTGGAGTGAAGATGAACAAATTACAACCTGGTCTCAGTTTCTATACAATGGACATGCGTCAGGGGTTTAATTAACGAATAGACCAAAGAGGAAGTGAAACGGTCAAAAGGAAGAAGAAGAAGAGCGTAGGCTAGGAAGAGAAGAGGTGACTATCTGTGAGGATCTCTATCTACTGCTGTGTTAATACGTGTCGCTGGGGAACAAGTCTCACATCACTGACCGACGCAACAAAATAACTTTGACTTCTGCTCTGCAAATAGATACAGACCCAGGAAATGTGGCTCCAAATGACCAGCAAGTTGTTCTTTGACACTAGTTAATGATATACATGTAGAGAGAATGAGATGTAGCTCCTCACATGGGAGGATGTTGGGATATCACTAGTTAATGATATAGAGAGAATGAGATGGAGCTCCTCACATGGAAGGATGTTGGGATATCACTAGTTAATGATATAGAGAGAATGAGATGGAGCTCCACACATGGGAGGATGTTGGGATATCACTAGTTAATGATATAGAGAGAATGAGATGTAGCCCCTCACATGGGAGGATGTTGGGATATCACTAGTTAATGATATAGAGAGAATGAGATGGAGCTCCTCACATGGGAGGATGTTGGGATATCACTAGTTAATGATATACATGTAGAGAGAATGAGATGGAGCTCCTCACATGGGAGGATGTTGGGATATCACTAGTTAATGATATAGAGAGAATGAGATGGAGCCCCTCACATGGGAGGATGTTGGGATATCACTAGTTAATGATATAGAGAGAATGAGATGGAGCTCCTCACATGGGAGGATGTTGGGATATCACTAGTTAATGATATAGAGAGAATGAGATGGAGCCACTCACATGGAAGGATGTTGGGATATCACTAGTTAATGATATACATGTAGAGAGAATGAGATGGAGCCCCTCACATGGAAGGATGTTGGGATATCACTAGTTAATGATATAGAGAGAATGAGATGGAGCTCCTCACATGGAAGGATGTTGGGATATCACTAGTTAATGATATAGAGAGAATGAGATGTAGCCCCTCACATGGGAGGATGTTGGGATATCACTAGTTAATGATATAGAGAGAATGAGATGGAGCCACTCACATGGAAGGATGTTGGGATATCACTAGTTAATGATATACATGTAGAGAGAATGAGATGGAGCCCCTCACATGGAAGGATGTTGGGATATCACTAGTTAATGATATAGAGAGAATGAGATGGAGCTCCTCACATGGAAGGATGTTGGGATATCACTAGTTAATGATATACATGTAGAGAGAATGAGATGGAGCTCCTCACATGGAAGGATGTTGGGATATCACTAGTTAATGATATAGAGAGAATGAGATGGAGCTCCTCACATGGGAGGATGTTGGGATATCACTAGTTAATGATATAGAGAGAATGAGATGTAGCTCCTCACATGGGAGGATGTTGGGATATCACTAGTTAATGATATAGAGAGAATGAGATGGAGCTCCTCACATGGGAGGATGTTGGGATATCACTAGTTAATGATATAGAGAGAATGAGATGGAGCCCCTCACATGGAAGGATGTTGGGATATCACTAGTTAATGATATACATGTAGAGAGAATGAGATGGAGCCCCTCACATGGGAGGATGTTGGGATATCACTAGTTAATGATATACATGTAGAGAGAATGAGATGGAGCCCCTCACATGGGAGGATGTTGGGATATCACTAGTTAATGATATACATGTAGAGAGAATGAGATGGAGCTCCTCACATGGAAGGATGTTGGGATATCACTAGTTAATGATATACATGTAGAGAGCATGAGATTTAGCTCCTCACATGGAAGGATGTTGGGATATCACTAGTTAATGATATACATGTAGAGAGAATGAGATGGAGCTCCTCACATGGGAGGATGTTGGGATATCACTAGTTAATGATATAGAGAGAATGAGATGGAGCTCCTCACATGGGAGGATGTTGGGATATCACTAGTTAATGATATAGAGAGAATGAGATGGAGCCACTCACATGGAAGGATGTTGGGATATCACTAGTTAATGATGTAGAGAGAATGAGATGGAGCTCCTCACATGGGAGGATGTTGGGATATCACTAGTTAATGATATAGAGAGAATGAGATGGAGCCCCTCACATGGGAGGATGTTGGGATATCACTAGTTAATGATATAGAGAGAATGAGATGTAGCCCCTCACATGGGAGGATGTTGGGATATCACTAGTTAATGATATACATGTAGAGAGAATGAGATGGAGCTCCTCACATGGAAGGATGTTGGGATATCACTAGTTAATGATATACATATAGAGAGAATGAGATGGAGCTCCTCACATGGAAGGATGTTGGTATATCACTAGTTAATGATATAGAGAGAATGAGATGGAGCCCCTCACATGGAAGGATGTTGGGATATCACTAGTTAATGATATAGAGAGAATGAGATGGAGCTCCTCACATGGGAGGATGTTGGGATATCACTAGTTAATGATATAGAGAGAATGAGATGGAGCCCCTCACATGGAAGGATGTTGGGATATCACTAGTTAATGATATACATGTAGAGAGAATGAGATGGAGCCCCTCACATGGGAGGATGTTGGGATATCACTAGTTAATGATATACATGTAGAGAGAATGAGATGGAGCCCCTCACATGGGAGGATGTTGGGATATCACTAGTTAATGATATACATGTAGAGAGAATGAGATGGAGCTCCTCACATGGAAGGATGTTGGGATATCACTAGTTAATGATATACATGTAGAGAGCATGAGATTTAGCTCCTCACATGGAAGGATGTTGGGATATCACTAGTTAATGATATACATGTAGAGAGAATGAGATGGAGCTCCTCACATGGGAGGATGTTGGGATATCACTAGTTAATGATATAGAGAGAATGAGATGGAGCTCCACACATGGGAGGATGTTGGGATATCACTAGTTAATGATATAGAGAGAATGAGATGGAGCCACTCACATGGAAGGATGTTGGGATATCACTAGTTAATGATGTAGAGAGAATGAGATGGAGCTCCTCACATGGGAGGATGTTGGGATATCACTAGTTAATGATATAGAGAGAATGAGATGGAGCTCCTCACATGGGAGGATGTTGGGATATCACTAGTTAATGATATAGAGAGAATGAGATGGAGTCCCTCACATGGGAGGATGTTGGGATATCACTAGTTAATGATATAGAGAGAATGAGATGGAGCCACTCACATGGGAGGATGTTGGGATATCACTAGTTAATGATATAGAGAGAATGAGATGGAGCCCCTCACATGGAAGGATGTTGGGATATCACTAGTTAATGATATACATGTAGAGAGAATGAGATGGAGCCCCTCACATGGGAGGATGTTGGGATATCACTAGTTAATGATATACATGTAGAGAGCATGAGATTTAGCTCCTCACATGGAAGGATGTTGGGATATCACTAGTTAATGATATACATGTAGAAAGAATAAGATGGAGCTCCTCACATGGGAGGATGTTGGGATATCACTAGTTAATGATATAGAGAGAATGAGATGGAGCTCCTCACATGGGAGGATGTTGGGATATCACTAGTTAATGATATAGAGAGAATGAGATGGAGCTCCTCACATGGGAGGATGTTGGGATATCAATAGTTAATGATATAGAGAGAATGAGATGTAGCTCCTCACATGGAAGGATGTTGGGATATCACTAGTTAATGATATAGAGAGAATGAGATGGAGCCCCTCACATGGGAGGATGTTGGGATATCACTAGTTAATGATATAGAGAGAATGAGATGGAGCCACTCACATGGGAGGATGTTGGGATATCACTAGTTAATGATATAGAGAGAATGAGATGGAGCTCCTCACATGGAAGGATGTTGGGATATCACTAGTTAATGATATAGAGAGAATGAGATGGAGCTCCTCACATGGGAGGATGTTGGGATATCACTAGTTAATGATATAGAGAGAATGAGATGGAGCCCCTCACATGGGAGGATGTTGGGATATCACTAGTTAATGATATACATGTAGAGAGAATGAGATGGAGCTCCTCACATGGGAGGATGTTGGGATATCACTAGTTAATGATATAGAGAGAATGAGATGGAGCTCATCACATGGGAGGATGTTGGGATATCACTAGTTAATGATATAGAGAGAATGAGATGGAGCTCCTCACATGGGAGGATGTTGGGATATCACTAGTTAATGATATAGAGAGAATGAGATGGAGCCACTCACATGGAAGGATGTTGGGATATCACTAGTTAATGATATACATGTAGAGAGAATGAGATGGAGCCCCTCACATGGGAGGATGTTGGGATATCACTAGTTAATGATATACATGTAGAGAGCATGAGATTTAGCTCCTCACATGGAAGGATGTTGGGATATCACTAGTTAATGATATACATGTAGAAAGAATAAGATGGAGCTCCTCACATGGGAGGATGTTGGGATATCACTAGTTAATGATATAGAGAGAATGAGATGGAGCTCCTCACATGGGAGGATGTTGGGATATCACTAGTTAATGATATAGAGAGAATGAGATGGAGCCACTCACATGGAAGGATGTTGGGATATCACTAGTTAATGATATACATGTAGAGAGAATGAGATGGAGCCCCTCACATGGAAGGATGTTGGGATATCACTAGTTAATGATATAGAGAGAATGAGATGGAGCTCCTCACATGGAAGGATGTTGGGATATCACTAGTTAATGATATAGAGAGAATGAGATGTAGCCCCTCACATGGGAGGATGTTGGGATATCACTAGTTAATGATATAGAGAGAATGAGATGGAGCCACTCACATGGAAGGATGTTGGGATATCACTAGTTAATGATATACATGTAGAGAGAATGAGATGGAGCCCCTCACATGGAAGGATGTTGGGATATCACTAGTTAATGATATAGAGAGAATGAGATGGAGCTCCTCACATGGAAGGATGTTGGGATATCACTAGTTAATGATATACATGTAGAGAGAATGAGATGGAGCTCCTCACATGGAAGGATGTTGGGATATCACTAGTTAATGATATAGAGAGAATGAGATGGAGCTCCTCACATGGGAGGATGTTGGGATATCACTAGTTAATGATATAGAGAGAATGAGATGTAGCTCCTCACATGGGAGGATGTTGGGATATCACTAGTTAATGATATAGAGAGAATGAGATGGAGCTCCTCACATGGGAGGATGTTGGGATATCACTAGTTAATGATATAGAGAGAATGAGATGGAGCCCCTCACATGGAAGGATGTTGGGATATCACTAGTTAATGATATACATGTAGAGAGAATGAGATGGAGCCCCTCACATGGGAGGATGTTGGGATATCACTAGTTAATGATATACATGTAGAGAGAATGAGATGGAGCCCCTCACATGGGAGGATGTTGGGATATCACTAGTTAATGATATACATGTAGAGAGAATGAGATGGAGCTCCTCACATGGAAGGATGTTGGGATATCACTAGTTAATGATATACATGTAGAGAGCATGAGATTTAGCTCCTCACATGGAAGGATGTTGGGATATCACTAGTTAATGATATACATGTAGAGAGAATGAGATGGAGCTCCTCACATGGGAGGATGTTGGGATATCACTAGTTAATGATATAGAGAGAATGAGATGGAGCTCCTCACATGGGAGGATGTTGGGATATCACTAGTTAATGATATAGAGAGAATGAGATGGAGCCACTCACATGGAAGGATGTTGGGATATCACTAGTTAATGATGTAGAGAGAATGAGATGGAGCTCCTCACATGGGAGGATGTTGGGATATCACTAGTTAATGATATAGAGAGAATGAGATGGAGCCCCTCACATGGGAGGATGTTGGGATATCACTAGTTAATGATATAGAGAGAATGAGATGTAGCCCCTCACATGGGAGGATGTTGGGATATCACTAGTTAATGATATACATGTAGAGAGAATGAGATGGAGCTCCTCACATGGAAGGATGTTGGGATATCACTAGTTAATGATATACATATAGAGAGAATGAGATGGAGCTCCTCACATGGAAGGATGTTGGTATATCACTAGTTAATGATATAGAGAGAATGAGATGGAGCCCCTCACATGGAAGGATGTTGGGATATCACTAGTTAATGATATAGAGAGAATGAGATGGAGCTCCTCACATGGGAGGATGTTGGGATATCACTAGTTAATGATATAGAGAGAATGAGATGGAGCCCCTCACATGGAAGGATGTTGGGATATCACTAGTTAATGATATACATGTAGAGAGAATGAGATGGAGCCCCAAACATGGGAGGATGTTGGGATATCACTAGTTAATGATATACATGTAGAGAGAATGAGATGGAGCCCCTCACATGGGAGGATGTTGGGATATCACTAGTTAATGATATACATGTAGAGAGAATGAGATGGAGCTCCTCACATGGAAGGATGTTGGGATATCACTAGTTAATGATATACATGTAGAGAGCATGAGATTTAGCTCCTCACATGGAAGGATGTTGGGATATCACTAGTTAATGATATACATGTAGAGAGAATGAGATGGAGCTCCTCACATGGGAGGATGTTGGGATATCACTAGTTAATGATATAGAGAGAATGAGATGGAGCTCCACACATGGGAGGATGTTGGGATATCACTAGTTAATGATATAGAGAGAATGAGATGGAGCCACTCACATGGAAGGATGTTGGGATATCACTAGTTAATGATGTAGAGAGAATGAGATGGAGCTCCTCACATGGGAGGATGTTGGGATATCACTAGTTAATGATATAGAGAGAATGAGATGGAGCTCCTCACATGGGAGGATGTTGGGATATCACTAGTTAATGATATAGAGAGAATGAGATGGAGTCCCTCACATGGGAGGATGTTGGGATATCACTAGTTAATGATATAGAGAGAATGAGATGGAGCCACTCACATGGGAGGATGTTGGGATATCACTAGTTAATGATATAGAGAGAATGAGATGGAGCCCCTCACATGGAAGGATGTTGGGATATCACTAGTTAATGATATACATGTAGAGAGAATGAGATGGAGCCCCTCACATGGGAGGATGTTGGGATATCACTAGTTAATGATATACATGTAGAGAGCATGAGATTTAGCTCCTCACATGGAAGGATGTTGGGATATCACTAGTTAATGATATACATGTAGAAAGAATAAGATGGAGCTCCTCACATGGGAGGATGTTGGGATATCACTAGTTAATGATATAGAGAGAATGAGATGGAGCTCCTCACATGGGAGGATGTTGGGATATCACTAGTTAATGATATAGAGAGAATGAGATGGAGCTCCTCACATGGGAGGATGTTGGGATATCACTAGTTAATGATATAGAGAGAATGAGATGTAGCTCCTCACATGGAAGGATGTTGGGATATCACTAGTTAATGATATAGAGAGAATGAGATGGAGCCCCTCACATGGGAGGATGTTGGGATATCACTAGTTAATGATATAGAGAGAATGAGATGGAGCCACTCACATGGGAGGATGTTGGGATATCACTAGTTAATGATATAGAGAGAATGAGATGGAGCTCCTCACATGGAAGGATGTTGGGATATCACTAGTTAATGATATAGAGAGAATGAGATGGAGCTCCTCACATGGGAGGATGTTGGGATATCACTAGTTAATGATATAGAGAGAATGAGATGGAGCCCCTCACATGGGAGGATGTTGGGATATCACTAGTTAATGATATACATGTAGAGAGAATGAGATGGAGCTCCTCACATGGGAGGATGTTGGGATATCACTAGTTAATGATATAGAGAGAATGAGATGGAGCTCATCACATGGGAGGATGTTGGGATATCACTAGTTAATGATATAGAGAGAATGAGATGGAGCTCCTCACATGGGAGGATGTTGGGATATCACTAGTTAATGATATAGAGAGAATGAGATGGAGCCACTCACATGGAAGGATGTTGGGATATCACTAGTTAATGATATACATGTAGAGAGAATGAGATGGAGCCCCTCACATGGGAGGATGTTGGGATATCACTAGTTAATGATATACATGTAGAGAGCATGAGATTTAGCTCCTCACATGGAAGGATGTTGGGATATCACTAGTTAATGATATACATGTAGAAAGAATAAGATGGAGCTCCTCACATGGGAGGATGTTGGGATATCACTAGTTAATGATATAGAGAGAATGAGATGGAGCTCCTCACATGGGAGGATGTTGGGATATCACTAGTTAATGATATAGAGAGAATGAGATGGAGCCACTCACATGGAAGGATGTTGGGATATCACTAGTTAATGATGTAGAGAGAATGAGATGGAGCTCCTCACATGGGAGGATGTTGGGATATCACTAGTTAATGATATAGAGAGAATGAGATGGAGCTCCTCACATGGGAGGATGTTGGGATATCACTAGTTAATGATATAGAGAGAATGAGATGTAGCTCCTCACATGGAAGGATGTTGGGATATCACTAGTTAATGATATAGAGAGAATGAGATGGAGCCCCTCACATGGGAGGATGTTGGGATATCACTAGTTAATGATATAGAGAGAATGAGATGGAGCTCCTCACATGGAAGGATGTTGGGATATCACTAGTTAATGATATAGAGAGAATGAGATGGAGCTCCTCACATGGGAGGATGTTGGGATATCACTAGTTAATGATATAGAGAGAATGAGATGGAGCCCCTCACATGGGAGGATGTTGGGATATCACTAGTTAATGATATACATGTAGAGAGAATGAGATGGAGCTCCTCACATGGGAGGATGTTGGGATATCACTAGTTAATGATATAGAGAGAATGAGATGGAGCTCATCACATGGGAGGATGTTGGGATATCACTAGTTAATGATATAGAGAGAATGAGATGGAGCTCCTCACATGGGAGGATGTTGGGATATCACTAGTTAATGATATAGAGAGAATGAGATGGAGCCACTCACATGGAAGGATGTTGGGATATCACTAGTTAATGATATAGAGAGAATGAGATGGAGCTCCTCACATGGGAGGATGTTGGGATATCACTAGTTAATGATATAGAGAGAATGAGATGTAGCCACTCACATGGGAGGATGTTGGGATATCTGTTCTTTTCTCTGTTGTCTTCTTTGTTGGCCTCCTGGCATGTCCCCTGGGTATATCCAGACGGCAACGACTGAAAACAGAACAGAACACACCACAGTCAGTCAATCACAGCCAGTCAGCCAGTCTGTCAGCCAGCCACTCAACCAGCCAGTCAGTCAGCCTGTCACACCACATTCAGTCATCCAGTCAGCCAGCCAGTCAGTCAGCCAGTCAGTCAGCCTGTCACACCACATTCAGTCATCCAGTCAGCCAGCCAGCCAGTCAGACAGCCAGTCAGACAGCCAGTCAGCCAGTCAGCCAGTCAGTCAGCCTGTCACACCACATTCAGTCATCCAGTCAGCCAGTCAGCCAGCCACTCAGTCAGTCACACCACAGTCAGCCAGTCAGTCATCCAGTCAGCCAGCCAGCCAGTCATCCAGTCATCCAGTCAGCCAGCCATCCAATCATCCAGTCAGCCAGACAGTCAGCCTGTCACACCACATTCAGTCATCCAGTCATCCAGTCAGCCAGCCAGCCAGCCACTCAGCCAGTCACACCACAGTCAGTCAGCCAGTCAGTCAGTAACAGCCTGCCAGCCCGTCCGCCAGCCAGCCAGCCAGTCAGTCAGCCAGTCAGTCAGTCAGTCAGTCAGTCAGTCAGTCAGCAACACTAGGCTGATCCCAGATCTGTTTGTGACAACGACCGTAGGACGACCACAGCACAAACAGATCTGGGACCAGGCTAAGCTGCACTGTTTTACACCTGTTGTATCCTGTGAACGTGGCGATTAATAAACTTTAGAAACTTTTAAAAAACTGAATCAACCGCCACTTCTAACACGTTGTTCAACAGTTTACATAACATACCATGCATTAAAAACCTATCAGGTTACCAGTATTACATCAGGTTACCAGTATTACATCAGGCTACCAGTATTACATCAGGTTACCAGTATTACATAGGCCTTGCTTCCAGGCAGAGCATGTGCATTGAATAGTGTAACCAATAGGTATTTGTTAAGGCAGTCTATAGGCACTTCCTGTACAACCTCTAGTCCATTAACAGTGACGAACCTAAACTTCCTCTTCGTAGAAAACGTCCACACAAAGAGTGTATCCTACGGTCCAAAGATCCTGAATCATCCTGAGTCATAAACTCAAGGCTGTGTTTGGACGTTCGTAGAAACCCCCCCCTGAATCATGAATCCCACAAATAGAACACAGGGACACTTTATCAACGAGTCAAACACGTGTGACACATGATGAACCACTATCATTTTCCTAATTTCCTCAAGATATCAAAACGGACGGACGGACGGACGGACGGACGGACAGACAGACAGACAGACAGACGGACGGACGGACGGACAGACGGACAGACGGACAGACAGAGAGGCCAATTGCTGAGTACATTACTGCTGTAGCAGTACTGAGAACATCAGAGAGGGTTACACCTATATTGAACTCCTCCCTGAAGACCCCGTTGTCAGCTAATACTGTAGTAGGACAGCAGTAGTACATTCATCTACTGAGAGTAGCAGAGGAGAGGACACTGACATTGAACTCCTCTCTGACCAGTTTGTCTGTAACTGATTACAGTACAGGGACAGTAGTAGTAGAGGAATAGTCCTTACATTGAACTCCTCTCTGACCAGTTTGTCTGTAACTGATTACAGTACAGGGACAGTAGTAGTAGAGGATTAGTCCTTACATTGAACTCCTCTCTGACCAGTTTGTCTGTAACTGATTACAGTACAGGGACAGTAGTAGTAGAGGAACAGTCCTTACATTGAACTCCTCTCTGACCAGTTTGTCTGTAACTGATTACAGTACAGGGACAGTAGTAGTAGAGGAACAGTCCTTACATTGAACTCCTCTCTGAAGAGTTTGCCGTCGTCAGCGGATCGTATCCTGGTCTCCTCCTCCAGACAGTCGACCGGGATGGGGAAGTAGGTTTTAGAGGCAGAGGGGGATCTGGGGAGCAGCACCACTGTCTGTTGCTCTGTGGGCGAAGGACGGGGGAGAGAGAAGACAGGTTCAGTTTGTTGCTCGGAGGGGTGGTGTGTGTGTGAGAGAGAGAGAGAGAGAGAGAGAGAGAGAGAGAGAGAGAGAGAGAGAGAGAGAGAGATCGAGAGAGAGAGAGAGAGAGAGAGATTGAGAGAGAGGGGGAGGGAGAGGGGGAGAGAGAGAGAGAGACAGACAGAGAGAGAGAGAGGGAGAGAGACACAGAGAGAGAGAGGGAGAGGGAGAGAGACAGAGAGAGAGATAGAGAGAGACAGAGAGAGCGAGAGAGAGAGAAAGAGAGAGAGACAGAGAGAGAGAGAGAGAGAGAGAGACAGAGAGATAGAGAGACAGAGAGAGAGACAGACAGAGGAAGAGAGAGAGAGAGAGAGAGAGAGAGGGAGAGAGACAGATATATATAGAGAGAGAGAGACACGGACAGAGAGAGAGGGAGAGACAGAGAGAGAGGGAGGGAGAGAGAGAGAGACAGAGACAGAGACAGAGACAGGGACAGAGACAGAGACAGAGACAGAGACAGAGACAGGGACAGAGACAGGGACAGAGAGAGAGAGAGAGAGAGAGACTGACAGAGACAGAGAGGGAGAGGGAGAGGGAGAGAGAGAAAAAGAGAGAGAGAGAGAAAGAAAGAGAGAGAGAGAGTGAGAGACTGAAAGAGACAGAGAGAGGGAGAGGGAGAGAGAAAAAGAGAGAGAGAAAAAGAGAGAGAGAGAAAGAAAGACAGTGACAGAGATAATTAAATATATATATAAACAGTGGCACACTGCCCACAAAATGAGGTGGAAATGCCTTGCCAAATGTATGAACATAGAGACACATATTCCCCTCAGATTACACAGGCCCATAACTAATCTGAAACTCCCATCTCTACTGGGTGAAATACCACAGCAGCAAGATGTGTGACCTGTTGCCACAAGAAAAGGGTCAACCAGTGAAGAACAAACACCATTGTAAATACAACCCATATTTATGTAGATGTATTTTCCTATACGCACGTCAACAACACAACATTTGAAATGTCTCTATTATTTTGTAATATATATAGTGTAATATTTTACTGTTAATTTTCAGATGTTTTATTTAATATGTTTCCCATGCCAATAAAGCTCCTTTGAATTGAAATGAGAAAGAGAGAGACAGAGAGACAGAGAGAGAGAGAGACAGAGAGAGAGAGAGAGAGAGAGAGAGAGAGAGAGAGAGAGACAGAGAGACAGAGAGAGAGAGAGACAGAGAGACAGAGAGACAGAGAGAGATGTAAACACTACCGTTAAAAACATTGGGGTCACTAAGAAATGTCCTTGTTTTTGAACGAAAAGCAATTTTTTTGTCCATTAAAATAACATCAAATTGATCGGAAATACAGTGTAGACATTGTTAATGTTGTAAATTACTATTGTAGCTGGAAATGGCTGATTTTTAATGGAATATCTACATAGGCGTACAGAGGCCCATTATCAGCAACCATCACTCCTGTGTTCCAATGGCACGTTGTGTTAGTTAATCCAAGTTTATCATTTTAAAAGTCTAATTGATCATTAGAATACCAATTTGCAATTATGTTAGCACAGCTGAAAACTGTTGTCCTGATTAAAGAAGCAATAAAACTGGCCTTCTTTAGACTAGTTGAGTATCTGGAGCATCAGCATTTGTGGGTTCGATTACAGGCTCAAAATGGCCAGAAACAAAGAACTTTCTTCTGAAACTCGTCAGGCTATTCTTGTTCTGAGAAATGAAGGCTATTCCATGTGAGAAATTCCCAAGAAACTGAAGATCTCGTACAATGCTGTGTACAACTCCCTTCACAGAACATCGCAAACTGGCTCTAACCAGAATAGAAAGAGGGTGGGAGGCCCCTGTGTACAACTGAGCAAGAGGACAAGTACATTAGAGTGTCTAGTTTGAGAACCAGACGCCTCACAAGTTCTCAACTGGTAGTGTCATTAAATAGAACCCACAAAACACCAGTCTCAACGTCAACAGTGAAGAGGCGACTCCGGGATGCTGGCCTTCTAGGAACACAGCTCTGTCAATAGAGGCAGAGACTCTGGAGGACTGATCATTTGGTACAAATCCCAACTACAAAATCTAATTGCTCCCCTCAAAATTGGTAAATATCACATTTGGTTATAACTGAAAAAATTCTTTGTACTGACAGAAAAAGATGTATTCCTTTGCGCAATATTTATCCCCCCCCCTCAGAATCCCCATATTACTCAGAGGGGACATTCCCAACCTTGAGGAAGAGACGTGCCATTTCCAGGCCCAGGGAAATGTGCTCATCTGTGGGGACACAAATGTGGCACAGAAACACGACCTGATCTAAGGAGAACACGAGGGCATTAGGTAGGTTGTGGGTAATTGTCTATGTCTAACGTTAGTAGCTTGTGTTGCACTTTCGTTTGTAGCTTCACGGTCATTTGTTGTTTTGTTTCGTTTTTGTAAAAGTGTTCGTTTCGTGTTTCATCTTCTCTAATAAAAGAAGATGTATTCGTATCACGCTGCGCCTTGGTCCTCTCTTCCACATCAAGACGATCGTGACAGAATTACCTACACCCTGTCTAATGCCTATGGCTGCCTTAAATATGGCTCCCAATCAGAGACAACGATAGACAGCTGTCTCTGATTGAGAACCACTCAGGCAACCATAGACACACCTAGACACCTACACTGAACACAACCCCATAAACTCTACCAAAACCCCCTAGACACTACAAACAACCTCGACTAGACAAAAACACACAAACATCCCCCATGTCACACCCTGACCTAACTAAAATAATAAAGAAAACAAAAATAACTAAGGCCAGGGCG
>NC_092088.1:100453393-100471585 GCF_045679555.1 Salvelinus alpinus
GGGTTCTGGACCCAGGTACCTACTCTGGTTACAGGTGTGTTAGTGCCATGTGGGTTCTGGACCCAGGTACCTACTCTGGTTACAGGTGTGTTAGTGACATGTGGGTTCTGGACCCAGGTACCTACTCTGGTTACAGGTGTGTTAGTGACATGTGGGTTCTGGACCCAGGTACCTACTCTGGTTACAGGTGTGTTAGTGCCATGTGGGTTCTGGACCCAGGTACCTACTCTGGTTACAGGTGTGTTAGTGACATGTGGGTTCTGGACCCAGGTACCTACTCTGGTTACAGGTGTGTTAGTGCCATGTGGGTTCTGGACCCAGGTACCTACTCTGGTTACAGGTGTGTTAGTGCCATGTGGGTTCTGGACCCAGGTACCTACTCTGGTTACAGGTGTGTTAGTGCCATGTGGGTTCTGGACCCAGGTACCTACTCTGGTTACAGGTGTGTTAGTGCCATGTGGGTTCTGGACCCAGGTACCTACTCTGGTTACAGGTGTGTTAGTGCCATGTGGGTTCTGGACCCAGGTACCTACTCTGGTTACAGGTGTGTTAGTGACATGTGGGTTCTGGACCCAGGTACCTACTCTGGTTACAGGTGTGTTAGTGCCATGTGGGTTCTGGACCCAGGTACCTACTCTGGTTACAGGTGTGTTAGTGCCATGTGGGTTCTGGACCCAGGTACCTACTCTGGTTACAGGTGTGTTAGTGCCATGTGGGTTCTGGACCCAGGTACCTACTCTGGTTACAGGTGTGTTAGTGCCATGTGGGTTCTGGACCCAGGTACCTACTCTGGTTACAGGTGTGTTAGTGCCATGTGGGTTCTGGACCCAGGTACCTACTCTGGTTACAGGTGTGTTAGTGCCATGTGGGTTCTGGACCCAGGTACCTACTCTGGTTACAGGTGTGTTAGTGACATGTGGGTTCTGGACCCAGGTACCTACTCTGGTTACAGGTGTGTTAGTGATATGTGGGTTCTGGACCCAGGTACCTACTCTGGTTACAGGTGTGTTAGTGACATGTGGGTTCTGGACCCAGGTACCTACTCTGGTTACAGGTGTGTTAGTGACATGTGGGTTCTGGACCCAGGTACCTACTCTGGTTACAGGTGTGTTAGTGACATGTGGGTTCTGGACCCAGGTACCTACTCTGGTTACAGGTGTGTTAGTGATATGTGGGTTCTGGACCCAGGTACCTACTCTGGTTACAGGTGTGTTAGTGCCATGTGGGTTCTGGACCCAGGTACCTACTCTGGTTACAGGTGTGTTAGTGATATGTGGGTTCTGGACCCAGGTACCTACTCTGGTTACAGGTGTGTTAGTGATATGTGGGTTCTGGACCCAGGTACCTGCTCTGGTTACAGGTGTATTCAACACCTCCGAGGTGTCTATGATGTCACCGGTATCCCCTGAACACCGTGGGGGATGAGTAGACAGACAGTTTCATTTTGTGACAAAATGTCCTACCAGTCAGTTAATAATCTTAGTTTCTGTTAACCTCATTGTCAATGTGCCAAAATAAACAAACATACACACACACACACACATAAACTCCACTGTAAACCTTCTGACAAAAGTGTTTGAAATGTGACCAGAAGAGTTGAATGGTTACCAGCCTGAGCATGTGCTATGGCCACTCGTGTCAAGTAAACAATATCCCATTTATATTCTGATCAGGAACGTAGTGTCATTATTAGGACAGCCTATAGGAAGCCTGCTCTATAGTCCAGTTATATTCTGATCAGGAACGTAGTGGTGTTATTAGGACAGCCTATAGGAAGCCTGCTCTATAGTCCAGTTATATTCTGATCAGGAACTTAGTGGTGTTATTAGGACAGCCTATAGGAAGCCTGCTCTATCGTCCAGTTATATTCTGATCAGGAACGTAGTGTCATTATTAGGACAGCCTATAGGAAGCCTGCTCTATAGTCCAGTTATATTCTGATCAGGAACGTAGTGTTGTTATTAGGACAGCCTATAGGAAGCCTGCTCTATAGTCCAGTTATATTCTGATCAGGAACTTAGTGGTGTTATTAGGACAGCCTATAGGAAGCCTGCTCTATATCCCAGTTATATTCTGATCAGGAACTTAGTGGTGTTATTAGGACAGCCTATAGGAAGCCTGCTCTATAGTCCAGTTATATTCTGATCAGGAACTTAGTGGTGTTATTAGGACAGCCTATAGGAAGCCTGCTCTATAGTCCAGTTATATTCTGATCAGGAACTTAGTGGTGTTATTAGGACAGCCTATAGGAAGCCTGCTCTATCGTCCAGTTATATTCTGATCAGGAACTTAGTGGTGTTATTAGGACAGCCTATAGGAAGCCTGCTCTATAGTCCAGTTATATTCTGATCAGGAACTTAGTGGTGTTATTAGGACAGCCTATAGGAAGCCTGCTCTATAGTCCAGTTATATTCTGATCAGGAACTTAGTGGTGTTATTAGGACAGCCTATAGGAAGCCTGCTCTATAGTCCAGTTATATTCTGATCAGGAACTTAGTGGTGTTATTAGGACAGCCTATAGGAAGCCTGCTCTATAGTCCAGTTATATTCTGATCAGGAACTTAGTGGTGTTATTAGGACAGCCTATAGGAAGCCTGCTCTATCGTCCAGTTATATTCTGATCAGGAACGTAGTGTCATTATTAGGACAGCCTATAGGAAGCCTGCTCTATAGTCCAGTTATATTCTGATCAGGAACGTAGTGTTGTTATTAGGACAGCCTATAGGAAGCCTGCTCTATAGTCCAGTTATATTCTGATCAGGAACTTAGTGGTGTTATTAGGACAGCCTATAGGAAGCCTGCTCTATAGTCCAGTTATATTCTGATCAGGAACTTAATGTTGTTATTAGGACAGCCTATAGGAAGCCTGCTCTATAGTCCAGTTATATTCTGATCAGGAACGTAGTGTCATTATTAGGACAGCCTATAGGAAGCCTGCTCTATAGTCCAGTTATATTCTGATCAGGAACGTAGTGTTGTTATTAGGACAGCCTATAGGAAGCCTGCTCTATCGTCCAGTTATATTCTGATCAGGAACGTAGTGTCATTATTAGGACAGCCTATAGGAAGCCTGCTCTATAGTCCAGTTATATTCTGATCAGGAACGTAGTGTTGTTATTAGGACAGCCTATAGGAAGCCTGCTCTATAGTCCAGTTATATTCTGATCAGGAACTTAGTGGTGTTATTAGGACAGCCTATAGGAAGCCTGCTCTATAGTCCAGTTATATTCTGATCAGGAACTTAATGTTGTTATTAGGACAGCCTATAGGAAGCCTGCTCTATAGTCCAGTTATATTCTGATCAGGAACTTAGTGGTGTTATTAGGACAGCCTATAGGAAGCCTGCTCTATAGTCCAGTTATATTCTGATCAGGAACTTAGTGGTGTTATTAGGACAGCCTATAGGAAGCCTGCTCTATAGCCCAGTTATATTCTGATCAGGAACTTAGTGGTGTTATTAGGACAGCCTATAGGAAGCCTGCTCTATAGTCCAGTTATATTCTGATCAGGAACTTAGTGGTGTTATTAGGACAGCCTATAGGAAGCCTGCTCTATAGTCCAGTTATATTCTGATCAGGAACTTAGTGGTGTTATTAGGACAGCCTATAGGAAGCCTGCTCTATAGTCCAGTTATATTCTGATCAGGAACTTAGTGGTGTTATTAGGACAGCCTATAGGAAGCCTGCTCTATAGTCCAGTTATATTCTGATCAGAAACTTAGTGGTGTTATTAGGACAGCCTATAGGAAGCCTGCTCTATAGTCCAGTTATATTCTGATCAGGAACTTAGTGGTGTTATTAGGACAGCCTATAGGAAGCCTGCTCTATCGTCCAGTTATATTCTGATCAGGAACGTAGTGTCATTATTAGGACAGCCTATAGGAAGCCTGCTCTATAGTCCAGTTATATTCTGATCAGGAACGTAGTGTTGTTATTAGGACAGCCTATAGGAAGCCTGCTCTATAGTCCAGTTATATTCTGATCAGGAACTTAGTGGTGTTATTAGGACAGCCTATAGGAAGCCTGCTCTATAGTCCAGTTATATTCTGATCAGGAACTTAATGTTGTTATTAGGACAGCCTATAGGAAGCCTGCTCTATAGTCCAGTTATATTCTGATCAGGAACGTAGTGTCATTATTAGGACAGCCTATAGGAAGCCTGCTCTATAGTCCAGTTATATTCTGATCAGGAACGTAGTGTTGTTATTAGGACAGCCTATAGGAAGCCTGCTCTATCGTCCAGTTATATTCTGATCAGGAACGTAGTGTTGTTATTAGGACAGCCTATAGGAAGCCTGCTCTATAGTCCAGTTATATTCTGATCAGGAACTTAGTGGTGTTATTAGGACAGCCTATAGGAAGCCTGCTCTATAGTCCAGTTATATTCTGATCAGGAACTTAGTGGTGTTATTAGGACAGCCTATAGGAAGCCTGCTCTATCGTCCAGTTATATTCTGATCAGGAACGTAGTGTCATTATTAGGACAGCCTATAGGAAGCCTGCTCTATAGTCCAGTTATATTCTGATCAGGAACGTAGTGTTATTATTAGGACAGCCTATAGGAAGCCTGCTCTATAGTCCAGTTATATTCTGATCAGGAACTTAGTGGTGTTATTAGGACAGCCTATAGGAAGCCTGCTCTATAGTCCAGTTATATTCTGATCAGGAAGTTAGTGTTGTTATTAGGACAGCCTATAGGAAGCCTGCTCTATAGTCCAGTTATATTCTGATCAGGAACTTAGTGTTATTAGGACAGCCTATAGGAAGCCTGCTCCATAGTCCAGTTATATTCTGATCAGGAACGTAGTGTTGTTATTAGGACAGCCTATAGGAAGCCTGCTCTATAGTCCAGTTATATTCTGATCAGGAACGTAGTGGTGTTATTAGGACAGCCTATAGGAAGCCTGCTCTATAGTCCAGTTATAATCTGATCAGGAACGTAGTGTTATTAGGACAGCCTATAGGAAGCCTGCTCTATAGTCCAGTTATATTCTGATCAGGAACGTAGTGGTGTTATTAGGACAGCCTATAGGAAGCCTGCTCTATAGTCCAGTTATATTCTGATCAGGAACGTAGTGTTATTATTAGGACAGCCTATAGGAAGCCTGCTCTATAGTCCAGTTATATTCTGATCAGGAACTTAGTGGTGTTATTAGGACAGCCTATAGGAAGCCTGCTCTATAGTCCAGTTATATTCTGATCAGGAACGTAGTGTTATTAGGACAGCCTATAGGAAGCCTGCTCTATAGTCCAGTTATAATCTGATCAGGAACTTAATGTTGTTATTAGGACAGCCTATAGGAAGCCTGCTCTATAGTCCAGTTATATTCTGATCAGGAACTTAGTGGTGTTATTAGGACAGCCTATAGGAAGCCTGCTCTATAGGCCAGTTATATTCTGATCAGGAACGTAGTGGTGTTATTAGGACAGCCGATAGGAAGCCTGCTCTATAGTCCAGTTATATTCTGATCAGGAACGTAGTGGTGTTATTAGGACAGCCTATAGGAAGCCTGCTCTATAGTCCAGTTATATTCTGATCAGGAACGTAGTGGTGTTATTAGGACAGCCTATAGGAAGCCTGCTCTATAGTCCAGTTATATTCTGATCAGGAAGTTAGTGTTGTTATTAGGACAGCCTATAGGACGCCTGCTCTATAGTCCAGTTATATTCTGATCAGGAACTTAATGTTGTTATTAGGACAGCCTATAGAAAGCCTGCTCTATAGTCCAGTTATATTCTGATCAGGAACTTAGTGGTGTTATTAGGACAGCCTATAGGAAGCCTGCTCTATAGTCCAGTTATATTCTGATCAGGAAGTTAGTGTTGTTATTAATAATGGATGTAACCACGGCTGCTTGTATTTTATAAATGTAACACACCAACCGTGTTGAGGAAATACTTGTGGAGAGCGCATCATTAAATATAGAGTATTATGTGGTAAGGACATGTCACAGTGAAGCATCGAGGGCTACGGCGCCATGCAGATTGGGACTTGTTAGTTGATGTAGGTTAGAAAACGATCGGTTGTCTCCTTCACATCAGTAACCACAGGAAGACAGACAACAACCACATGACAGTGAGGGGACTCCTGCAGAGCAGAGAAGATGACTCCACCTACAGCTTGACATTAAAACCCTTTCGATTGTCTCTTCTCAACAACGCCTGTATGTGTAAAGCAAATCAGTTCCACTTTGTTCTTCAACCCAGGGCTCAACTTGAAAGAGACGGCGATCTCAGTGTGACTTCCCTGGTTATAAATAAAGGATCAATGACATAACGAAGATAAACACTCATTATTAAAGGTGACCGTACCTTGTTCTTCCAGGATTCCATTTGGTATTTTCTTGTCGACTGCTGTGACGACCTCCTTTCTCTGGTTTCTCAACCTGCCAGGTGGAACGAGAGACAGAGGAAAAAGAAGAAGATAGAGAACAGGAGGATGACGGATTAAAGGACATAAAGGGATATATTTTACCTGCGACTATTAGTCAAGTTCACTCCAAAACATCAGTTCTAAGTTCTAAGAACTAACAGTTCTAAGAACTAACAGTTCTAAGTTCTAACAGTTCTAAGTTCTAAGAACTAACAGTTCTAAGTTCTAACAGTTCTAAGTTCTAACAGTTCTAAGTTCTAAGAACTAACAGTTCTAAGTTCTAACAGTTCTAAGTTCTAAGAACTAACAGTTCTAAGTTCTAACAGTTCTAAGTTCTAACAGTTCTAAGTTCTAAGAAATAACAGTTCTAAGTTCTAAGATCTAACCGTTCTAAGTTCTAAGATCTAACAGTTCTAAGTTCTAAGAACTAACAGTTGTAAGTTCTAAGTTAAAAACTTTAGTTACACGTTATATAAAGCACACAAATACGTTGGTATACCATCTGAAACTGGAAAAGTTGTTTTTTCTCATTAGAGTCCAGGGTTGATGAGATCACAGAACACAGCACTGCTAGTTACAGCTACAGCAGGTCTCTCTCTTTGACTTCAGCTCGTTCATACTAACCCGCCTGGCTGTGTAGTTTTCACTTTTACTGTAGCCAGCGTGAGGCATGAACAACTGCTAGCGGTTCATTTCCTGACTGGAGGCTCCGCCCTCTGCTGATTGGGGAGAGGAAGTGTGACGTCACCTTGGCCCTCGCCCTTGTCTGGCAGCACACACACACACTACCCCACCCTATGACTGGTACGTTACCTGAGGAAGTACCAGGCCAGCAGTATGCTGATGACAAGCAGCACGGAGATGACCAGCACGGTAGGCAGGACGTGGGAACTCTGGGACTTGGTGTTTTCTGGAAAGGAGAGGGAAGAAGGAAGAGGCAGAGGTTATGGACCAGAAATCTGTCCTTCCTCCGAAAGTGTGCACTTGTTCACTTCCCTTCATAGATTAGAAAGGAAATAGCGGAACCCTCCCTCGAGTCTAGCCCATGCCTCCACCAACCCAATGTAGTGAACGAGTACACACTTCAGGAGGTAGGAGAGGTTATTGGGGAGGATCCAGACAGCAGAGAGAGAGTCAACAAAGGAACAGGAAGACGCCTGTGGTAGAACAGAGAGTTGAGCGTAGCAGTACAATTACTAGATAGGTCAAAAGCCACCTCAGATCATGAATGTCCTTTCTGGTTATTTTATTTCTACGGGGCTACAGAGAGTTGAGCTCAGGCCAAGTGCTGAGCAGTGTTCAATGAGACACACTGTGACAAAAACAACCCTTTTCTTATTGGACTACAGCAGATAGTACCGCTCTGTTTCAGAGTGTTTTCATCCGTGTTGTCCCTACTGAACACAACCCTACTCTGGTGGATGACAGGTGGGAATTAAGGTTGGCAGGCAACTAGACCCATTATTATGGTCTGGATGGAGGCCTGATTTAAGATCTGACTTGGCTATGTCCCAAATGGCACCCTATTCCCTATATAGTGCACTACTTTTGACCATAGCCCTATGGACCCTGAGAAAAAGTAGTGCACTATATTGGGAATAGGCTGTCATTTGGGCTGCAAACTTTGTCTAGGGAGATAAGTACCCGGGACAAGCTCCTCTAAACCTGAGAGACAGAAAGGCTGCTGTTAAGGGTTATCTCATTTAAACCTGAGAGACAGAAGGGCTGCTGTTAAGGTTTATCTCATTTAAACCTGAGAGACAGAAGGGCTGCTGTTAAGGGTTATCTCATTTAAACCTGAGAGACAGAAGGGCTACTGTTAAGGGTTATCTCATTTAAACCTGAGAGACAGAAGGGCTACTGTTAAGGGTTATCTCATTTAAACCTGAGAGACAGAAGGGCTGCTGTTAAGGGTTATCTCATTTAAACCTGAGAGACAGAAGGGCTGCTGTTAAGGGTTATCTCATTTAAACCTGAGAGACAGAAGGGCTGTTGTTAAGGGTTATCTCATTTAAACCTGAGAGACAGAAGGACTGCTGTTAAGGGTTATCTCATTTAAACCTGAGAGACAGAAGGGCTGCTGTTAAGGGTTATCTCATTTAAACCTGAGAGAGACAGAAGGGCTGCTGTTAAGGGTTATCTAATTTAAACCTGAGAGACAGAAGGGCTGCTGTTAAGGGTTATCTCATTTAAACCTGAGAGACAGAAGGGCTGGGCTGCTGTTAAGGGTTATCTCATTTAAACCTGAGAGAGACAGAAGGGCTGCTGTTAAGGGTTATCTCATTTAAACCTGAGAGACAGAAGGGCTGCTGTTAAGGGTTATCTCATTTAAACCTGAGAGACAGAAGGGCTGCTGTTAAGGGTTATCTCATTTAAACCTGAGAGAGACAGAAGGGCTGCTGTTAAGGGTTATCTCGTTTAAACCTGAGAGAGACAGAAGGGCTGCTGTTAAGGGTTATCTCATTTAAACCTGAGAGAGACAGAAGGGCTGCTGTTAAGGGTAATCTCATTTAAACCTGAGAGACAGAAGGGCTGCTGTTAAGGGTTATCTCATTTAAACCTGAGAGACAGAAGGGCTGCTGTTAAGGGTTATCTCATTTAAACCTGAGAGAGACAGAAGGGCTGCTGTTAAGGGTTATCTCATTTAAACCTGAGAGACAGAAGGGCTGCTGTTAAGGGTGAGGGTTATCTCATTTAAACCTGAGAGAGAAGGGCTGCTGTTAAGGGTTATCTCATTTAAACCTGAGAGACAGAAGGGCTACTGTTAAGGGTTATCTCATTTAAACCTGAGAGACAGAAGGACTGCTGTTAAGGGTTATCTCATTTAAACCTGAGAGACAGAAGGGCTGGGCTGCTGTTAAGGGTTATCTCATTTAAACCTGAGAGACAGAAGGGCTGCTGTTAAGGGTTATCTCATTTAAACCTGAGAGACAGAAGGGCTGCTGTTAAGGGTTATCTCATTTAAACCTGAGAGACAGAAGGGCTGCTGTTAAGGGTTATCTAATTTAAACCTGAGAGACAGAAGGGCTGCTGTTAAGGGTTATCTCATTTAAACCTGAGAGACAGAAGGGCTGCTGTTAAGGGTTATCTCATTTAAACCTGAGAGAGACAGAAGGGCTGCTGTTAAGGGTTACCTCATTTAAACCTGAGAGACAGAAGGGCTGCTGTTAAGGGTTATCTCATTTACACCTGAGAGACAGAAGGGCTGTTGTTAAGGGTTATCTCATTTAAACCTGAGAGACAGAAGGGCTGCTGTTAAGGGTTATCTCATTTAAACATGAGAGACAGAAGGGCTGCTGTTAAGGGTTATCTCATTTAAACCTGAGAGACAGAAGGGCTGCTGTTAAGGGTTATCTCATTTAAACCTGAGAGACAGAAGGGCTGCTGTTAAGGGTTATCTCATTTAAACCTGAGAGACAGAAGGGCTGCTGTTAAGGGTTATCTCATTTAAACCTGAGAGAGACAGAAGGGCTGGGCTGCTGTTAAGGCATTCACAGCCAGCCATTTGGCCTGTTTACAAATGACAACAACATGGTAAATTACTGGCTAAACTAATCCACTCCAGCTTTACTATGATCCTGTAATAATAATGGAAGGATGGACAATAGTACCTTTATCAGACAGTGGAGGATATACTATAGTTTAGACACAGGCCTTACTGTGTATTTACTGTTTAGAAACAGTTATTACATGTTACTGAGTCAGGAAAACAAACGTCACAAACAGTTTTATAATTCTGGGCCTTTTTGACCACGTTACACGTGAGGTAGTGTACTGTATGTCTCCAGAAGAACATTCTACCTGTCAATTACATCCGTCTCACTTACCACCAGTCTGGTCTTCGTTGGACGTGTCATTGGTCGTTAACGTGATTGCCACCAAAAACAGAACTGGGACCATTGTGACTGAGAGAGAGAGAGAGAGACACAGATAATAACAGTTATTAACAGGTGAAACAAATGGATGATTCATTCCTGATTTTAAAAAATACAATGTGAAAAAAGTACAATCTGTATTTGATTAGATTAGATTTGATTAGGATCTGTTTTAGTCCTCATTTGGACTAATCTTTCAAGAGTCCTTAAACATAAAAATACTATTTATAATACGATTATATTTTCACATATAAACACACTGTTACAAAACAGACATAATACACTGACATATTGACTAGATAAATACTCAGTCTATAAAGATAGATTAATTCTTCTACCATAGTCCAGCACAACTTTCCTACATACAGTGGGGAGAACAAGTATTTGATACACTGCCGATTTTGCAGGTTTTCCTACTTACAAAGCATGTAGAGGTCTGTAATTTTTATCATAGGTACACTTCAACTGTGAGAGACGGAATCTAAAACAAAAATCCAGAAAATCACATTGTATGATTTTTAAGTAATTAATTTGCATTTTATTGCATGACTTAAGTATTTGATCACCTACCAACCAGTAAGAATTCCGGCTCTCACAGACCTGTTAGTTTTTCTTTAAGAAGCCCTCCTGTTCTCCACTCATTACCTGTATTAACTGCACCTGTTTGAACTCGTTACCTGTATAAAAGACACCTGTCCACACACTCAATCAAACAGACTCCAACCTCTCCACAATGGCCAAGACCAGAGAGCTGTGTAAGGACATCAGGGATAAAATTGTAGACCTGCACACGGCTGGGATGGGCTACAGGACAATAGGCAAGCAGCTTGGTGAGAAGGCAACAACTGTTAGCGCAATTATTAGAAAATGGAAGAAGTTCAAGATGACGGTCAATCACCCTCGGTCTGGGGCTCCATGCAAGATCTCACCTCGTGGGGCATCAATGATCATGAGAAAGGTGAGGGATCAGCCCAGAACTACACGGCAGGACCTGGTCAATGACCTGAAGAGAGCTGGGACCACAGTCTCAAAGAAAACCATTAGTAACACACTACACCGTCATGGATTAAAATCCTGCAGCGCACGCAAGGTCCACCTGCTCAAGCCAGCGCATGTCCAGGCCCGTCTGAAGTTTGCCAATGACCATCTGGATGATCCAGAGGAGGAATGGGAGAAGGTCATGTGGTCTGATGAGACAAAAATAGAGCTTTTTGGTCTAAACTCCACTCGCCGTGTTTGGAGGAAGAAGAAGGATGAGTACAACCCCAAGAACACCATCCCAACCGTGAAGCATGGAGGTGGAAACATCATTCTTTGGGGATGCTTTTCTGCAAAGGGTACAGGATGACTGCACCGTATTGAGGGGAGGATGGATGGGGCCATGTATCGCGAGATCTTGGCCAACAACCTCCTTCCCTCAGTAAGAGCATTGAAGATGGGTCGTGGCTGGGTCTTCCAGCATGACAACGACCCGAAACACACAGCCAGGGCAACTAAGGAGTGGCGCCGTAAGAAGCATCTCAAGGTCCTGGAGTGGCCTAGCCAGTCTCCAGACCTGAACCCAATAGAAAATCTTTGGAGGGAGCTGAAAGTCCGTATTGCCCAGCGACAGCCCCGAAACCTGAAGGATCTGGAGAAGATCTGTATGGAGGAGTGGGCCAAAATCCCTGCTGCAGTGTGTGCAAACCTGGTCAAGAACTACAGGAAACGTATGATCTCTGTAATTGCAAACAAAGGTTTCTGTACCAAATATTAAGATCTGCTTTTCTGATGTATCAAATACTTATGTCATGCAATAAAATGCAAATTAATTACTTAAAAATCATACAATGTGATTTTCTGGATTTTTGTTTTAGATTCCGTCTCTCATAGTTGAAGTGTACCCATGATAGAAATTACAGACCTCTACATGCTTTGTAAGTAGGAAAACCTGCAAAATCGGCAGTGTATCAAATACTTGTTCTCCCCACTGTATTATATTTCAGTGGTTTGGAAGTATTGATTGAATTTAGATATTGAAAGGTTTCTGGTTTGCTCAGTTAAATTATTCAATTTCTTTATTGCTCTGAATCTAAATGTTATTTTGCCTATTTCTCTTTTCTGTCTGGATAACACATAGATGGTGGACAATCTATTCCTAGTATTTACTGAATGTCTGTCTCTTACCAACTGAATACCGTTGTGAAGAGAGTTTGGCTGTTTTAAATGGTGTAAATTATGAAATAAAATAAGCACGTTTTTATCAATTATCTTGTTGATTGACGACCAACCAAGAGCATTGCACATGACTGTATTCAAAAGGCGGATCTCAGACCACTCAGACTGTAGTCTTCTGCCAATAAAGCAGAAAACGTTGTCATGGTAATGCCCTATTTGTCCACATGGTGGGCCAATAGACTAACGGACCAAACATCAGGAAACCATGGCACTGCTTACGTTTTGTCCACATGGTGGGCCAATAGACTAACAGACCAAACATCAGGAAACCATGTCACTGCTTACGTTTTGTCCACAAGGTGGGCCAATAGACTAACGGACCAAACATCAGGAAACCATGTCACTGCTTACGTTTTGTCCACATGGTGGGCCAATAGACTAACGGACCAAACATCAGGAAACCATGTCACTGCTTACGTTTTGTGGGGGAAAAACACACTTCAAACATTTCAAATATTGAAATAAATACACGATTGTTCAAATTCCTGTTTCATGTTTATGGGGATATTTTCCAGATTTGCATGTGATGTTAAAAAATGGTATGTTAATGAAAAGCACATGCAGTAAAGTATTTATACACACATCCATCTATACATATCACTATGGACACACGTCTCTTAGTTTACAGCCTCAGTAAGGTAGTTAAACACACATACCATCTATACATATCACTATGGACACGTCTCTTAGTTTACAGCCTCAGTAAGGTATTTAAACACACATCCATCTATACATATCACTATGGACACACGTCTCTTAGTTTACTGGCTGGCTGTATACCAGAGCATTGGCTGGCTGGCTGTATACCAGAGCATTGGCTGGCTGACTGTATACCAGAGCATTGGCTGGCTGGCTGTATACCAGAGCATTGGCTGGCTGGCTGTATACCAGAGCATTGGCTGGCTGGCTGTATACCAGAGCATTGGCTGGCTGACTGTATACCAGAGCATTGGCTGGCTGGCTGTATACCAGAGCATTGGCTGGCTGGCTGTATACCAGAGCATTGGCTGGTTGGCTTGTTGGTTGGCTGGCTGTATACCAGAGCATTCGCTGGTTGGCTGGCTGTCTGTATACCAGAGCATTGGCTGGCTGGGGCAGATCATTTTGAGAGAGGGGACTGGGAGAGCAATCTGTAGCCAGCCATGAGATAAGTCACTGTAGTATGGAGAGGAACATCAACCCCTCAGCCTGGAGCCCCAGCTGATATCACCATGATAAACACTGCTCCCCCACCATCACCACTATCACCATGCTAAACCTCTATCCTCATCATGATACCATGCTAAACCGCTATCCTCATAATGATACCATGCTAAACCTCTATCCTCATAATGATACCATGCTAAACCCCTATCCTCATCATGATACCATGCTAAACCCCTATCCTCATCATGATACCATGCTAAACCTCTATCCTCATAATGATACCATGCTATACCTCTATCCTCATAATGATACCATGCTAAACCCCTATCCTCATAATGATACCATGCTAAACCTCTATCCTCATAATGATACCATGCTATACCTCTATCCTCATAATGATACCATGCTAAACCCCTATCCTCATAATGATACCATGCTAAACCTCTATCCTCATAATGATACCATGCTAAACCTCTATCCTCATAATGATACCATGCTAAACCTCTATCCTCATCATGATACCATGCTAAACCCCTATCCTCATCATGATACCATGCTAAACCGCTATCATCATCATGATACCATGCTAAACCTCTATCCTCTTCATGATACCATGCTAAACCTCTATCCTCATCATGATACCATGCTAAACCTCTATCATCATAATGATACCATGCTAAACCTCTATCCTCATCATGATACCATGCTAAACCTCTATCCTCATCATGATACCAAGCTAAACCTCTATCCTCATCATGATACCAAGCTAAACCTCTATCCTCATAATGATACCATGCTAAACCTCTATCCTCATAATGACACCATACTAAACCTCTATCCTCATCATGATACCATGCTAAACCTCTATCCTCATCATGATACCATGCTAAACCTCTATCCTCACAATGACACCATGCTAAACCTCTATCCTCATCATGATACCATGCTAAACCTCTATCCTCATCGTGATACCATGCTAAACCGCTATCCTCATCATGATACCAAGCTAAACCTCTATCCTCATAATGATACCATGCTAAACCCCTATCCTCATCATGATACCAAGCTAAACCTCTATCCTCATAATGATACCATGCTAAACCCCTATCCTCATAATGATACCATGCTAAACCTCTATCCTCATCATGATACCATGCTAAACCTCTATCCTCATAATGATACCATGCTAAACCGCTATCCTCATCATGATACCATGCTAAACCGCTATCCTCATAATGATACCATGCTAAACCGCTACCATGCTAAACCGCTATCCTCATAATGATACCATGCTAAACCGCTATCCTCATAATGATACCATGCTAAACCTCTATCCTCATAATGATACCATGCTAAACCCCTATCCTCATCATGATACCATGCTAAACCCCTATCCTCATCATGATACCATGCTAAACCTCTATCCTCATAATGATACCATGCTAAACCGCTATCCTCATCACGATACCATGCTAAACCTCCATGCAACTCCCCAACGGGCTCGGGAGGCGTCGTCCAGACCCGGACGACCCCGGGCCAATTGTGAGCCCTATGGGACTCCCGATCACAGCCGGTCATCATAAAGCCCGGGACTGTAGTGACGCCTCTAGCACTGCGCCACTCGGGAGGCCTGAAACAATATATTGATCCTGTCTTGAATGAAAAGGTCATATTTAGCAATCATCCAAAATAAATGTGATCTCTGACGAGAGGCTCTCCTCCATCTCGCGTTATAAACACTACACTTGTCCATTCAGCCAGCTGCAGCTGTACATAGTCCATCTGTAAACTACCCACCCAATTTACCTACCTCACCCCCCATACTGCTTTTATTTATTTACTTTTCTGCTCTTTTGCACACCAGTATCTCTTCTTGCACATGATCATCTGATGATTTATCACTCCAGTGTTAATCTGCTAAATTGTAATTATTCGATTTATTGCCTACCTCATGCCTTTTGCACACATTGTATATAGATTCTCTTTTTTTCTACCATGTTATTGACTTGTTTATTGTTTACTCCATGTGTAACTCTGTGTTGTCTGTTCACACTGCTATGCTTTATCTTGGCCAGGTCGCAGTTGCAAATGAGAACTTGTTCTCAACTAGCCTACCTGGTTAAATAAAGGTGAAATAAAAAAAATAAAAAAAATAAAAAGTGGCGGGGCGAGACTCTGTGAAGGGGACATATGGCGTAATGAAATACATCACGATGTGTACTGGGGGCATCACACAGGCAGACTGGCAGCAGACTGGCAGCAGAGCAGACTGGCAGCAGACTGGCAGCAGAGCAGACTGGCAGCAGACTGGCAGCAGACTGGCAGCAGAGCAGACTGGCAGCAGACTGGCAGCAGACTGGCAGCAGAGCAGACTGGCAGCAGACTGGCAGCAGACTGGCAGCAGAGCAGACTGGCAGCAGACTGGCAGCAGAGCAGACTGGCAGCAGACTGGCAGCAGACTGGCAGCAGACTGGCAGCAGAGCAGACTGGCAGCAGACTGGCAGCAGACTGGCAGCAGAGCAGACTGGCAGCAGACTGGCAGCAGACTGGCAGCAGAGCAGACTGGCAGCAGACTGGCAGCAGAGCAGACTGGCAGCAGACTGGCAGCAGAGCAGACTGGCAGCAGACTGGCAGCAGACTGGCAGCAGACTGGCAGCAGAGCAGACTGGCAGCAGACTGGCAGCAGACTGGCAGCACTGGCAGCAGAGCTGGCAGCAGACTGGCAGCAGACTGGCAGCAGACTGGCAGCAGACTGGCAGCAGACTGGCAGCAGAGCAGACTGGCAGCAGACTGGCAGCAGACTGGCAGCAGAGCAGACTGGCAGCAGACTGGCAGCAGACTGGCAGCAGACTGGCAGCAGACTGGCAGCAGAGCAGACTGGCAGCAGACTGGCAGCAGACTGGCAGCAGAGTAGACTGGCAGCAGAGCAGACTGGCAGCAGAGCAGACTGGCAGCAGACTGACAGCAGACTGGCAGCAGAGCAGACTGGCAGCAGACTGGCAGCAGAGCAGACTGGCAGCAGACTGGCAGCAGACTGGCAGCAGAGCAGACTGGCAGCAGACTGGCAGCAGACTGGCAGCAGAGCAGACTGGCAGCAGACTGGCAGCAGACTGGCAGCAGAGCAGACTGGCAGCAGACTGGCAGCAGAGCAGACTGGCAGCAGACTGGCAGCAGACTGGCAGCAGAGCAGACTGGCAGCAGACTGGCAGCAGAGCAGACTGGCAGCAGACTGGCAGCAGACTGGCAGCAGACTGGCAGCAGAGCAGACTGGCAGCAGACTGGCAGCAGAGCAGACTGGCAGCAGACTGGCAGCAGACTGGCAGCAGAGCAGACTGGCAGCAGACTGGCAGCAGACTGGCAGCAGAGCAGACTGGCAGCAGACTGGCAGCAGACTGGCAGCAGAGCAGACTGGCAGCAGACTGGCAGCAGAGCAGACTGGCAGCAGACTGGCAGCAGAGCAGACTGGCAGCAGACTGGCAGCAGACTGGCAGCAGACTGGCAGCAGAGCAGACTGGCAGCAGACTGGCAGCAGACTGGCAGCAGACTGGCAGCAGAGCAGACTGGCAGCAGACTGGCAGCAGACTGGCAGCAGACTGGCAGCAGACTGGCAGCAGACTGGCAGCAGAGCAGACTGGCAGCAGACTGGCAGCAGACTGGCAGCAGAGCAGACTGGCAGCAGACTGGCAGCAGACTGGCAGCAGACTGGCAGCAGACTGGCAGCAGAGCAGACTGGCAGCAGACTGGCAGCAGACTGGCAGCAGAGCAGACTGGCAGCAGACTGGCAGCAGACTGGCAGCAGACTGGCAGCAGACTGGCAGCAGAGCAGACTGGCAGCAGACTGGCAGCAGACTGGCAGCAGAGTAGACTGGCAGCAGAGCAGACTGGCAGCAGAGCAGACTGGCAGCAGACTGACAGCAGAGCAGACTGGCAGCAGACTGGCAGCAGAGCAGACTGGCAGCAGACTGGCAGCAGACTGGCAGCAGAGCAGACTGGCAGCAGAGCAGACTGGCAGCAGAGCATGCAGTGTGAGAAGCACAGAGAGGAGGAGGTCGGACAGAGAGCAGCAGATAATGGATACTACAGAAGGAAGATATTTCTGATTTCCTGGGTTCGGCAGGGCAGGGCCTTAAATTTGGCAATCGGGCCTGGGTAGGGTAGGGCAGGGCCTGAACATTGGCAATCGGGCCTGGGTAGGGTAGGGCAGGGCCTGAACATTGGCAATCGGGCCCGGGTAGGGTAGGGCAGGGCCTGAACATTGGCAATCGGGCCCGGGTAGGGTAGGGCAGGGCCTGAACATTGGCAATCGGGCCTGGGTAGGGTAGGGCAGGGCCTGAACATTGGCAATCGGGCCCGGGTAGGGTAGGGCAGGGCCTGAACATTGGCAATCGGGCCTGGGTAGGGTAGGGCAGGGCCTGAACATTGGCAATCGGGCCTGGGTAGGGTAGGGCAGGGCCTGAACATTGGCAATCGGGCCCGGGTAGGGTAGGGCAGGGCCTGAACATTGGCAATCGGGCCCGGGTAGGGTAGGGCAGGGCCTGAACATTGGCAATCGGGCCCGGGTAGGGTAGGGCAGGGCCTGAAC
>NC_092088.1:100481685-100504185 GCF_045679555.1 Salvelinus alpinus
AGAGGGAGAGGGGGATGGAGGAGAGGATCAGACTGCTGGAGGAGAGGTTGAGGGGGATGGCATGTGACAGAGAACAACCCACTAGGGAGGTGGTCATCCCCACAGAGACGCCAGCAGAACAGCCCACCTCAGCACCGGACAAAAGTCTCGACACCACAGCAGAACAGTCCACACCAGACCCTGACCATAGAAACGACATCACAACAGAACAGACAAAAGAAAAACCCCAAGCCCAGCAGCTCTCACCCCCCCTGAGCACCCCCCCCTGTCAGCCACCCTGATAGCCCTCCTGACAACCCCCCCAGACCCACTGAGGACAAACACAAGACACAGATTGTCCTTCTTATGGACTCAAATGGGAAATATATAGAAGAAAAAAAACTTTTCCCCAAACACAGTGTGTCTAAACTCTGGTGTCCAAACACCCAGCGCGCCCTAGACCTTCTGTCTGAGGACAAACTAGGCTCACCTAGCCACATAATAATACACACAGGCACAAACGACCTGAGAGCACAGCAGGAAAGGGTGGCCACAGCACTGAAGGGAGTGATTGAAAAAGCTTCTTCTACTTTCCCCAACGCACAAGTGGTTATCTCCACCCTGCTACCACGAAAAGACTTCCACCCTGCTACAATACAGCGGGTAAACGCAAGCATTTCCCGTGACTGTGCCTCAAAACCAAATGTTTTCCTGGCCCACCACTCCACCCTGGACTTGAACAGCCTCTATGACCAGGTCCACCTCTACAAGGCAGCAGTGCCCACCTTTGCCCGGACTCTAAAGGACATCGCTCTCAAACGCAGCCCCAACACTTCACACAGGAGCAACAGATCAATAGACACCCCACCCAGACCAGCGAGACACCCTCCAAGACCTTCAGGACCCCCCCCCTGGACCTCCACATAGAGGACCCACGCCAAGACGACCTACATCCAGACCACAGCACCCCCAGACACACCCCCACCCCAACCAATCAACACCCCCCCACATCAACCATGCCCACACCCAATTTAGGCCCCCTCAGATCAGACCCATGCCACTCCTGCCCACCCCATGCACCCCACCCCCGCAAAGAGGGCATCAACATGGAAGTCACACATACGCCCAGGTAGTGAGCGGGCAAACAGGCCCAACCCCCACTCTTACACTCGCCCAAGCCAACGGCATGTACCAGATGCTCAGCAGGCTCTGCTCACACTTACTGGCCTGAGGCCAAACCACACGGCCAACAACATTGGACACTTCATTTCACAAGCATTTCGCTACACTCGCATTAACATCTGCTAACCATGTGTATGTGACTAATAAAATTTGATTTGATTTGATTTGATTTGATTTGAACAAAAAGCCTTCACTATATCATCCTGGAATATCCAAGGCCTGAGGTCATCTGCCTTTGGCCTAAAGAGCAGGAACCCGGACTTCACCAAAGAAATCGGTAATGCAGACATTGTCATCCTGCAAGAAACCTGGTACAGAGGAGACGGACCCACTGGTTGCCCTCTAGGTTACAGAGAACTGGTAGTCCCATCCACCAAACTACCAGGTGTGAAACAGGGAAGGGACTCAGGGGGAATGCTAATTTGGTATAGAGCAGACCTAACTCACTCCATTAAATTAATCAAAACAGGAACATTTTACATTTGGCTAGAAATTCAAAAGGAAATTATCTTAACAGAGAAAAATGTCCTCCTGTGTGCTACCTATATCCCCCCACTAGAATCCCCATACTTTAATGAAGACAGCTTCTCCATCCTGAATGAGGAAATCAATCATTTCCAGGCCCAGGGACATGTATTAGTCTGTGGCGACCTAAATGCCAGAACTGGACAAGAACCTGACACCCTCAGCACACAGGGGGACAAACACCTACCTGGAGGTGACAGCATTCCCTCCCCCATATGCCCCCCTAGGCACAACTATGACAACATAACCAACAAAAACGGGTCACAACTCCTGCAGCTCTGTCGCACGCTGGGTATGTACATAGTCAATGGTAGGCTTCGAGGGGACTCCTATGGTAGGTTCACCTATAGCTCATCTCTTGGCAGTAGCACTGTAGACTACTTTATCACTGACCTCAACCCAGAGTCTCTCAGAGCGTTCACAGTCAGCCCACTGACACCCCTATCAGACCACAGCAAAATCACAGTCTACTTGAACAGAGCAATACTCAATCATGAGGCATCAAAGCCAAAGGAACTGAGTAACATTAAGAAATGCTATAGATGGAAGGAATGCAGTTTGGAAACCTACCAAAAAACAATTAGACAACAGCAAATTCAATCCCTTTTAGACAACTTCCTGGGTAAAACGTTCCACTGCAATAGTGAAGGTGTAAACTTGGCAGTAGAAAATCTTAACAGTATATTTGACCTCTCCGCTTCCCTATCAAACCTAAAAATCTCAAATAGAAAACCGAAGAAAATGAACAACAATGACAAATGGTTTGATGACGAATGCAAAAATCTAAGAAATAAATTGAGAAACCTGTCCAACCAAAAACATAGAGACCCGGAAAACCTGAGTCTACGCCTTCACTATGGTGAATCACTAAAACAATACAGAAATACACTACGGAAAAAGAAGGAACAGCACGTCAGAAATCAGCTCAATGTAATTGAACAATCCATAGACTCTAACCACTTCTGGGAAAATTGGAAAACACTAAACAAACAACAACACGAAGAATTATCTATCCAAAATGGATAGATAATTCTTCAATCTTTTTGGCTCTATAACAAAGAATAAAGAGCAAAAACATATACATGATCAAATACAAATCCTTGAATCAACTATTAAAGACTACCAGAACCCACTGGATTCTCCAATTACCTTGAACGAGTTACAGGACAAAATAAAAACCCTCCAACCCAAAAAGGCCTGTGGTGTTGATGGTATCCTTAATGAAATGATCAAATATACAGACAACAAATTCCAATTGGCTATACTAAAACTCTTTAACATCGTCCTTAGCTCTGGCATCTTCCCCAATATTTGGAACCAAGGACTGATCACCCCAATCCACAAAAGTGGAGACAAATTTGACCCCAATAACTACCGTGGAATATGCGTCAACAGTAACCTTGGGAAAATACTCTGCATTATCATTAACAGCAGACTCGTACATTTCCTCAATGAAAACAATGTACTGAGCAAATGTCAAATTGGCTTTTTACCAAATTACCGTACAACAGACCATGTATTCACCCTACACACCCTAATTGACAACCAAACAAACCAAAACAAAGGCAAAGTCTTCTCATGCTTTGTTGATTTCAAAAAAGCCTTCGACTCAATTTGGCATGAGGGTCTGCTATACAAATTGATGGAAAGTGGTGTTGGGGGAAAAACATACGACATTATAAAATCCATGTACACAAACAACAAGTGTGCGGTTAAAATTGGCAAAAAACACACACATTTCTTCACACAGGGTCGTGGGGTGAGACAGGGATGCAGCTTAAGCCCCACCCTCTTCAACATATATATCAACGAATTGGCGAGGGCATTAGAACAGTCTGCAGCACCTGGCCTCACCCTACTAGAATCCGAAGTCAAATGTCTACTGTTTGCTGATGATCTGGTGCTTCTGTCACCAACCAAGGAGGGCCTACAGCAGCACCTAGATCTTCTGCACAGATTCTGTCAGACCTGGGCCCTGACAGTAAATCTCAGTAAGACCAAAATAATGGTGTTCCAAAAAAGGTCCAGTCGCCAGGACCACAAATTCCATCTAGACACCGTTGCCCTAGAGCACACAAAAAACTATACATACCTCGGCCTAAACCTCAGCACCACAGGTAACTTCCACAAAGCTGTGAACGATCTGAGAGACAAGGCAAGAAGGGCATTCTATGCCATCAAAAGGAACATAAATTTCAACATACCAATTAGGATCTGGCTAAAAATACTTGAATCAGTCATAGAGCCCATTGCCCTTTATGGTTGTGAGGTCTGGGGTCCGCTCACCAACCAAGATTTCACAAAATGGGACAAACACCAAATTGAGACTCTGCATGCAGAATTCTGCAAAAATATCCTCTGTGTACAACGTAGAACACCAAATAATGCATGCAGAGCAGAATTAGGCCGATACCCACTAATTATCAAAATCCAGAAAAGAGCCGTTAAATTCTACAACCACCTAAAAGGAAGCGATTCCCAAACCTTCCATAACAAAGCCATCACCTACAGAGAGATGAACCTGGAGAAGAGTCCCCTAAGCAAGCTGGTCCTGAGGCTAAGTTCACAAACACAAACACACCCCACAGAGCCCCAGGACAGCAGCACAATTAGACCCAACCAAATCATGAGAAAACAAAAAGATAATTACTTGACACATTGGAAAGAATTAACAAAAAAACAGAGCAAACTAGAATGCTATTTGGCCCTAAACAGAGAGTACACAGAGGCAGAATACCTGACCACTGTGACTGACCCAAACTTAAGGAAAGCTTTGACTATGTACAGACTCAGTGAGCATAGCCTTGCTATTGAGAAAGGCCGCCGTAGGCAGACATGGCTCTCAAAAGAAGACAGGCTATGTGCACACTGCCCACAAAATGAGGTGGAAACTGAGCTGCACTTCCTAACCTCCTGCCCAATGTATGACCATATTAGAGAGACATATTTCCCTCAGATTACACAGATCCACAAAGAATTTGAAAACAAATCCAATTTTGATAAACTCCCATATCTACTGGGAGAAATTCCACAGTGTGCCATCACAGCAGCAAGATTTGTGACCTGTTGCCACAAGAAAAGGGCAACCAGTGAAGAACAAACACCATTGTAAATACAACCCATATTTATGCTTATTTATTTTAACTTGTGTGCTTTAACCATTTGTACATTGTTACAACACTGTGTATATATAATATAACATTTGTAATGTCTTTATTGTTTTGAAACTTCTGTATGTGTAATGTTTACTGTTAATTTGTATTGTTTATTTCACTTTTGTATAATATCTACCTCACTTGCTTTGGCAATGTTAACACATGTTTCCCATTCCAATAAAGCCCCTTGAATTGAATTGAATTGAATTGAGAGAGAGAGAGAGAGAGAGAGAGAGAGAGAGAGAGAGAGAGAGAGAGAGAGAGAGAGAGAGAGAGAGAGAGAGAGAGAGAGAGAGAGAGAGAGAGAGAGAGAGAGAGAGAGAGAGAGAGAGAGAGAGAGAGAGATATACAGGTCACTGGATGTTCTATTTAAAGTACGGTGGACTACATTCTCTCTCTACTGGGGAGGGAAGGTGATGTGTCCATCTGCTGTTAGTTGAGGGACTGAAACATTACAAACTGTTACATTTCTATCTAAACAAATCAGACTAGGGTGGAAAAGCATCTCACCTGGAACGATCTATTCTGGGGTTCAAATCAATTTAGCGGGTTCACTTAGAGAATCAAAAGGTTTTAAATCAAACAGATTGAAACCAGAAACCATTATTGTGAATAATTTTTCCTTTTTTTTACAAGTTCAGATTAAATTGTCAACGGGACAACAATAACCAAGGGTGAAAATAACCATACATTGAACAATAACAATAAGCATAGAGGACATGTGCAGGTTGGTTGGTCTGTCAGACTCTGTCCCTCAATTTACGGCAGGTGGCAATGTAGTGCGCTGCCAAGCCACAGCTCTCTGCGTCCTCCCCCAACAGGACTATTCTCATCAGAGAGGTCTTTGAAACCTTGAATAAGGGTTTCAAATTTTTGTCAGGAAATGCAGCTCTGTCTGTCTGTCTGTCTGTCTGTCTGTCTGTCTGTCTGTCTGTCTGTCTGTCTGTCTGTCTGTCTGTCTGTCTGTCTGTCTGTCTGTCTGTCTGTCTGTCTGTCTCTGTCTCTGTCTCTGTCTCTCTCTACCTCTCTCTCTACCTCTCTCTCTACCTCTCTCTCTCTCTCTCTCTCTCTCTCTAGTAAGGAGGCCGCTGTACTAAGGAGGCCTGCTGTAGTGAGGAGGCCTGCTGTACTAAGGAGACTGCTGTATTAAGGAGACTGCCGTACTAAGGAGAATGCTGTACTAAGGAGACTGCCGTACTAAGGAGGCTGATGTACTAAGGAGGCTGCTGTACTAAGGAGGCTGCTGTACTAAGGAGGCTGCTGTACTAAGGAGGCTGCTGTACTAAGGAGACTGCTGTACTAAGGAGGCTGCTGTACTAAGGAGGCTGCTGTACTAAGGAGGCTGCTGTACTAAGGAGGCTGATGTACTAAGGAGGCTGCCGTACTAAGGAGACCTGCTGTACTAAGGAGGCTGATGTACTAAGGAGGCTGCTGTACTAAGGAGACCTGCTGTACTAAGGAGGCTGCTGTACTAAGGAGGCTGCTGTACTAAGGAGACCTGCTGTACTAAGGAGGCTGCTGTACTAAGGAGGCTGCTGTACTAAGGAGACCTGCTGTACTAAGGAGGCTGCTGTACTAAGGAGGCTGATGTACTAAGGAGACCTGCTGTACTAAGGAGGCTGCTGTACTAAGGAGGCTGCTGTACTAAGGAGGCTGATGTACTAAGGAGGCTGCCGTACTAAGGAGACCTGCTGTACTAAGGAGGCTGCTGTACTAAGGAGACCTGCTGTACTAAGGAGGCTGATGTACTAAGGAGGCTGCTGTACTAAGGAGGCTGCTGTACTAAGGAGGCTGCTGTACTAAGGAGGCTGCTGTACTAAGGAGGCTGATGTACTAAGGATCTCAATAGCAACACTGTCTGATGTTCTGCGATCATAAAAGTTCAACCAACCACACTGACAACAACACTAGCAGTTGTCCTGAGAATGCTAGTGTACCTGCAATATACACTGAGTGGACAAAACATTAGGAACACCTTCCTGATATTGAGTTGCACCCCCTTTTTGCCCTCAGAACAGCCTCAATTCGTCGGGTCATGGGACTCTACAAGGTGTCTAAAGCGTTCCACAGGGATGCTGGGCAAGGTTGACTCCAATGATTCCCACAGTTCAAGTTGGCTGGATGTCCTTTGGTTGGTGGACCATTCTTGATGCACACGGGAAACTGTTGAATGTCAAAAAACGTAAAACTTAAATATTTTGTCTTGCCCAGTCACCCTGTGAATGGCTCACATACACAATCCATGTCTCAATGCTTAGAAATCCTTCTTTAACGTGTCTCCTCTCCTTCATCCACACGGATTGAAGTGGATTTAACAGGTGACCTCAATAAGGGATCATAGCTTTCACCTGGATTCACCTGGTCAGTCTATGTCATGGAAAGAGCAGGTGTTCTTAAAGTTTTGTCCACTCAGCGTATAGGCTACAGTACATGTAACCTTTATTTAACGAGGCAAGTAAGTTAAGAACAAATTCTTATTTACAATGCCGGCCTAGGAACAGTGGGTTACCTTGATCAGGGGCAGAATGACAGATGTTTACCTTGTCAGCTCTGGGATTCAATCTTCAACCTTTTGGTTACTGGCCCAATGCTCTAACCACTAGGCTACCCTGCCCTATGCGCAAACACGCACTGCACGCACACACACACACACACACACACACACACACACACACACACACACACACACACACACACACACACACACACACACACACACACACACACACACACACACACACACACACACACACACACACACACACACACACACACACACACACGCACACACACACACACGCGCAGTAAGGAGTAGTTAATCATGCTATGATACTGCAACACTATGCCGTTAACCAGGACATTCTACCCAGCGTCAACCTGACACACGTTTCCCTTTCCAGTCCTCTTCCTGAGCACACGGGCCTCTGTACAGGATGTAATGATCTCTACATTGTTAAATTCACATTGTATAAGTCTGCTGATCAGGATCATTCTGGATCAGACTGAATTCTAGAGGATTATGGGTCATTAAATGGGGACTCTGACCTCACAGTGAAAAGCATTGTCCTCTCTCTTCTCAGTAGGGCCAGGGTGTTTACACACACACATACACACACACACGAACACACACATACGCATACACACGCACACACACACACACACACACACACACACTCGCACATGGGCAAACACACACCGCGTGCACGCACCCACCCCTGCAGTAAGGAGTAGTAACCATTATGAGTGGTAACCATTGTGTTGACCAGCCACTTGACAAACCCCTGGCCCCTTGGAGAGAGGAAGTCCTGCATCCACTCCTCACTCTGAGACAGAAGAGCCCTCAGACTGGCCTGTCAGGGAGGACCCAGGACCAGCAGGACATCAGGAGGAGAGAGACAGAGGACCAGCAGGACATCAGGAGGAGAGACAGAGACCCAGGACCAGCAGGACATCAGGAGGAGAGAGACAGAGGACCAGCAGGACATCAGGAGGAGAGAGACAGAGACCCAGGACCAGCAGGACATCAGGAGGAGAGAGACACAGACCCAGGACCAGCAGGACATCAGGAGGAGAGAGACACAGACCCAGGACCAGCAGGACATCAGGAGGAGAGAGACACAGACCCAGGACCAGCAGGACATCAGGAGGAGAGACAGAGACCCAGGACCAGCAGGACATCAGGAGGAGAGACAGAGACCCAGGACCAGCAGGACATCAGGAGGAGAGAGACAGAGGACCCAGGACCAGCAGGACATCAGGAGGAGAGAGACACAGACCCAGGACCAGCAGGACATCAGGAGGAGAGAGACAGAGGACCCAGGACCAGCAGGACATCAGGAGGAGAGAGACACAGACCCAGGACCAGCAGGACATCAGGAGGAGAGAGACAGAGGACCAGCAGGACATCAGGAGGAGAGAGACAGAGGACCAGCAGGACATCAGGAGGAGAGAGACAGAGACCTAGGACCAGCTGGACATCAGGAGGAGAGAGACAGAGACCCAGGACCAGCAGGACATCAGGAGGAGAGAGACAGAGACCCATCAGGACATCGGGAGGAGAGAGACAGAGACCAGCAGGACATCAGGAGGAGAGAGACAGAGACCCAGGACCAGCAGGACATCAGGAGGAGAGAGACACAGACCCAGGACCAGCAGGACATCAGGAGGAGAGAGACACAGACCCAGGACCAGCAGGACATCAGGAGGAGAGAGACAGAGACCCATCAGGACATCGGGAGGAGAGAGACAGAGACCAGCAGGACATCAGGAGGAGAGAGACAGAGGCCCAGGACCAGCAGGACATCAGGAGGAGAGAGACAGAGACCCAGCAGGACATCAGGAGGAGAGAGACAGAGACCCAGGACCAGCAGGACATCAGGAGGAGAGAGACAGAGGCCAGCAGGACATCAAGAGGAGAGAGACAGAGACCCATCAGGACATCAGGAGGAGAGAGACAGAGACCAGCAGGACATCAAGAGGAGAGAGACAGAGACCCAGACCTCTATATAATGTCCTCTATTCATCTCCTGTCTGTTACTGTAGATATAACGTCCTTCAAATTCTACACGCCTACTATCTGGCTCATAATGTATGGTGGAATGTGTGTGTGTAAATATATGTGTGTGTATATGTGTGTGTGTGTGTATGTGTGTGTGTATATGTGTGTGTGTGTGTGTGTGTGTGTGTGTGTGTGTGTGTGTGTGTGTGTGTGTGTGTGTGTGTGTGTGTGTGTGTGTGTGTGTGTGTGTGTGTGTGTGTGAATGTGTATGTGTGTGTGTTTTTCTGCCATTTAAGCACATGCTGTCCTCCATCTGGCTGTTAGATAGAGACTGTTTCCTTTTCCTGTTTTCCCCCATTCAGCCCCAGCCCCAACCTCAACCCCCCAGCCCCAACCCCAACCCCCCAGCCCCAACCTCAACCCCCCAGCCCCAACCTCAACCTCAACCCCCCAGCCCCAACCTCAACCCCCCAGCCCCAACCTCAACCCCCCAGCCCCAACCTCAACCTCAACCCCAACCCCCCAGCCCCAACCTCAACCCCCCAGCCCCAACCTCAACCTCAACCCCCCAGCCCCAACCTCAACCTCAACCCTCCAGCCCCAACCTCAACCCTCCAGCCTCAACCCCAACCGCCCAGCCCCAACCTCAACCCCCCAACCTCAACCCCCCAGCCCCAACCTCAACCCCCCAGCCCCAACCCCAACCCCCCAGCCCCAACCCCAACCCCCCAACCTCAACCTCAACCCTCCAGCCTCAACCCCAACCCCAACCCCCCAGCCCCAACCTCAACCCCCCAACCTCAACCTCAACGCCCCAGCCCCAACCTGTCCCCGTTCCCGTCCCCGTCCCCGTCTCCGTCCCCGTCTCCGTCCCCGTCCCCGTCCCCGTCTCCGTCTCCGTCCCCGTCTCCGTCCCCGTCTCTGTCCCTGTCCCTGTCTCTGTCCCTGTCTCTCTCTCTGTATCTGTCCCTGTCCCTCTCTCTGTCCCTGTCCCTCTCTCTGTCCCTGTCCCTGTCTCTCTTTCCCCCCATCGTCCCTCCCTCACTCAGTCCTCTCCCTCTCTGTTTTAATATCTGTGGGATATTACACAGACAGTCAACTGGTTCAGCTCGGGTGACCACAATATGATGTCGCCTGGGACCCTTAACACACACACACACACACACACACACACACACACACACACACACACACACACACACACACACACACACACACACACATACACACACAAAACAAACACAGAGAGAGAGACACACACACACGAAACAAACACACACACAGAGAGAGAGAGAGAGACACACACACACACACACACACACACACACACACACACACACACACACACACACAAAACAAAACACACACACTGAGGTGAGACAGATTGCAGAGCAACATTGGGATAAAATCCATTTAAGGCAGTCTATCTAATCTAATGCAGAACCTTCATCTGTTCTGCAGAATGAATTACATTTCATTTCCCCTCCCGGACCACCGTGTTCCTGACAGATACGTTTCATATTACACGCGAAGCAGAGCAGTCGGTAAACCCGTTAAATGTCACAAAATGTCAACGAGCTGGAAATGTACCCGGGAATGTAAATAGGAAGACATTATTAAAATGTATACTTATTACACACGCTCTTATAAATGATTAGGAACAAAGTCACAAGTTAAACATCTCCTATGTTCTCAATCAAATCCAAAGTAGTAACCTGACTAACTACCTGGAATAGAATAGTTAGTATCATTATGACTTTATCTGGAATAGTATAGTTGGTATCATTATGACTAACTACCTGGAATAGTATAGTTGGTATCATTATGACTAACTACCTGGAATAGTATAGTTGGTATCATTATGACTAACTACCTGGAATAGTATAGTTGGTATCATTATGACTTTATCTGGAATAGTATAGTTGGTATCATTATGACTAACTACCTGGAATAGTATAGTTGGTATCATTATGACTAACTACCTGGAATAGTATAGTTGGTATCATTATGACTAACTACCTGGAATAGTATAGTTGGTATCATTATGACTAACTACCTGGAATAGTATAGTTGGTATCATTATGACTAACTACCTGGAATAGTATAGTTGGTATCATTATGACTAACTACCTGGAATAGTATAGTTGGTATCATTATGACTAACTACCTGGAATAGTATAGTTGGTATCATTATGACTAACTACCTGGAATAGTATAGTTGGTATCATTATGACTAACTACCTGGAATAGTATAGTTGGTATCATTATGACTAACTACCTGGAATAGTATAGTTGGTATCATTATGACTAACTACCTGGAATAGTATAGTTGGTATCATTATGACTAACTACCTGGAATAGTATAGTTGGTATCATTATGACTAACTACCTGGAATAGTATAGTTGGTATCATTATGACTAACTACCTGGAATAGTATAGTTGGTATCATTATGACTAACTACCTGGAATAGTATAGTTGGTATCATTATGACTAACTACCTGGAATAGTATAGTTGGTATCATTATGACTAACTACCTGGAATAGTATAGTTGGTATCATTATGACTAACTACCTGGAATAGTATAGTTGGTATCATTATGACTTTATCTGGAATAGTATAGTTGGTATCATTATGACTTTATCTGGAATAGTATAGTTGGTATCATTATGACTTTATCTGGAATAGTATAGTTGGTATCATTATGACTTTATCTGGAATAGTATAGTTGGTATCATTATGACTTTATCTGGAATAGAATAGTTGGTATCATTATGACTTTACTATCTAGAATAGTATAGTTGGTATCATTATGACTTTATCTGGAATAGTATAGTTGGTATCATTATGACTTTATCTGGAATAGAATAGTTGGTATCATTATGACTTTATCTGGAATAGTATAGTTGGTATCATTAGGACTTTATCTGGAATAGAATAGTTGGTATCATTATGACTTTATCTGGAATAGAATAGTTGGTATCATTATGACTTTACTACCTGGAATAGTATAGTTGGTATCATTATGACTTTATCTGGAATAGTATAGTTGGTATCATTATGACTTTATCTGGAATAGAATAGTTGGTATCATTATGACTTTATCTGGAATAGAATAGTTGGTATCATTATGACTTTACTATCTGGAATAGTATAGTTGGTATCATTATGACTTTATCTGGAATAGTATAGTTGGTATCATTATGACTTTATCTGGAATAGAATAGTTGGTATCATTATGACTTTACTACCTGGAATAGTATAGTTGGTATCATTATGACTTTACTATCTGGAATAGTATAGTTGGTATCATTAGGACTTTATCTGGAATAGAATAGTTGGTATCATTATGACTTTATCTGGAATAGAATAGTTGGTATCATTATGACTTTACTACCTGGAATAGTATAGTTGGTATCATTATGACTTTATCTGGAATAGTATAGTTGGTATCATTATGACTTTATCTGGAATAGAATAGTTGGTATCATTATGACTTTATCTGGAATAGAAGAGTTGGTATCATTATGACTTTACTATCTGGAATAGTATAGTTGGTATCATTATGACTTTATCTGGAATAGTATAGTTGGTATCATTATGACTTTATCTATCTGGAATAGTATAGTTGGTATCATTATGACTTTATCTGGAATAGTATAGTTGGTATCATTATGACTTTATCTGGAATAGTATAGTTGGTATCATTATGACTTTACTATCTGGAATAGTATAGTTGGTATCATTAGGACTTTATCTGGAATAGTATAGTTGGTATCATTATGACTTTATCTGGAATAGTATAGTTGGTATCATTATGACTTTATCTGGAATAGAATAGTTGGTATCATTATGACTTTACTATCTGGAATAGTATAGTTGGTATCATTATGACTAACTACCTGGAATAGTATAGTTGGTATCATTATGACTAACTACCTGGAATAGTATAGTTGGTATCATTATGACTAACTACCTGGAATAGTATAGTTGGTATCATTATGACTTTATCTGGAATAGTATAGTTGGTATCATTATGACTAACTACCTGGAATAGTATAGTTGGTATCATTATGACTAACTACCTGGAATAGTATAGTTGGTATCATTATGACTAACTACCTGGAATAGTATAGTTGGTATCATTATGACTAACTACCTGGAATAGTATAGTTGGTATCATTATGACTAACTACCTGGAATAGTATAGTTGGTATCATTATGACTAACTACCTGGAATAGTATAGTTGGTATCATTATGACTAACTACCTGGAATAGTATAGTTGGTATCATTATGACTAACTACCTGGAATAGTATAGTTGGTATCATTATGACTAACTACCTGGAATAGTACAGTTGGTATCATTATGACTAACTACCTGGAATAGTATAGTTGGTATCATTATGACTAACTACCTGGAATAGTATAGTTGGTATCATTATGACTAACTACCTGGAATAGTATAGTTGGTATCATTATGACTAACTACCTGGAATAGTATAGTTGGTATCATTATGACTAACTACCTGGAATAGTATAGTTGGTATCATTATGACTAACTACCTGGAATAGTATAGTTGGTATCATTATGACTAACTACCTGGAATAGTATAGTTGGTATCATTATGACTTTATCTGGAATAGTATAGTTGGTATCATTATGACTTTATCTGGAATAGTATAGTTGGTATCATTATGACTTTATCTGGAATAGTATAGTTGGTATCATTATGACTTTATCTGGAATAGTATAGTTGGTATCATTATGACTTTATCTGGAATAGAATAGTTGGTATCATTATGACTTTACTATCTAGAATAGTATAGTTGGTATCATTATGACTTTATCTGGAATAGTATAGTTGGTATCATTATGACTTTATCTGGAATAGAATAGTTGGTATCATTATGACTTTATCTGGAATAGTATAGTTGGTATCATTAGGACTTTATCTGGAATAGAATAGTTGGTATCATTATGACTTTATCTGGAATAGAATAGTTGGTATCATTATGACTTTACTACCTGGAATAGTATAGTTGGTATCATTATGACTTTATCTGGAATAGTATAGTTGGTATCATTATGACTTTATCTGGAATAGAATAGTTGGTATCATTATGACTTTATCTGGAATAGAATAGTTGGTATCATTATGACTTTACTATCTGGAATAGTATAGTTGGTATCATTATGACTTTATCTGGAATAGTATAGTTGGTATCATTATGACTTTATCTGGAATAGAATAGTTGGTATCATTATGACTTTACTATCTGGAATAGTATAGTTGGTATCATTAGGACTTTATCTGGAATAGAATAGTTGGTATCATTATGACTTTATCTGGAATAGAATAGTTGGTATCATTATGACTTTACTACCTGGAATAGTATAGTTGGTATCATTATGACTTTATCTGGAATAGTATAGTTGGTATCATTATGACTTTATCTGGAATAGAATAGTTGGTATCATTATGACTTTATCTGGAATAGAATAGTTGGTATCATTATGACTTTACTATCTGGAATAGTATAGTTGGTATCATTATGACTTTATCTGGAATAGTATAGTTGGTATCATTATGACTTTATCTATCTGGAATAGTATAGTTGGTATCATTATGACTTTATCTGGAATAGTATAGTTGGTATCATTATGACTTTATCTGGAATAGTATAGTTGGTATCATTATGACTTTACTATCTGGAATAGTATAGTTGGTATCATTAGGACTTTATCTGGAATAGTATAGTTGGTATCATTATGACTTTATCTGGAATAGTATAGTTGGTATCATTATGACTTTATCTGGAATAGAATAGTTGGTATCATTATGACTTTACTATCTGGAATAGTATAGTTGGTATCATTATGACTTTATCTGGAATAGTATAGTTGGTATCATTATGACTTTATCTATCTGGAATAGTATAGTTGGTATCATTATGACTTTATCTGGAATAGTATAGTTGGTATCATTATGACTTTATCTGGAATAGAATAGTTGGTATCATTATGACTTTATCTATCTGGAATAGTATAGTTGGTATCATTAGGACTATATCTGGAATAGTATAGTTGGTATCATTATGACTTTATCTGGAATAGAATAGTTGGTATCATTAGGACTTTATCTATCTGGAATAGTATAGTTGGTATCATTATGACTTTATCTGGAATAGAATAGTTGGTATCATTATGACTTTATCTGGAATAGTATAGTTGGTATCATTATGACTTTATCTGGAATAGTATAGTTGGTATCATTATGACTTTATCTATCTGGAATAGAATAGTTGGTATCATTATGACTTTATCTATCTGGAATAGTATAGTTGGTATCATTATGACTTTATCTATCTGGAATAGTATAGTTGGTATCATTATGACTTTATCTGGAATAGTATAGTTGGTATCATTATGACTTTATCTGGAATAGAATAGTTGGTATCATTATGACTTTATCTATCTGGAATAGAATAGTTGGTATCATTAGGACTTTATCTGGAACAGAATAGTTGGTATCATTATGACTTTATCTGGAATAGTATAGTTGGTATCATTATGACTTTATCTATCTGGAATAGAATAGTTGGTATCATTATGACTTTATCTGGAATAGAATAGTTGGTATCATTATGACTTTATCTATCTGGAATAGTATAGTTGGTATCATTATGACTTTATCTGGAATAGTATAGTTGGTATCATTATGACTTTATCTGGAATAGTATAGTTGGTATCATTATGACTTTATCTGGAATAGTATAGTTTGTATCATTATGACTTTATCTGGAATAGTATAGTTGGTATCATTATGACTTTATCTGGAATAGTATAGTTGGTATCATTATGACTTTATCTGGAATAGTATAGTTGGTATCACTATGACTTTAACTGGAATAGAATAGTTGGTATCATTATGACTTTATCTGGAATAGTATAGTTGGTATCATTATGACTTTATCTGGAATAGAATAGTTGGTATCATTATGACTAACTATCTGGAATAGAATAGTTGGTATCATTATGACTTTATCTGGAATAGTATAGTTGGTATCATTATGACTAACTATCTGGAATAGAATAGTTGGTATCATTATGACTAACTATCTGGAATAGAATAGTTGGTATCGTTATGACTTTATCTATCTGGAATAGTATAGTTGGTATCATTATGACTTTATCTGGAATAGTATAGTTGGTATCATTATGACTTTATCTGGAATAGAATAGTTGGTATCATTATGACTTTATCTATCTGGAATAGTATAGTTGGTATCATTATGACTTTATCTGGAATAGTATAGTTGGTATCATTATGACTTTATCTGGAATAGAATAGTTGGTATCATTATGACTTTACTATCTGGAATAGTATAGTTGGTATCATTAGGACTTTATCTGGAATAGAATAGTTGGTATCATTATGACTTTATCTGGAATAGAATAGTTGGTATCATTATGACTTTACTACCTGGAATAGTATAGTTGGTATCATTATGACTTTATCTGGAATAGTATAGTTGGTATCATTATGACTTTATCTGGAATAGAATAGTTGGTATCATTATGACTTTATCTGGAATAGAATAGTTGGTATCATTATGACTTTACTATCTGGAATAGTATAGTTGGTATCATTATGACTTTATCTGGAATAGTATAGTTGGTATCATTATGACTTTATCTATCTGGAATAGTATAGTTGGTATCATTATGACTTTATCTGGAATAGTATAGTTGGTATCATTATGACTTTATCTGGAATAGTATAGTTGGTATCATTATGACTTTACTATCTGGAATAGTATAGTTGGTATCATTAGGACTTTATCTGGAATAGTATAGTTGGTATCATTATGACTTTATCTGGAATAGTATAGTTGGTATCATTATGACTTTATCTGGAATAGAATAGTTGGTATCATTATGACTTTACTATCTGGAATAGTATAGTTGGTATCATTATGACTTTATCTGGAATAGTATAGTTGGTATCATTATGACTTTATCTATCTGGAATAGTATAGTTGGTATCATTATGACTTTATCTGGAATAGTATAGTTGGTATCATTATGACTTTATCTGGAATAGAATAGTTGGTATCATTATGACTTTATCTATCTGGAATAGTATAGTTGGTATCATTAGGACTATATCTGGAATAGTATAGTTGGTATCATTATGACTTTATCTGGAATAGAATAGTTGGTATCATTAGGACTTTATCTATCTGGAATAGTATAGTTGGTATCATTATGACTTTATCTGGAATAGAATAGTTGGTATCATTATGACTTTATCTGGAATAGTATAGTTGGTATCATTATGACTTTATCTGGAATAGTATAGTTGGTATCATTATGACTTTATCTATCTGGAATAGAATAGTTGGTATCATTATGACTTTATCTATCTGGAATAGTATAGTTGGTATCATTATGACTTTATCTATCTGGAATAGTATAGTTGGTATCATTATGACTTTATCTGGAATAGTATAGTTGGTATCATTATGACTTTATCTGGAATAGAATAGTTGGTATCATTATGACTTTATCTATCTGGAATAGAATAGTTGGTATCATTAGGACTTTATCTGGAACAGAATAGTTGGTATCATTATGACTTTATCTGGAATAGTATAGTTGGTATCATTATGACTTTATCTATCTGGAATAGAATAGTTGGTATCATTATGACTTTATCTGGAATAGAATAGTTGGTATCATTATGACTTTATCTATCTGGAATAGTATAGTTGGTATCATTATGACTTTATCTGGAATAGTATAGTTGGTATCATTATGACTTTATCTGGAATAGTATAGTTGGTATCATTATGACTTTATCTGGAATAGTATAGTTTGTATCATTATGACTTTATCTGGAATAGTATAGTTGGTATCATTATGACTTTATCTGGAATAGTATAGTTGGTATCATTATGACTTTATCTGGAATAGTATAGTTGGTATCACTATGACTTTAACTGGAATAGAATAGTTGGTATCATTATGACTTTATCTGGAATAGTATAGTTGGTATCATTATGACTTTATCTGGAATAGAATAGTTGGTATCATTATGACTAACTATCTGGAATAGAATAGTTGGTATCATTATGACTTTATCTGGAATAGTATAGTTGGTATCATTATGACTAACTATCTGGAATAGAATAGTTGGTATCATTATGACTAACTATCTGGAATAGAATAGTTGGTATCGTTATGACTTTATCTATCTGGAATAGTATAGTTGGTATCATTATGACTTTATCTGGAATAGTATAGTTGGTATCATTATGACTTTATCTGGAATAGAATAGTTGGTATCATTATGACTTTATCTATCTGGAATAGTATAGTTGGTATCATTAGGACTATATCTGGAATAGTATAGTTGGTATCATTATGACTTTATCTGGAATAGAATAGTTGGTTTCATTAGGACTTTATCTATCTGGAATAGTATAGTTGGTATCATTAGGACTATATCTATCTGGAATAGTATAGTTGGTATCATTATGACTTTATCTATCTGGAATAGTATAGTTGGTATCATTATGACTTTATCTGGAATAGTATAGTTGGTATCATTATGACTTTATCTGGAATAGAATAGTTGGTATCATTATGACTTTATCTATCTGGAATAGAATAGTTGGTATCATTATGACTTTATCTGGAATAGAATAGTTGGTATCATTATGACTTTATCTGGAATAGTATAGTTGGTATCATTATGACTTTATCTATCTGGAATAGTATAGTTGGTATCATTATGACTTTATCTGGAATAGTATAGTTGGTATCATTATGACTTTATCTGGAATAGTATAGTTGGTATCATTATGACTTTATCTGGAATAGTATAGTTGGTATCATTATGACTTTAACTATCTGGAATAGTATAGTTGGTATCATTATGACTTTATCTGGAATAGTATAGTTGGTATCATTATGACTTTATCTGGAATAGAATAGTTGGTATCATTATGACTTTAACTGGAATAGAATAGTTGGTATCATTATGACTTTATCTGGAATAGTATAGTTGGTATCATTATGACTAACTATCTGGAATAGAATAGTTGGTATCATTATGACTAACTATCTGGAATAGAATAGTTGGTATCATTATGACTTTAACTACCTGGAATAGTAGAGAGATAACTATCTGACCACTAGCCTTGGTAACCATGGTAGCATTCCCACTATGCAGAGAGATAACTATCTGACCACTAGCCTTGGTAACCATGGCAGCATTCCCACTATGCAGAGATATAACTATCTGACCACTAGCCTTGGTAACCATGGTGATACAGTAATGTTCCCACTATGCAGAGCGATAACTATCTGACCACTAGCCCTGGTAACCATGGCAGCATTCCCACTATGCAGAGAGATAACTATATGACCACTAGCCTTGGTAACCATGGTGATACAGTAGTGTTTCAACTATGCAGAGAGATAACTATCTGACCACTAGCATTGGTAACCATGGTGATACAGTAGTGTTTCAACTATGCAGAGAGATAACTATCTGACCACTAGCCTTGGTAACCATGGTGATACAGTAGTGTTCCCACTATGCAGAGAGATAACTAACTGACCACTAGCCTTGGTAACCATGGTGATACAGTAGTGTTCCCACTATGCAGAGAGATAACTATCTGACCACTAGCCTTGGTAACCATGGCAGCATTCCCACTATGCAGAGAGATACCTATCTGACCACTAGCCTTGGTAACCATGGCAGCATTCATGGTTGGTAGCATTCATTCATGGTATGCAGAGAGACACTGTGATGAATGATCAGCACCAACTCACAACGTTTCAGAATCTGTAGTTAACTTTGTAGAGGAGCTTATGATGAAGAGCTATTCAGACACTCTTGGTAGGACAATAGGTCCCAGATCAGTCTGTGTGTTTGTTTACTCCAATGGAAGTGTGCTAGCCTGGTCCCAGATCAGTCTGTGTGTTTGTTTACTCCAATGGAAGTTTGCTAGCCTGGTCCCAGATCAGTCTGTGTGTTTGTTTACTCTAATGGAAGTTTGCTAACCTGGTCCCAGATCAGTCTGTGTGTTTGTTTACTCTAATGGAAGTTTGCTAGCCTGGTCCCAGATCAGTCTGTGTGTTTGTTTACGCCAATGGAAGTTTGCTAACCTGGTCCCAGATCAGTCTGTGTGTTTGTTTACTCTAATGGAAGTTTGCTAGCCTGGTCCCAGATCAGTCTGTCTGTTTAGTTACTCCATTGTCATTGTCAAGCCAAATATGGCGTGACAATTCTATAAGGAATTGGTACAAAACAGACTGGCACAAGGTTTAGAGGGGATGTTATGGACAGGTCCTGGACCAGCAGGGTTTAGAGGGGATGTTATGGACAGGTCCTGGACCAGATGTTATGGACTGGTTCTGGACCAGCAGGGTTTAGAGGGGATGTTATGGACAGGTCCTGGACCAGCAGGGATTAAAGGGGATGTTATGGACAGGTCCTGGACCAGCAGGGTTTAGAGGGGATGTTATGGACAGGTCCTGGACCAGATGTTATGGACTGGTTCTGGACCAGCAGGGTTTAGAGGGGATGTTATGGACAGGTCCTGGACCAGCAGGGATTAAAGGGGATGTTATGGACAGGTCCTGGACCAGCAGGGTTTAGAGGGGATGTTATGGACAGGTCCTGGACCAGCAGGGTTTAGAGGGGATGTTATGGACAGGTCCTGGACCAGATGTTATGGACTGGTTCTGGACCAGCAGGGATTAGAGGGGATGTTATGGACAGGTCCTGGACCAGATGTTATGGACAGTACCTGGACCAGCAGGGATTAGAGGGGATGTTATGGACAGGTCCTGGACCAGATGTTGTGGACAGTACCTGGACCAGCAGGGATTAGAGGGGATGTTATGGACAGGTCCTGGACCAGATGTTGTGGACAGTACCTGGACCAGCAGGGTTTAGAGGGGATGTTATGGACAGTACCTGGACCAGCAGGGATTAAAGGGGATGTTATGGACAGTACCTAGACCAGATGTTATGGACAGGTCCTGGACCAGATGTTATGGACAGTACCTGGACCAGCAGGGATTAGAGGGGATGTTATGGACAGGTCCTGGACCAGATGTTGTGGACAGTACCTGGACCAGCAGGGATTAAAGGGGATGTTATGGACAGGTCCTGGACCAGATGTTATGGACAGTACCTGGACCAGCAGGGATTCACAGTGTGCTGTTCCTTCTTCTTCTCAGATCCATAACAGCCTGTTTGGTCCTGGCTTGGTTCAGTCAGTGGTCACATTGCTCTGAGGTCTGCTGTGGGTCTCTAGAGGGGGGTCTCCTGGTCCTCAGCTAGGGGAGGGGGTGGAGGTCCGGTCTCACAGCCCAGGGAGGAGAGAGGCTCAGTGGGCAGCTGCTGTCTCTGTGTCCCTCTGTCCAGGCTGCGGCAAGGTGTGTGTGAGAGGAAGAGACACACTCACTGCTCCACATCCAGCTCTCCGGGCAGGATCACACTATATCCACACTGTACACACAGCTCTTAAAGGGATGGTCACCACCTGTATTACAGGAGCCGCTCTTAAAGGGATGGTCACCACCTTTATTACAGGAATAGAGAGAAAAGAGAGGGAGAGAAAAGAAGAGAGGATGTCAGACATTTAATTATGTGGCTTTGATAGGAAAACAAGGAGAGGGAGAGGAGGAGAGGAGGAGGAGGAGGAGAGGAAGAGGAGAGGATGTCAGACATTTAATTATGTGGCTTTGATAGGAAAACCAGGAGAGGGAGAGGAGGAGAGGAGGAGGAGGAGGAGAGGAAGAGGAGAGGATGTCAGACATTTAATTATGTGGCTTTGATAGGAAAACCAGGAGAGGGAGAGGAGGAGAGGAGGAGGAGGAGAGGAAGAGGAGAGGATGTCAGACATTTAATTATGTGGCTTTTATAGGAAAACCAGGCGAGAAAAAGTTAGAGGGAGAGGCGGAGGAGAGGTTCCTCCTGTCGTCCTAACGGAAGACACAGAAAACAGGCTTCTTTGCTGTTGTAAACAGAACCATTTTAAAGGCCACACATATATGAAGAGACCCATTGAACCCCTTTTGGAACATTGTAGTGAGGGAAGACAGCCCCCTAAAAGGGGAATGTGGTGCCTGGT
>NC_092088.1:100509185-100519185 GCF_045679555.1 Salvelinus alpinus
AGCTGTATCCCTGTCCAACACCGTCTCAGCTGTATCCCTGTCCAACACCGTCTCAGCTGTATCCCTGTCCAACACTGTCTCAGCTGTATCCCTGTCCAACACCGTCTCAGCTGTATCCCTGTCCAACACCGTCTCAGCTGTATCCCTGTCCAACACTGTCTCAGCTGTATCCCTGTCCAACACCGTCTCAGCTGTATCCCTGTCCAACACTGTCTCAGCTGTATCCCTGTCCAACACCGTCTCAGCTGTATCCCTGTCCAACACCGTCTCAGCTGTATCCCTGTCCAACACTGTCTCAGCTGTATCCCTGTCCAACACCGTCTCAGCTGTATCCCTGTCCAACACCGTCTCAGCTGTATCCCTGTCCAACACCGTCTCAGCTGTATCCCTGTCCAACACCGTCTCAGCTGTATCCCTGTCCAACACCGTCTCTCAGCTGTATCCCTGTCCAACACCGTCTCAGCTGTATCCCTGTCCAACACCGTCTCAGCTGTATCCCTGTCCAACACCGTCTCAGCTGTATCCCTGTCCAACACCGTCTCAGCTGTATCCCTGTCCAACACCGTCTCAGCTGTATCCCTGTCCAACACCGTCGCCGCTGTATCCCTGTCCAACACCGTCTCAGCTGTATCCCTGTCCAACACTGTCTCACCTGTATCCCTGTCCAACACTGTCTCAGCTGTATCCATGTCCAACACTGTCTCTCAGCTGTATCCCTGTCCAACACTGTCTCAGCTGTATCCCTGTCCAACACTGTCTCAGCTGTATCCCTGTCCAACACTTTCTCACCTGTATCCCTGTCCAACACTGTCTCAGCTGTATCCATGTCCAACACTGTCTCTCAGCTGTATCCCTGTCCAACACTGTCTCAGCTGTATCCCTGTCCAACACTGTCTCAGCTGTATCCTTGTCCAACACTGTCTCAGCTGTATCCCTGTCCAACACTGTCTCAGCTGTATCCCTGTCCAACACCGTCTCAGCTGTATCCCTGTCCAACACTGTCTCAGCTGTATCCCTGTCCAACACTGTCTCAGCTGTATCCCTGTCCAACACTGTCTCGGCTGTATCCCTGTCCAACACTGTCTCTCAGCTGTATCCCTGTCCAACACTGTCTCTCAGCTGTATCCCTGTCCAACACTGTCTCAGCTGTATCCCTGTCCAACACTGTCTCAGCTGTATCCCTGTCCAACACTGTCTCAGCTGTATCCCTGTCCAACACTGTCTCAGCTGTATCCCTGTCCAACACTGTCTCTCAGCTGTATCCCTGTCCAACACTGTTTCTCAGCTGTATCCCTGTCCAACACTGTTTCTCAGCTGTATCCCTGTCCAACACTGTCTCTCAGCTGTATCCCTGTCCAACACTGTCTCAGCTGTATCCCTGTCCAACACTGTCTCAGCTGTATCCCTGTCCAACACTGTATCAGCTGTATCCCTGTCCAACACTGTCTCAGCTGTATCCCTGTCCAACACTGTCTCAGCTGTATCCCTGTCCAACACTGTCTCAGCTGTATCCCTGTCCAACACTGTCTCTCAGCTGTATCCCTGTCCAACACTGTCTCTCAGCTGTATCCCAGTCCAACACTGTCTCTCAGCTGTATCCCTGTCCAACACTGTCTCTCAGCTGTATCCCTGTCCAACACTGTCTCAGCTGTATCCCTGTCCAACACTGTCTCAGCTGTATCCCTGTCCAACACTGTCTCTCAGCTGTATCCCTGTCCAACACTGTCTCAGCTGTATCCCTGTCCAACACTGTCTCAGCTGTATCCCTGTCCAACACTGTCTCAGCTGTATCCCTGTCCAACACTGTCTCAGCTGTATCCCTGTTCAACACTGTCTCTCAGCTGTATCCCTGTCAAACACTGTCTCAGCTGTATCCCTGTCCAACACTGTCTCAGCTGTATCCCTGTCCAACACCGTCTCTCAGCAGCAGTAATACAGACACGTGGTTTTACTGGGGATAATAACACTACAGGTTAGCTAACGAACACAATTGTATCTATTTTATTTCACCTTTATTTAACCAGGTGGCTAGTTGAGAACAAGTTCTCATTTACAACTGGGACCTGGTCAAGATAAAGCAAAGCAGTTCGACACAAACAACAACACAGAGTTACACATGGAGTAAACAAACATACAGTCAATAATACAGTAGAAAAATAAGTCTATTGTAACGGTCCTGACCTGTTTTATGTTGTTTTTGTATGTGTTTAGGTCAGGGCATGTGTTTTGGGTGGGCAGTCTATGTTATCTGTTTCTATGTTGGTTGTGGTTGCCTGGTATGGCTCTTAATTAGAGGCAGGTGTTTTGCGTTCTCCTCTAATTAAGAGTCATATTTAGGTAGGGTGTTCTCACTGTTTGTTTGTGGGTGATTGTCTCCTGTGTCGTCAATGTATGTACCATACGGGACTGTTTGGCTGTTCGTTCGTGTTGATGTAGTCTGTTCCTGTCCGTGAGTTCTACGTTTAGTTAGTTTAATTCATGTTCAGGTTTCGTCTACGTCGTTTTCTTGTTTTGTAATTTTTGTAAGTGTTTGTTTTTGTGTTGCCATCGTTTCAAATAAAAAGATGGCTTATTTCCCTAATGCTGCGTATTGGTCCACTGATCCTTCTCTCCTCTCCTCGTCCGAGGATGAGGAGAGCGACAGCCCTTACAGAATCACCCACCAAACTAGGACCAAGCGGCAAGGGAAAGCTCAACTGAGCAACAAGGACTCCTGGACTTGGGAGGAGATCCTGGATGGTAGAGGACCTTGGGCTCAGCCAGGGGAATATCGCCGTCCCAAGGAGGAGTTGGAAGCAGCGAAGGCTGAGAGGCGCTGGTATGAGGAGGCAGCGCGTCGACGCGGTTGGGAGCCCGTGAGTCAGACCCAAAAATTTCTTGGGGGGGGGCACACGAGGAGTGTGGCAAAGCCGGGTAGGATACCCGAGCCAACTCCCCGTGCTTACCGTGGAGGTAGAAGGCGTCGTACTGGTAAGACACCGTGTTATGCGGTAAAGCGCACGGTGTCCCCAGTACGCGTGCTTAGCCCAGTGCGGGCTATTCCACCTTGCCGCACTGGGAGGGCTAAGTTGGGCATCGAGCCGAGTGCCATGAAGCCGGCCCAACGTATCTGGTCTCCAGTACGTCTCCTCGGGCCGGCGTACATGGCACCAGCCTTGCAGGTGGTGTCCCCGGTTCGCCTGCATAGCCCAGTGCGGGCTATTCCACCTCGCCGCACTGGCAGGGCTACGGGGACCATTCAACCTGGTAAGGTTGGGCAGGCTCGGTGCTCAAGAGCACGTGTCCTCCTTCACGGTCCGGTATACCCGGTGCCACCTCCATGTACCAGTCCTCCGGTGGCAGCCCCCCGTACCAGGCTGTCTCTCCGGGTTCTCTCTCCAGCTGTTTCCTCCTCTCCAGCGCAGCCAGTGCCTAGACCACGCACCAGGCTGTCTCTCCTTCTCCTCCCTACAGAGCCGTCCTGCCATGACCAGCCAGAGCCGTCCTGCCATGATCAGCCAGAGCCGTCCTGCCATGACCAGCCAGAGCCGTCCTGCCATGACCAGCCAGAGCCGTCCTGCCATGACCTGCCAGAGCCGTCCTGCCATGACCTGCCAGAGCCGTCCTGCTATGACCTGCCAGAGCCGTCCTGCTATGACCTGCCAGAGCCGTCCTGCTATGACCTGCCAGAGCCGTCCTGCTATGACCTGCCAGAGCCGTCCAGCCAGGACCTGCCAGAGCCGTCCAGCCAGGACCTGCCAGAGCCGTCCAGCCAGGACCTGCCAGAGCCGTCCAGCCAGGACCTGCCAGAGCCGTCCAGCCAGGACCTGCCAGAGCCGTCCAGCCAGGACCTGCCAGAGCCGTCCAGCCAGGACCTGCCAGAGCCGTCCAGCCAGGACCTGCCAGAGCCGTCCAGCCAGGACCTGCCAGAGTCCCTCAGCCAGGACCTGCCAGAGCCGTCCAGCCAGGACCTGCCAGAGTCCCTCAGCCAGGACCTGCCAGAGTCCCTCAGCCAGGACCTGCCAGAGTCCCTCAGCCAGGATCTGCCAGAGTCCCTCAGCCAGGATCTGCCAGAGTCCCTCAGCCAGGATCTGCCAGAGTCCCTCAGCCAGGATCTGCCAGAGTCCCTCAGCCAGGACCTGCCAGAGTCCCTCAGCCAGGACCTGCCAGAGTCCCTCAGCCAGGATCTGCCAGAGTATCTCAGCCGGGACCTGCCCCTTGTCCCGGTGCTGCCCCTTATCCCGGTGCTGCCCCTTGTCCCGGTGCTGCCCCTTGTCCCGGTGCTGCCCCTTGTCCCGGTGCTGCCCCTTGTCCCGGTGCTGCCCCTTGTCCCGGTGCTGCCCCTTGTCCCGGTGCTGCCCATTGTCCCGGTGCTGCCCCTTGTCCCGGTGCTGCCCCTTATCCCGGTGCTGGTCCTTATCCCGGTGCTGCCCCTTATCCCGGTGCTGCCCCTTTTCCCGGTGCTGCCCCTTGTCCCGGTGCTGCCCCTTGTCCCGGTGCTGCCCCTTGTCCCGGTGCTGCCCCTTGTCCCGGTGCTGCCCCTTGTCCCGGTGCTGCCCCTTGTCCCGGTGCTGCCCCTTGTCCCGGTGCTGCCCCTTCTCCCGGTGCTGGCCGTTCATTTAGGGGATGTTAGTTTTAGGGTGGTCATTGGGAGGGGAAGACAGAAGCGGGGAGTGACAATGGTGGTGTGGGGACAGCGTCCAGAGCCTGAGCCACCACCGTGGTCAACTGCCCACCCAGACCCTCCCCTGGACTTTGTGCTGGTGCGCCCGGCGTTCGCACCTTGAGGGGGGGGTTCTGTAACGGTCCTGACCTGTTTTATGTTGTTTTTGTATGTGTTTAGGTCAGGGCATGTGTTTTGGGTGGGCAGTCTATGTTATCTGTTTCTATGTTGGTTGTGGTTGCCTGGTATGGCTCTTAATTAGAGGCAGGTGTTTTGCGTTCTCCTCTAATTAAGAGTCATATTTAGGTAGGGTGTTCTCACTGTTTGTTTGTGGGTGATTGTCTCCTGTGTCGTCAATGTATGTACCATACGGGACTGTTTGGCTGTTCGTTCGTGTTGATGTAGTCTGTTCCTGTCCGTGAGTTCTACGTTTAGTTAGTTTAATTCATGTTCAGGTTTCGTCTACGTCGTTTTCTTGTTTTGTAATTTTTGTAAGTGTTTGTTTTTGTGTTGCCATCGTTTCAAATAAAAAGATGGCTTATTTCCCTAATGCTGCGTATTGGTCCACTGATCCTTCTCTCCTCTCCTCGTCCGAGGATGAGGAGAGCGACAGCCCTTACATCTATATACAATGTGAGCAAGTGAGGTGAGATAAGGGAGGTAAAGGCAAAAAAAGGCCATGGTGACGAAGTGAATACAATATAGCAAGTAAAACACTGGAATGGTTGAAGGGTGCAAAGGAGCAAAATAAATAAATACAGTAGGGGGAGAGGTAGTTGTTTGGGCTAAATTATAGATGGGCTATGTACAGGTGCAGTAATCTGTGAGCTGCTCTGACAGCTGGTGCTTAAAGCAATAAACAGTAAACAGGCCCTCTAAACGACAACACAACAGCTAACAAACCCTAACAGTCTAGCTAGTGTCTGTCTGTCTGTCTGTCTGTCTGTCCTATTCTACAGTCAGAGGAGACCAGCACAGTAACAGCCTAGCTAGCGTCTGTCTGTCTGTCTGTCTGTCTGTCTGTCTGACGCCATCTATTTTGTGAAGTGCACCAGTACCTCCTGCAGCAAAGCACCCCCACAACATGATGCTGCCACCCCCATGCTTCACGGTTGGGATGGTGTTCTTCGACTTGCAAGCCTCCCCCTTGTTCCACCAAACATAACGTTGATCATTATGGCCAAACAGTTCTATTTTTGTTTCATCAGACCAGAGGACACTTCTCCAAAAAGTACGATCTTTGTCCCCATATGCAGTTGCAAACTGTTGTCTGGCTTTTTTATGGCGGTTTTGGAGCAGTGGCTTCTTCCTTGCTGATCGGCCTTTCAGGGTATGTCGATATAGGACTTGTTTTACTGTGGATATAGATACTTTGGCACCTGTTTCCTCCAGCATCTTCACAAGGTCCTTTGCTGTTGTTCTGAGATTCATTTGCACTTTTCGCACCAAAGTCTGGTCATCTCTAGGAGACAGAACGCATCTCCTTCCTGAGCGGTATGACAGCTGCGTGGTCCAATGGTGTTTATACTTGTGTAATATTGTTTGTACAGATGAGCGTGGTACCTTCAGGCGTTTGGAAATTGCTCCCAAGGATGAACCAGACTTGTGGATGTCTACAATTTTTTTCTGAGGTCTTGGCTGATTTCTTTGGATTTTCCCATGATGCCAAGCGAAGAGGCACTGAGTTTGAAGGTAGGCCTTGAAATAAATCCACAGGTACACCTCCAATTGACTCAAAATATGTCAATTAGCCTTTCAGAAGCTTCTAAAGCCATGACATAATTTTCTGGAATTTTCCAAGCTGTTTAAAGGCACAGTCAACTTGGTGTATGTAAACTTCTGACCCACTGGAATTGTGATACATTGAATTAATAAGTGAAATAATTTGTCTGTAAACAATTGTTGGAAAAATGACTTGTGTCATGCACAGAGTAGATGTCCTAACCGACTTGCCAAAACTATAGTGTGTTAACAAGAAATTAAACAAGTTAAATGACACCAACCCAAGTGTATGTAAACTTCCCACTTCAACTGTACATTATGCTTGTAGAATCAGATGAGAATAGGGCTTCACTCCCCCGCGGAGACGTCCTTCTACATCGTAGAAGATAAATGTATGAGAGAGAGGGAGAGAGGGAGAGAGAGAGAGAGAGAGAGAGAGAGAGAGAGAGAGAGAGAGAGAGAGAGAGAGAAAGGCTGTGTCCTAAAGGACTTCCTCTTCCCTATTTAGGGAGCCCTATGCATGTGTCCTGGTCTAAAGTAGTGCACTACAGTATATAGTGAATAGGGTTCCATTTGGGGACACAGACAAAGAGTCACGCTGCAGGCTACAGGGAGATGGAGGGGATTGTGTTAGTGGAAACAGTTTCCTGGACGTGGTTGGTTTAAAGCCCCTCCCCCAGTAACTGAGTCTCCATATTGGATCTGGGCAGTGATTGGCCGTCACACATGAAAAGCAGGATGTGCGGTCTGATCATATCATATCTCTCCAGGCCCAGAACTGGCAGTTGCATTAATCAAATATCTGAAATGTTCATAGAGACAAACTGTTATTTTTTTCTCTCTCTCTCTCTCTCTCTCTCTCTCTCTCTCTCTCTCTCTCTCTCTCTCTCTCTCGCTCTCGCTCTCGCTCTCGCTCTCTCTCTGTCAGTGTTGGTCTAGTTCTCCTCGTTCTATTCCACATCCCCTTAGTGTTGGTCTAGTTCTCCTCGTTCTATTCCACATGCCCTTAGTGTTGGTGTAGTTCTCCTCGTTCTATTCCACATGCCCTTAGTGTTGGTGTAGTTCTCCTCTTTCTATTCCACATGCCCTTAGTGTTGCTCTGGTTCTCCTCTTTCTATTCCACATCCCCTTAGTGTTGGTCTAGTTCTCCTCTTTCTATTCCCTTAGTGTTGGTCTAGTTCTCCTCTTTCTATTCCACATATCCCCTTAGTGTTGGTCTAGTTCTCTTTCTATTCCACATATTCCCTTAGTGTTGGTCTAGTTCTCCTCTTTCTATTCCACATATCCCCTTAGTGTTGGTCTAGTTCTCTTTCTATTCCACATATTCCCTTAGTGTTGGTCTAGTTCTCCTCTTTCTATTCCACATCCCCTTAGTGTTGGTCTAGTTCTCCTCTTTCTATTCCACATCCCCTTAGTGTTGGTCTAGTTCTCCTCTTTCTATTCCACATCCCCTTAGTGTTAGTCTAGTTCTCCTCTTTCTATTCCACATCCCCTTAGTGTTAGTCTAGTTCTCCTCTTTCTATTCCATATCCCCTTAGTGTTGGTCTAGTTCTCCTCTTTCTAATCCACATCCCCTTAGTGTTAGTCTAGTTCTCCTCTTTCTATTCCACATCCCCTTAGTGTTAGTCTAGTTCTCCTCTTTCTAGTCCACATGTTGGTCTAGTTCTCCTCTTTATATTCCACATCCCCTTAGTGTTGGTCTAGTTCTCCTCTTTCTATTCCACATCAACCTTAGTGTTGGTCTAGTTCTCCTCTTTCTATTCCACATCAACCTTAGTGTTGGTCTAGTTCTCCTCTTTCTATTCCACATCCCCTCAGTGTTGGTCTAGTTCTCCTCTTTCTATTCCACATCCCCTCAGTGTTAGTCTAGTTCTCCTCTTTCTATTCCACATCCCCTCAGTGTTGGTCTAGTTCTCCTCTTTCTATTCCACATCCCCTTAGTGTTGGTCTAGTTCTCCTCTTTCTATTCCACATCCCCTTAGTGTTGGTCTAGTTCTCCTCTTTCTATTCCACATCCCCTCAGTGTTAGTCTAGTTCTCCTCTTTATATTCCACATCCCCTTAGTGTTGGTCTAGTTCTCCTCTTTCTATTCCACATCAACCTTAGTGTTGGTCTAGTTCTCCTCTTTCTATTCCACATCCCCTTAGTGTTAGACTGGTTCTCCTCTTTCTATTCCATATCCCCTTAGTGTTGGTCTAGTTCTCCTCATTCTATTCCACATCCCCTTAGTGTTGGTCTAGGTCTCCTCTTTCTATTCCACATGCCCTTAGTGTTAGACTGGTTCTCCTCTTTCTATTCCACATCCCCTTAGTGTTGGTCTAGTTCTCCTCATTCTATTCCACATCCCCTTAGTGTTGGTCTAGTTCTCCTCTTTCTATTCCACATATTCCCTTAGTGTTGGTCTAGTTCTCCTCTTTCTATTCCACATCAACCTCAGTGTTGGTCTAGTTCCCTCTCTGCCCTGTTCCCTGTGTCTTATTGTGTAGCTGTGAGCTGCTCAGACATATTTATGACTTACTGGTGGGTGAGACACGATGTTGTTCTGAAACCTCGTTCTGAAAATACTCTATAGACACACACACACACACACAACCACACACACACAGGTAGACGTTCATACACACACACAAACACACACACACACACAACCACACACACACAGGTAGACGCTCATACACACACACACACACACAACCACACACACAACAGGTAGACGTTCATACACACACACACACACACACACACACAGACCTGGGAGGGAGGTGAGGTTGTGTACGAGAGGAAAGCCCTGTGGAACAGTCCTGGCTGTGAGAGAGAGAGTGTCTGGCTGGAGCCCAAGGCTACATGTCTGATGTCTGGACAGTATCTCTCTGCCCTGGTCTTCTCCTCTCACTACACACACACACACACACACACACACACACACACACACACACACACACACACACACACACACACACACACACACACACACACACACACACACACACACACACACACACACACACACACACACACACACACACACACACACACACACACACACACACACACACAACCACACACACAACCACACACACACACACACAACCACACGCACACTGTCACGCCCTGACCTTAGAGAGCTTTTTATGTCTCTATTTTGGGTTTGGTCAGGGTGTGATTTGGGTGGGCATTCTATGTTCTATTTTCTATGTTTTTGTATTTCTTTGTTTTGGCCGGGTGTGTTTCTCAATCAGGGACAGCTGTCTATCGTAGTCTCTGGTTGGGAACCATACTTAGGTATCCCTTTTCCCTCCTTTCTGTTTGGGAAGTTGTCTTTGTTTGTGGCTCTATTGCCCTTAAGCTTCACGGTCGTTTCTTGTATGGTTTATTGTTTTGTTGGCGTCATTTTTAAATAAAGGGAAAACGTACGCTCACCACGCTGCGTTTTGGTCCACTTCCTTTGACGGCCATGACACACACCCTCATATCATCATCTCTGTCACCACATCTTCTCCGCTCTGAACAGAGGTGATGTGTTGTGTTGACACAGCAGTGTGTAGACAGTAGGCATCAGTCTACAGGAGTAACCATGAGCTAATCTACTGCAGGGACGTGATGTGTTGTGTTCACACAGCAGTGTGTAGACCGTAG
>NC_092088.1:100524185-100529185 GCF_045679555.1 Salvelinus alpinus
ACTGTCTACATACTGTATTACCGATGCTGTTTAGTACAGACCTTAACGTTGACTGTCTACATACTGTATTATAGATGCTGTTTAGTACAGACCTTAACGTTGACTGTCTACATACTGTATTATAGATGCTGTTTAGTACAGACCTTAACGTTGACTGTCTACATACTGTATTATAGATGCTGTTTAGTACAGACCTTAACGTTGACTGTCTACATACTGTATTACCGATGCTGTTTAGTACAGACCTTAACGTTGACTGTCTACATACTGTATTACCGATGCTGTTTAGTACAGACCTTAACGTTGACTGTCTACATACTGTATTATAGATGCTGTTTAGTACAGACCTTAACGTTGACTGTCTACATACTGTATTATAGATGCTGTTTAGTACAGACCTTAACGTTGACTGTCTACATACTGTATTATAGATGCTGTTTAGTACAGACCTTAACGTTGACTGTCTACATACTGTATTATAGATGCTGTTTAGTACAGACCTTAACGTTGACTGTCTACATACTGTATTAGAGATGCTGTTTAGTACAGACCTTAACGTTGACTGTCTACATACTGTATTATAGATGCTGTTTAGTACAGACCTTAACGTTGACTGTCTACATACTGTATTATAGATGCTGTTTAGTACAGACCTTAACGTTGACTGTCTACATACTGTATTACCGATGCTGTTTAGTACAGACCTTAACGTTGACTGTCTACATACTGTATTATAGATGCTGTTTAGTACAGACCTTAACGTTGACTGTCTACATACTGTATTATAGATGCTGTTTAGTACAGACCTTAACGTTGACTGTCTACATACTGTATTATAGATGCTGTTTAGTACAGACCTTAACGTTGACTGTCTACATACTGTATTACCGATGCTGTTTAGTACAGACCTTAACGTTGACTGTCTACATACTGTATTAGAGATGCTGTTTAGTACAGACCTTAACGTTGACTGTCTACATACTGTATTACCGATGCTGTTTAGTACAGACCTTAACGTTGACTGTCTACATACTGTATTACCGATGCTGTTTAGTACAGACCTTAACGTTGACTGTCTACATACTGTATTACGGATGCTGTTTAGTACAGACCTTAACGTTGACTGTCTACATACTGTATTATAGATGCTGTTTAGTACAGACCTTAACGTTGACTGTCTACATACTGTATTACCGATGCTGTTTAGTACAGACCTTAACGTTGACTGTCTACATACTGTATTATAGATGCTGTTTAGTACAGACCTTAACGTTGACTGTCTACATACTGTATTATAGATGCTGTTTAGTACAGACCTTAACGTTGACTGTCTACATACTGTATTATAGATGCTGTTTAGTACAGACCTTAACGTTGACTGTCTACATACTGTATTATAGATGCTGTTTAGTACAGACCTTAACGTTGACTGTCTACATACTGTATTACCGATGCTGTTTAGTACAGACGTTAACGTTGACTGTCTACATACTGTATTACCGATGCTGTTTAGTACAGACCTTAACGTTGACTGTCTACATACTGTATTATAGATGCTGTTTAGTACAGACCTTAACGTTGACTGTCTACATACTGTATTATAGATGCTGTTTAGTACAGACCTTAACGTTGACTGTCTACATACTGTATTATAGATGCTGTTTAGTACAGACCTTAACGTTGACTGTCTACATACTGTATTATAGATGCTGTTTAGTACAGACCTTAACGTTGACTGTCTACATACTGTATTAGAGATGCTGTTTAGTACAGACCTTAACGTTGACTGTCTACATACTGTATTATAGATGCTGTTTAGTACAGACCTTAACGTTGACTGTCTACATACTGTATTATAGATGCTGTTTAGTACAGACCTTAACGTTGACTGTCTACATACTGTATTACCGATGCTGTTTAGTACAGACCTTAACGTTGACTGTCTACATACTGTATTACCGATGCTGTTTAGTACAGACCTTAACGTTGACTGTCTACATACTGTATTACGGATGCTGTTTAGTACAGACCTTAACGTTGACTGTCTACATACTGTATTATAGATGCTGTTTAGTACAGACCTTAACGTTGACTGTCTACATACTGTATTACCGATGCTGTTTAGTACAGACCTTAACGTTGACTGTCTACATACTGTATTATAGATGCTGTTTAGTACAGACCTTAACGTTGACTGTCTACATACTGTATTATAGATGCTGTTTAGTACAGACCTTAACGTTGACTGTCTACATACTGTATTATAGATGCTGTTTAGTACAGACCTTAACGTTGACTGTCTACATACTGTATTATAGATGCTGTTTAGTACAGACCTTAACGTTGACTGTCTACATACTGTATTACCGATGCTGTTTAGTACAGACCTTAACGTTGACTGTCTACATACTGTATTACCGATGCTGTTTAGTACAGACCTTAACGTTGACTGTCTACATACTGTATTATAGATGCTGTTTAGTACAGACCTTAACGTTGACTGTCTACATACTGTATTATAGATGCTGTTTAGTACAGACCTTAACGTTGACTGTCTACATACTGTATTATAGATGCTGTTTAGTACAGACCTTAACGTTGACTGTCTACATACTGTATTAGAGATGCTGTTTAGTACAGACCTTAACGTTGACTGTCTACATACTGTATTATAGATGCTGTTTAGTACAGACCTTAACGTTGACTGTCTACATACTGTATTATAGATGCTGTTTAGTACAGACCTTAACGTTGACTGTCTACATACTGTATTACCGATGCTGTTTAGTACAGACCTTAACGTTGACTGTCTACATACTGTATTATAGATGCTGTTTAGTACAGACCTTAACGTTGACTGTCTACATACTGTATTATAGATGCTGTTTAGTACAGACCTTAACGTTGACTGTCTACATACTGTATTATAGATGCTGTTTAGTACAGACCTTAACGTTGACTGTCTACATACTGTATTATAGATGCTGTTTAGTACAGACCTTAACGTTGACTGTCTACATACTGTATTACCGATGCTGTTTAGTACAGACCTTAACGTTGACTGTCTACATACTGTATTAGAGATGCTGTTTAGTACAGACCTTAACGTTGACTGTCTACATACTGTATTACCGATGCTGTTTAGTACAGACCTTAACGTTGACTGTCTACATACTGTATTAGAGATGCTGTTTAGTACAGACCTTAACGTTGACTGTCTACATACTGTATTAGAGATGCTGTTTAGTACAGACCTTAACGTTGACTGTCTACATACTGTATTAGAGATGCTGTTTAGTACAGACCTTAACGTTGACTGTCTACATACTGTATTACAAATGCTGTCTACGAACTCTTGGCATTCAGCTGAATGACACATAATCCACAGCAAAGGGAATGTGCTGGTTTCCCAGTACAGCCTTGTGATTTACTATGAGCTGTATGTCTGTCTCTCACCTTTCTGCTGTGCTGACAAACCTCTCAGTCAGAGCTGTATCTCTGTTCAGCCTCACTCATATCCTACTGATATGTGGTGTAATGGGTTCAGGTTGCTCACTAGGTACAGTATGTTTACATAAATGCTTCCTGATAAGGATTTAAAGGTGTAGTACAGTCAACAACAAAATGTTGGGTTTCCCTGTGTTTTATATATATTTTATATAAATATATATATTTATATATTTTCAACACTATGAGGTTGTAAATGATGATAATGTCTGTTTAGTGTAGTGAACTGTCTGAAAAGACCGCCTGACATATCAGTCTGTTTTAGTGGGAAGGAGGTTTGGCCTGCCTGGTGACACATGAGTTAATAGACCAATAAGACAGAGAGTTCCAAAACCTCTCTGCCAATAACAGCTAGTTTTCCCTTTTCTCCTCCCCACTCAGACCACGCCCAGACAGTTCCAGCTAAATTGTTGCTTGAGAAATGTCTCTTTGCTAAGAAGCTATTTTTGTAGATTTTTTTTTACCATTTTAATTGAAAACAATCGCAGTAAGGTAACTTAACTGTTACCCAGAAATAATTTGATAAAGAGATAAAAACAGCTGCATTGGTCCTTTAACTGGCCAACAGTGAAATATATAGGACTACTTCCTTATTCGTGAATGTTGACAACACAAAAAAATGACAGCGACTAATTAATGGTAGAGAAGTGATGGGAACGTCATCATCTTTATCTATGGACAAATGGGACCCGATCAGCATCAAATCAAATCAAATGTATTTATATAGCCCTTCGTACATCAGCTGATATCTCAAAGTGCTGTACAGAAACCCAGCCTAAAACAGCAAGCAATGCAGGTGTAGAAGCACACCTACAATCAACATCAAATCAAATCAAATCAAATGTATTTATATAGCAATGCAGGTGTAGAAGCACACCTACAACCAACATCAGTACAACCTGTCCCTTGGATTGACAATAACCGCTGTTCATGAGAACCAACGTCTGGGAGGGGGACAGGACGAGGGAGTTGGCAGGAAGAATGTCCTGTAAACTAACTACAGTCAGTGTCCTGTAAACTAACTACAGTCTATGTCCTGTAAACTAACTACAGACAATGTCCTGTAAACTAACTACAGTAAATGTCCTGTAAACTAACTACAGTCTATGTCCTGTAAACTAACTACAGTCTATGTCCTGTAAACTAACTACAGTCAATGTCCTGTAAACTAACTACAGTCAATGTCCTGTAAACTAAATACAGTCAATGTCCTGTAAACTAACTACAGTCAATGTCCTGTAAACGAACTACAGACAATGTCCTGTAAACTAACTACAGTCTATGTCCTGTAAACTAACTACAGTCAATGTCCTGTAAACTAACTACAGTGAATGAGGAACATATGAAAGATAGAGAGGGATATTTACAGTGATATATTGACTCATGGTCAACTGGATTGATCACATTCTATGAGCAAATGTGAGGATATCGACATTATTAACACAATCAGTACCTCGGATTAACTTCTGCCCTGAACCCAGACGAAGGTATTT
>NC_092088.1:100536685-100561685 GCF_045679555.1 Salvelinus alpinus
GGAGAGAGAGAGAGAGACAGAGAGAGAGAGAGAGAGAGAGAGACAGAGACAGAGAGACAGAGACAGACAGAGAGAGACAGAGAGACAGAGAGACAGAGAGACAGAGGGAGAGAGATAGAGAGAGAGAGAGAGAGAGAGAGAGAGAGAGAGACAGAGAGAGAGAGAGAGAGAGAGAGAGAGAGAGAGAGAGAGAGAGAGAGAGAGAGAGACAGAGAGAGAGAGAGAGAGAGAGAGAGAGAGAGACAGAGAGAGAGAGACAGAGACAGAAAGAGAGAGACAGAGAGAGAGCAAGACAGAGAGAGAGAGAGACAGAGAGACAGAGAAAGACAGAGAGACAGAGGGAGAGAGAGACTATTCCATACATAAGTTCGGTCTTACTATGTGATGTGTAACAGTATATTGTTGGAAGATTCTGTTCTGACTTTCACAGGCTAGAGCTGGCAATACTGACCATTCAGAAGAAAGAGCAAAAAGGTGTCTGTGGTGTACGATCGTCTGAATCTGATATGGAAGACACATCACTTCAGCAGAAAAACCCAAACGAGAGAGCTCGGTGTGGATATTTGCACACCGTCTAGCGTCAAGGGAACTCGCTGGAACCCCCCGTGTCCACAGAGCCCTCAGTGTTCCTGAAGGTATGGACAAGACAAGGACCTTGCCACCGACGAAGGCCAGTACTCCGTGGTTCTGCAGCACATGGGGCACCTGGCCGTAGCATCAACAACCGCCGGAAGTTCAAGGGCGGGAAAAGAAGGTCCGTTTTACACAGGAAATGTAATATAACACTAGTTTTTTTTTTTTATTGGTTCAAGACTCAAATTAACTTTCAGAATCAAGAGATGCAGTTGCGACAGTTTATTTACTCACTACTTAACAGATGAAGCGGGAAACGGAGTATCCACTCTTTTGTGTATTCTGCCATTTTCTCTCAGACATATTTGAGGAGCTATCCTCACTTAGCCTCACCCTACAAAGGAATGACCTGATCCTCCCCCAAGCCACGTCAGAGTTGAGGAAGACAGTGACCAGACTGGAAGCACTAAAGCTTAGGGAAAAGGCAGGAGGCATGCTGGAGAAGATCCAGACCTTGCTTGCTCAGCAGTAGGGTGACGAGAGGAGATTCCAGGTGTGTTAGGATGAAAGCTTGTTAGGATGTAAGAGAAATCGATGATTAAAATCGATGATGAAGACAGATTCTCAGTGTGAGAATCAATGTATTCGTTGCCCAATAGAACGATTTGAGGATAAGGAGGGAAATGCAGTGGAGAAATCTTAATTTGTTTTTTAATGGGAGACAGACAAATGGCCAGACCTTTCATTGTGTGTTGGTGTGTGTGTCTCTGTGTTATTTCTGTTAAAGGGAATAACACTGAAGGGGAATCTGAAAGGCTTCACGGACCTCACCAATCCCCAGCTGACGCAGCACATGGAGGCAGCCATCAACATGGGCGTGGATGATCTCAAAGCCAGGTTTGGTGGTTTGCTGAAGAATGAGGATGTCCAGACCCCAGTGGAGTCTTTCAGAGTGCTAAACCCTGACACATGACCAGAAGACCAGGCTTCTCACCTTTGGCGATGATGGTGAGGCAGGAACTGATGAAGCAATTCAAGGAGCCTCTAGAGAGGTAAGAATTTATTTGACACTGCGTTTCCATATGAGACAATGTTATGTTTGCAAACTGTACATTTTGTAAACTCACTTGCTCTGTTCAATCCTGCAGATCAGGGTGCTACACGGCTGTAATTCAGGATGAGTGGCAGGGGCTGAAAGTCCTGCTCAGACACAATTTCAAGGACAAGTCCGACAGTGGCCTGTGGGAGACCATGTGGACAAAGGACCCCTACAGGCACGATTACAAGGTCGACTAACAGTCCAGAGTGGTTATGTATGGTAACCTTCTATGGTTGGTTTTTATAAATTAAGAGTTTAAATGAAATTGAAAGATATCATCTTTTCCCGAGAACATACTGGAGTTGGTGCAGCTTATGCTGGTGCTGCCCATTACAGCCAACCCGGTGTGAGCGAGGCTTCTCTGCACAGAACCGGATTTTAAGAATTCAACAAGGAACTGCCTTGGGGTCTCTGCCGCCAAAGACCTGATGAGTCCCTTAGTACACCCACCCACACACACTCACACACGCAGTATAAATATGTTTGGAATAAATTGTTTGTTAATAAACTCTGTGTTACTTGAACACTGTGCTCCTAAATCTCTTTGTGTGCTCCTAAATCTCTTTGTGTGCTCCTACATCTCTTTGTGTGCTCCTACATCTCTTTGTGTGCTCTTACATCTCTTTGTGTGCTCCTAAATCTCTTTGTGTGCTCCTAAATCTCTTTGTGTGCTCCTAAATCTCTTTGTGTGCTCCTACATGTTTTTCATTTAGGAGCACAGGTAACTCCTTGGGGGGAAAAGTTAGCATAGTAGAGCCCTGTAATGTATCTTTACATTTACTCAAGTATGACAACGTTGTATTTTTTCCACCGCTGGATGTGACTGGGGGTCACAGCATCAATTTCTATGTATGTATGTGTTTGTTTGTGACTGTAAAGTCCATGGAGAACAAGAGCACCTCCTCCCAGCTGCCCACTGCACTGAGGCTAGGTAACACGGTCACCACTGATAAGTCCGTGATAATCGAAGACTTCAACAAGCATTTCTCAATGGCTGGCCATGCCTTCCTCCTGGCGACTCCAACCTTGGCCAACAGCCCCGCCCCCCCCGCTGCTACTCTCCCAAGCCTCCCCAGCTTCTCCTTTACCCAAATCCAGATAGCAGATGTTCTGAAAGAGCTGGAAAACCTGGACCCATACAAATCAGCTGGGCTTGACAATCTGGACCCCCTATTTCTGAAACTGTCCGCCGCCATTGTCGCACCCCCTATCACCAGCCTGTTCAACCTCTCCTTCGTATCATCTGAGATCCCCAAGGATTGGAAAGCTGCCGCGGTCATCCCCCTCTTCAAAGGGGGAGACACCCTGGACCCAAACTGTTACAGACCTATATCCATCCTGCCCTGCCTATCTAAGGTCTTCGAAAGCCAAGTCAACAAACAGATCACTGACCATCTCGAATCCCACCGTACCTTCTCCGCTGTGCAATCCGGTTTCCGAGCCGGTCATGGGTGCACCTCAGCCACGCTCAAGGTACTAAACGATATCATAACCGCCATCGATAAAAGACATTACTGTGCAGCCGTCTTCATCGACCTGGCCAAGGCTTTCGACTCTGTCAATCACCATATTCTTATCGGCAGACTCAGTAGCCTCGGTTTTTCTAATGACTGCCTTGCCTGGTTCACCAACTACTTTGCAGACAGAGTTCAGTGTGTCAAATCGGAGGGCATGTTGTCCGGTCCTCTGGCAGTCTCTATGGGGGTACCACAGGGTTCAATTCTCGGGCCGACTCTTTTCTCTGTATACATCAATGATGTTGCTCTTGCTGCGGGCGATTCCCTGATCCACCTCTACGCAGACGACACCATTCTATATACTTCCGGCCCTTCCTTGGACACTGTGCTATCTAACCTCCAAACGAGCTTCAATGCCATACAACACTCCTTCCGTGTCCTCCAACTGCTCTTAAACGCTAGTAAAACCAAATGCATGCTTTTCAACCGTTCGCTGCCTGCACCCGCACGCCCGACTAGCATCACCACCCTGGACGGTTCCGACCTAGAATATGTGGACATCTATAAGTACCTAGGTGTCTGGCTAGACTGCAAACTCTCCTTCCAGACTCATATCAAACATCTCCAATCCAAAATCAAAGCAAGAATCGGCTTTCTATTCCGCAACAAAGCCTCCTTCACTCACGCCGCCAAACTTACCCTAGTAAAACTGACTATCCTACCGATCCTCGACTTCGGCGATGTCATCTACAAAATAGCTTCCAATACTCTACTCAGCAAACTGGATGCAGTTTATCACAGTGCCATTCGTTTTGTTACTAAAGCACCTTATACGACCCACCACTGCGACCTGTATGCCCTAGTCGGCTGGCCCTCGCTACATGTTCGTCGTCAGACCCACTGGCTCCAGGTCATCTACAAGGCTATGCTAGGTAAAGTGCCGCCTTATCTCAGTTCACTGGTCACGATGGCTACACCCACCCGCAACACGCGCTCCAGCAGGTGTATCTCACTGATCATCCCTAAAGCCAAAACCTCATTTGGACGCCTTTCCTTCCAGTTCTCTGCTGCCTGCGACTGGAACGAATTGCAAAAATCTCTGAAGTTGGAGACTTTTATCTCCCTCAACAACTTTAAAAATCTGCTATCCGAGCAGCTAACCGATCGCTGCAGCTGTACATAGTCCATCTGTAAACTACCCACCCAATTTACCTACCTCACCCCCCATACTGCTTTTATTTATTTACTTTTCTGCTCTTTTGCACACCAGTATCTCTTCTTGCACATGATCATCTGATGATTTATCACTCCAGTGTTAATCTGCTAAATTGTAATTATTCGATTTATTGCCTACCTCATGCCTTTTGCACACATTGTATATAGATTCTCTTTTTTTCTACCATGTTATTGACTTGTTTATTGTTTACTCCATGTGTAACTCTGTGTTGTCTGTTCACACTGCTATGCTTTATCTTGGCCAGGTCGCAGTTGCAAATGAGAACTTGTTCTCAACTAGCCTACCTGGTTAAATAAAGGTGAAATAAATCAAATAAAAAAAAATAAAAAAAGGGAAAGAAATGGAGAGCGATCAACCAACGTAAGTCGAGGTACTTCATCATTGAAGAGGAAAAGGAGAAACACTTTCTCACTATTTTAAAACATATTATTTTATTTAAGAAACGATTAAAAGCTTGACATTTTGGCCTTAATCATTGGCCTTCAAGCTTTTTTTCTGAATCACCAATTTAGACCAGTGTGTCTGGGGTCAACATCATCTAATATTTATACAATATCTTTATCTGGACACCACTTTTAGTCTTGATCTTTACTACACTACTCACTCTGTTTAGCACATGGCCTCAATGTGAATCCTTAAAAGAGATGGGTGGGGTTTACGGCTTGAGAGGGTGTGAACGATCCTGAATGGTCTGTAGACAAAGAAGAGCTCTCCAGTAGTTGTATCAAGATATTCAAGGGCCATTTTCTCAAAAAGTATCAAGATATTCAAGGGCCATTTTCTCAAAAAGTACCAAGATATTCAAGGACCATTTTCTCAAAAGTGGGGTTACACATGTATCAACTTTCAAAGCAGAATTACTTTCTCATTGTTCCTCAAATGAAGTCTATGATCTACCATTTTGTAGCTCTGAGTCTCTACTTTTATCCAATGTAAAAAAATATATATTTCAAATTGTTCTACATAAGACCAAATCCAGGTTGTGAGTCACATATAGTCAAAACCCACAAAAAACACAAATCAATTCATCATAAAGACCAAATGAAGCACCACAGACAGACAGAGTCACACCACATCATTCCTGGTAACCAACCACCAACACCACAGACAGGCAGCGTCACACCATATCATTCCTGGTAACCAACCACCAACACCACAGACAGACAGAGTCACACCACATCATTCCTGGTAACCAACCACCAACACCACAGACAGAGTCACACCATATCATTCCTGGTAACCAACCACCAACACCACAGACAGACAGAGTCACACCACATCATTCCTGGTAACCAACCACCAGCACCACAGACAGAGTCACACCATATCATTCCTGGTAACCAACCACCAACACCACAGACAGACAGTCACACCACATCATTCCTGGTAACCAACCACCAACACCACAGACAGACAGAGTCACACCATATCATTCCTGGTAACCAACCACCAACACCACAGACAGACAGAGTCACACCACATCATTCCTGGTAACCAACCACCAGCACCACAGACAGACAGTCACACCACATCATTCCTGGTAACCAACCACCAGCACCACAGACAGACAGTCACACCACATCATTCCTGGTAACCAAGCATCATAGGAATTTAGAGGGGAGGAATCCCAGGCACCACAGCAACAAGATCTGAGCTCTGCCCAATAGGGCACATCCCATGCAAATGAAAATATACTTTAATATTCCCCTTCATGGTGTGTGAATCTGGGAGAGTGTTGAGGCACCAACAGTACACGTGGTTTCCTCTCTTCCTGCTATGTTTCATCTTCACTGATGCTGGTTGTGGTGGCAGTGCCATGGTCATGGAGCTTAACTTTCACACACACACACATACACACGCACGCACGCACGCACGGTGACAGACACACACTTTAAATTGAATAGGAAGAGAACAAGACTCCCCCGCCCCTGTCTCCCTCCTGTCTCCCATTCTCTCTCCCCCTGTCTCCCCCTGTCTCCCAATCTCTCTCCTCCTGTTTCCCTCCTGTCTCCCAATCTCTCTCTCCCTGTTTCTCTCCTGTCTCCCAATCTCTCTCCTCCTGTTTCTCTCCTGTCTCCCAATCTCTCTCTCCCTGTTTCTCTCCTGTCTCCCAATCTCTCTTCCCCTGTTTCTCTCCTGTCTCCCAATCTCTCTCCTCCTGTTTCTCTCCTGTCTCCCAATCTCTCTCCTCCTGTTTCTCTCCTGTCTCCCAATCTCTCTCCTCCTGTTTCTCTCCTGTCTCCCAATCTCTCTCTCCCTGTTTCTCTCCTGTCTCCCAATCTCTCTTCCCCTGTTTCTCTCCTGTCTCCTAATCTCTCTCCCCCTGTCTCCCTCCTGTCTCCCATTCTCTCTCCCCCTGTCTCCCCCCTGTCTCCTAATCTCTCTCCCCCTGTCTCCCAATCTCTCTTCCCCTGTTTCTCTCCTGTCTCCTAATCTCTCTCCCCCTGTCTCCCTCCTGTCTCCCAATCTCTCTCCCCCTGTCTCCCCCCTGTCTCCCAATCTCTCCCCCCCTGTTTCTCTCATGTCTCCCAATCTCTCTCTCCCTGTTTCTCTCCTGTCACCCAATCTCTCTCCCCCTGTTTCTATCCTGTCTCCCAATCTCTCTCCCCCTGTCTCCCAATCTCTCTCCCTCCATTCACAGTGTACTCCATCCTTCCCAACTTGCTTTCTGTATTTAAACAATAACCAGTTATATAGTGGATGTCATGCTGTGGGATAATACTGTGGGATAATGCGGTGGGATAATGTTGTGGTATAATACTGTGGGATAATGTTGTGGGATAATGCTGTGGGATAATACTGTGGGATAATGCTGTGGGACAATACTGTGGGATAATACTGTGGGGATAATACTGTGAGATCATACTGTGGGATAATGCTGTGAGATAATACTGTGAGATAATACTGTCAGATAATGCTGTGGGATAATGCTGTAGGATAATGCTATGGGACACTACTGTGGGATAATGCTGTGGGACAATACTGTGGGACAATACTGTGGGATAATACTGTGGGATAATGCTGTGGGATAATGCTGTGGGATAATGATGTGGGATAATGCTGTGGGATAATGCTGTGTGATAATGCTACGCTATGTGAGGCCTAGAGCATGGTGCTACTGCTCAAATCTGATAGGAGGAGAGAAATAGAGGGCGTGGAAACTAGCAAAACATCCCTCTATTTCCTCCTTTGTTTTTTACGCTCGTGGAACCTGGCAGCCGTCACGGTAACTAAACAGTAACAGGATGTAGAAATGGAGGAGGAGAAGCCGACTGAAAAATCCCATGTAGGAAAACTCCATAGGCCTACATAGGAAAAAGGTGTCATCACGTTCAATAGTGAGCGCAGTAACAGCCCACCGTGTATAACAGAAACCATTAGATGAACCACAGGAATGCTCTGCCTGCTGTTTCTCAGGACAACAGTAGCACAGAACACGACTGTTTATTAGCCCTGCAGTGAGCAACTATTCAGCCATTGTGTGTCACTGTGGCTCAACAGGAAGGAAGCTGACTCCAACTAATCTGTTCTCATGAGTCTACTGAAGGCCTGAAGACATCCTCTCTTTCCCTGGATAGCTAGCTAAGGCTAAGTGGCTAACTAGCCCCCTGATGAGCCTCAGCTGCTTGGTGTGATAGCAGGCCACACTACAGGAATTGAATAAGTTAGCCCTGGTCCCAGATCTGTTAGCCCCCTGCTGAGCCTCAGCTGCTTGGTGTGATAGCAGGCCACACTACAGGAATGGAATAAGTTAGCCCTGGTCCCAGATCTGTTAGTGCCGTATCAGCAACGTCATGACAACGGCCATGTCACGTTCTGACCCTAGTTCTTGTGTTATTTCTTTGTTTTATTTGGTCAGGACGTGAGTTGGGTGGGTTATCTATGTTTTGTGTTTCTATGTTGGGTTTCTCGTTTGGCCTGATATGGTTCTCAATCAGAGGCAGGTGTTAGTCATTGTCTCTGATTGGGAACCATATTTAGGTAGCCTGTTTTCTGTTGTGTTTTGTGGTTATTTCCTGTTTAGTGTTTTTACCTTTCGGGACTGTTCGTGTGTCGGTTTATTGTTTTGTTTCAGTGTTCAGTTTTATTATTAAAACATTATGGACACTTACCACACTGCATCTTGGTCCTCTTCTTCTCCTCCAGACGACGAACGTTACAGGCCATATGAGTTGACAGGACAGCACAAAGCCTTGTATGTACGTGTTTGTTTGTGACTAACGGAAAGAAGTGGAGAGCGATCAATCAACGTAAATCGAAGTACTTCATCATTAAACAGGAAAAGGAGAAACACTTTCTCACCATTTTAAAACATATTATTTTATTTAAGAAACTATTAAAAGCTTGACATTTTGGCCTTAATCAGTGGCCTTCAAGCTTTGTTTGTGAATCACCAAGTTAGACAGACAGACAGGCTGAAGACAGGATCAGTCAGGACACCAAGTCTATGTCCATCCCTCTCCTCTCTCTGTCCCTCCTCTCTCTGTCCCTCCCTCTCCTCTCTCTGTCCCTCCCTCTCCTCTCTCTGTCCCTCCCTCTCCTCTCTCTGTCCCTCCCTCTCCTCTCTCTGTCCCTCCCTCTCCTCTATCTGTCCCTCCTCTCTCTGTCCCTCCCTCTCCTCTCTCTCCCTCTCCTCTCTCTGCCCCTCCCTCTCCTCTCTCTGTCCCTCCCTCTCCTCTCTCTGTCCCTCCCTCTCCTCTCTCTGTCCCTCCCTCTCCTCTATCTGTCCCTCCTCTCTCTGTCCCTCCCTCTCCTCTCTCTCCCTCTCCTCTCCCTGTCCCTCCCTCTCCTCTCTCTGTCCCTCCCTCTCCTCTATCTGTCCCTCCTCTCTCTGTCCCTCCCTCTCCTCTCTCTCTCCTCTCTCTGCCCCTCCCTCTCCTCTCTCTGCCCCTCCCTCTCCTCTCTCTCCCATTCCTCTTTCTGTCCCTCCCTTTCCTCTCTTTGTCCCTCCATCTAGAACTATAACTGAATCCTTAGTCTGGGACTATAACTGACTCCTTAATCTGGGACAATAACTGACTCCTTAGTCTAGGACAATAACTGACTCCTTAATCTAGGACTATAACTGACTCCTTAGTCTGGGATTATAACTGACTCCTTAGTCTAGGACTATAACTAAATCCTTAATCTAGGACTATGACTGACTCCTTAATCTGGGACTATAACTGACTCCTTAGTCAAGGACTATAACTGACTCCTTAATCTGGGACTATAACTGACTCCTTAATCTGGGACTATAACTGACTCCTTAGTCTAGAACTATAACTGACTCCTTAATCTGGGACTATAACTGACTCCTTAGTCTAGGACTATAGCTGACTCCTTAGTCAAGATCTATAACTGACTCCTTAATCTAGGACTATAACTGACTCCTTAATCTGGGACTATAACTGACTCCTTAGTCTGGGACTATAACTGACTCCTTAATCTAGGACTATAACTGACTCCTTAGTCTAGGACTATAGCTGACTCCTTAGTCTAGGACTATAACTGACTCCTTAGTCTAGAACTATAACTGACTCCTTAATCTGGGACTATAACTGACTCCTTAATCTAGGACTATAACTGACTCCTTAGTCTAGGACTATAACTGACTCCTTAATCTGGGACTATAACTGACTCCTTAATCTGGGACTATAACTGACTCCTTAATCTAGGACTATAACTGAATCCTTAGTCTAGGACTATAACTGACTCCTTAGTCTAGGACTATAACTGAATCCTTCATCTAGGACTATAACTGACTCCTTAGTCAAGATCTATAACTGACTCCTTAGTCTAGGACTATAACTGACTCCTTAATCTGGGACTATAACTGACTCCTTAATCTGGGACTATAACTGACTCCTTAATCTAGGACTATAACTGAATCCTTAGTCTAGGACTATAACTGACTCCTTAGTCTAGGACTATAACTGAATCCTTCATCTAGGACTATAACTGACTCCTTAGTCAAGATCTATAACTGACTCCTTAGTCTAGGACTATAGCTGAGTCCTTAGTGAAGGACACATGTGTTTTCATGTTGTAATGCTTTACTATATACTCTTTGGTAGGATGACAAATTGTTCATTGTGATAGATAATGGAAACAAAGAGCAGGCCAGTTTCCCAGAGTTGTAAATATCCTGACTATCCGGTCTGTCTCCAGTGTATATTTGTCTTCCTGTTCAGTTACAGATGCTCAGATAAAGATAGAGAGTGAAGAGACCCAGTGGTTAAAGTCACACACACACACACACACACACACATACATACATACATACTAACGTGCACACACTTACACACACATGCATGTGAATGCACACACACACACACACACGTATTTTAACGTGCACAGACTTACACACACATACATGTGAATGCACACACACACACGTATTTTAACGTGCACACACATACATGTGAAGGCACACACACACACACACACACAGTACTGTACTCCCCCACTCCCACCCCTCCTAGTTGACCAGGGTCAAATAGAGATCTCTCTCCTAGACCCTTCCTCCCCAACCCCCTCAGATCACAGAGAGCGTTACACGCTGACTAGACCGGGCACGAGCGTGCGCCATCGTGAGCGTGTTTTTTAAAGGTTTTTTTTAGGGGTGGATCAGCTTAATATTGCGGGAAAGAATGTTGCTTCCAATGTAATTGTCTGCATCATTTCCAATCCCCCATATTTTTGGGGTAAATATATATATCCATACCTATATAGACATACATATACACATATATACATACACATACCTATATAGACATACATATACACATATATACATACACATACCTATATAGACATACATATACACATATATACATACACATACCTATATAGACATACATATACACATATATACATACACATACCTATATAGACATACATATACACATATATACATACACATACCTATATAGACATACATATACACATATATACATACACATACCTATATAGACATACATATACACATATATACATACACATACCTATATAGACATACATATACACATATATACATACACATACCTATATAGACATACATATACACATATATACATACACATACCTATATAGACATACATATACACATATATACATACACATACCTATATAGACATACATATACACATATATACCTATATAGACATACATATACACATATATACATACACATACCTATATAGACATACATATACACATATATACCTATATAGACATACATATACACATATATACCTATATAGACATACATATACACATATATACATACACATACAGTGGGGAGAACAAGTATTTGATACACTGCCGATTTTGCAGATTTTCCTACTTACAAAGCATGTAGAGGTCTGTAATTTTTATCATAGGTACACTTCAACTGTGAGAGACGGAATCTAAAACAAAAATCCTGAAAATCACATTGTATGATTTTTAAGTAATTAATTAGCATTTTATTGCATGACATAAGTATTTGATACATCAGAAAAGCAGAACTTAATATTTGGTACAGAATCCTTTGTTTGCAATTACAGAGATCATACGTTTCCTGTAGTTCTTGACCAGGTATGCACACACTGCAGCAGGGATTTTGGCCCACTCCTCCATACAGACCTTCTCCAGATCCTTCAGGTTTCGGGGCTGTCGCTGGGCAATACGGACTTTCAGCTCCCTCCAAAGATTTTCTATTGGGTTCAGGTCTGGAAACTGGCTAGGCCACTCCAGGACCTTGAGATGCTTCTTACGGAGCCACTCCTTAGTTGCCCTGGCTGTGTGTTTCGGGTCGTTGTCATGCTGGAAGACCCAGCCACGACCCATCATCAATGCTCTTACTGAGGGAAGGAGGTTGTTGGCTAAGATCTCGCAATACATGGCCCCATCCATCCTCCCCTTAATACGGTGCAGTCGTCCTGTCCCCTTTGCAGAAAAGCATCCCCAAAGAATGATGTTTCCACCTCCATGCTTCACGGTTGGGATGGTGTTCTTGGGGTTGTACTCATCCTTCTTCTTCCTCCAAACACGGCGAGTGGAGTTTAGACCAAAAAGCTCTATTTTTGAATCATCAGACCACATGACCTTCTCCCATTCCTCCTCTGGATCATCCAGATGGTCATTGGCAAACTTCAGACGGGCCTGGACATGCGCCTGCTTGAGCAGGGGGACCTTGTGTGCGCTGCAGGATTTTAATCCATGACGGCGTAGTGTGTTACTAATGGTTTTCTTTGAGACTGTGGTCCCAGCTCTCTTCAGGTCATTGACCAGGTCCTGCCGTGTAGTTCTGGGCTGATCCCTCACCTTCCTCATGATCATTGATGCCCCACGAGGTGAGATCTTGCATGGAGCCCCAGACCGAGGGTGATTGACCATCATCTTGAACTTCTTCTATTTTCTTCTATTTTCTAATAATTGCGCCAACAGTTGTTGCCTTCTCACCAAGCTGCTTGCCTATTGTCCTGTAGCCCATCCCAGCCTTGTGCAGGTCTACAATTTTATCCCTGATGTCCTTACACAGCTCTCTGGTCTTGGCCATTGTGGAGAGGTTGGAGTCTGTTTGATTGAGTGTGTGGACAGGTGTCTTTTATACAGGTAACGAGTTCAAACAGGTGCAGTTAATACAGGTAATGAGTGGAGAACAGGAGGGCTTCTTAAAGAAAAACTAACAGATCTGTGAGAGCCGGAATTCTTACTGGTTGGTAGGTTTTCAAATACTTATGTCATGCAATAAAATGCAAATGAATTACTTAAAAATCATACAATGTGATTTTCTGGATTTTTGTTTTAGATTCCGTCTCTCACAGTTGAAGTGTACCTATGATAAAAATTACAGACCTCTACATGCTTTGTAAGTAGGAAAATCGGCAAAATCGGCAGTGTATCAAATACTTGTTCTCCCCACTGTACCTATATAGACATACATATATACATACCCATACCTATATACACATATATACATACACATACCTATATAGACATACATATACACATATATACATACATATACCTATATACACATATATACATACACATACCTATATAGACATTCATATACACATATATACATACCCATACCTATATACACATATATACATACACATATATACATACCCATACCTATATACACATATATACCTATATAGACATACATATACACATATATACCTATATAGACATACATATACACATATATACATACACATACCTATATGGACATTCATATACACATATATACATACACATACCTATATAGACATTCATACTTTTTTAAGAATATAGCTTTATTATTATTCCCCGCAAACCCTACCACCGATCCCCCAATTGGAGTAAACTAATAAACACTTCTGCTTTTACCTTCAATTTATACATCTTATACACATTTTACAGACACAGTCTACTTTATAATAGTTATCTCTTGTTTGTTCTTAGTCCTTCCTCTATTTCTGTTGTCCATCCAGTTTGATTTCCCCTTGTAACTGTGCTATTTCACAAAAGCTCCGCACCTATACACATTTCACAGATCCCGTATGCCCTACATTGTTTATCTTGTTATTAGTCCCACCCTTCAGCTCCACTCAACCCTTCCCATCTATCTTCCATCGTGAGCGTGTTGATTTTGTCCATCCACACCAGAAATATCAAAATATCAAAACCAACTCTGAACCAGTTATATTCATTTGGGGACAAGTCGAAAAGCTTTAAACATTTATGGCTATTTAGCTAGCTAGCTTGCTGTTGCTAGTTAATTTGTCCTATTTAGCTAGCTAGCTTGCTGTTGCTAGTTAATTTGTCCTATTTAGCTAGCTAGCTTGCTGTTGCTAGCTAATTTGTCATATTTAGCTAGCTTGCTGTTGCTAGCTAATTTGTCCTGGGATATAAACATTGGGTTGTTATTTTACCTGAAATGCACAAGGTCCTCTACTCTGACAACGAATCCACAGATAAAAGGGTTAAACCAAGTTAGTTTCTAGTAATTTCTCCTCCTTCAGGCTTCTTCTTCTTCTGTGGACTTTATATGGCGGTTGGTAACCAACTTTAAGGTGCATTACCACCACCACCTGGTCTGGAGTGTGGACCTCACACTGTAGTCCAGTTAGAACAGTGTCTGATTCAGACCACAGGCAGATCAGATCATTATTAGGATTATTATGGTGATTTACGCTCTTCCAGGGACGGCACTCCTCCTCCACTCCCATTCCCACTCCTCCTTCACTCCCACTCCTCCTTCACTCCCACTCCTCCTCCACTCCCATTCCCACTCCTCCTCCCACTCCTCCTCCACTCCCACTCCTCCTCCACTCCCACTCCTCCTCCACTCCCACTCCTCCTCCACTCCCACTCCTCCTCCCATTCCCACTCCTCCTCCACTCCCACTCCTCCTCCACTCCCACTCCTCCTCCCACTCCCACTCCTCCTCCACTCCCACCCCTCCTCCCACTCCCACTCCTCCTCCACTCCCACTCCTCCTCCCATTCCCACTCCTCCTCCACTCCTACCCCTCCTCCACTCCCACTCCTCCTCCCACTCCCACCCCTCCTCCCACTCCCACTCCCACCCCTCCTCCCACTCCCACTCCTCCTCCACTCCCACTCCTCCTCCACTCCCACTCCTCCTCCACTCCCACCCCTCCTCCACTCCCACTCCTCCTCCCACTCCCACTCCTCCTCCACTCCCACTCCCACCCCTCCTCCCACTCCCACTCCTCCTCCACTCCCACTCCTCCTCCACTCCCACTCCTCCTCCCATTCCCACTCCTCCTCCCATTCCCACTCCTCCTCCACTCCCACTCCTCCTCCCACTCCTCCTCCACTCCCACTCCTCCTCCACTCCCACTCCTCCTCCCATTCCCACTCCTCCTTCATTCCCACTCCTCCTTTACTCCCACTCCTCCTCCACTCCCACTCCTCCTCCACTCCCAATCCTCCTCCACTCCCACTCCCACTCCTCCTTCACTCCCACTCCTTCTCCACTCCCATTCCCACTCCTCCTCCCACTCCTCCTCCACTCCCACTCCTCCTCCATTCCCACTCCTCCTCCACTCCCACTCCTCCTCCCATTCCCACTCCTCCTCCACTCCCACTCCTCCTCCACTCCCACTCCTCCTCCACTCCCACTCCTCCTCCCATTCCCACTCCTCCTTCATTCCCACTCCTCCTTCACTCCCACTCCTCCTCCACTCCCACTCCTCCTCCACTCCCAATCCTCCTCCACTCCCACTCCCACTCCTCCTTCACTCCCACTCCTTCTCCACTCCCATTCCCACTCCTCCTCCCACTCCTCCTCCACTCCCACTCCTCCTCCATTCCCACTCCTCCTCCACTCCCACTCCTCCTCCCATTCCCACTCCTCCTCCACTCCCACTCCTCCTCCACTCCCACTCCTCCTCCACTCCCACTCCTCCTCCCACTCCCACTCCTCCTCCACTCCCACTCCCACCCCTCCTCCCACTCCCACTCCTCCTCCCATTCCCACTCCTCCTCCACTCCCACTCCTCCTCCCACTCCCACTCCTCCTCCCACTCCCACTCCTCCTCCACTCCCACTCCCACCCCTCCTCCCACTCCCACTCCTCCTCCACTCCCACTCCTCCTCCACTCCCACCCCTCCTCCACTCCCACTCCTCCTCCCACTCCCACTCCTCCTCCACTCCCACTCCCACCCCTCCTCCCACTCCCACTCCTCCTCCACTCCCACTCCTCCTCCACTCCCACTCCTCCTCCCATTCCCACTCCTCCTCCACTCCCACTCCTCCTCCACTCCCACTCCTCCTCCCACTCCTCCTCCACTCCCACTCCTCCTCCACTCCCACTCCTCCTCCCATTCCCACTCCTCCTTCATTCCCACTCCTCCTTCACTCCCACTCCTCCTCCACTCCCACTCCTCCTCCACTCCCAATCCTCCTCCACTCCCACTCCCACTCCTCCTTCACTCCCACTCCTTCTCCACTCCCATTCCCACTCCTCCTCCCACTCCTCCACTCCCACTCCTCCTCCATTCCCACTCCTCCTCCACTCCCACTCCTCCTCCACTCCCACTCCTCCTCCCACTCCCACTCCTCCTCCACTCCCACCCCTCCTCCACTCCCACTCCTCTCCCACTCCCACTCCCACTCCTCCTCCACTCCCACTCCTCCTCCACTCCTCCTCCCACTCCCACTCCTCCTCCACTCCCACTCCTCCTCCCATTCCCACTCCTCCTCCACTCCCACCCCTCCTCCACTCCCACTCCTCCTCCCACTCCCACTCCTCCTCCCACTCCCACTCCTCCTCCACTCCCACTCCTCCTCCACTCCCACTCCCACTCCTCCTCCCACTCCCACTCCTCCTCCCACTCCCACTCCTCCTCCATTCCCACTTGTCCTCCACTCCCACTCCCGCTCCTCCAGGACAGAGCAGAGCAGAGGTTAGATCATCGCTTGTCTTCCTGGACCTTCCCTAGCTGACTCACAGTAATAGAGAGGGCCAAACAAGGGGTAAACAGTACTATGATACAACAAACTTTTAAGCACATAACAACTAACCTATTTAATCAACTGTGTGAAAAATGAATCAACACTCACTATGCCAGACAAGGAGTAATAGTACTTCTACTGGGCAAAACTTTCATCATGGACACAACAGATTCAAATCCCTGTAAACAAGTCCCTCAAAGTGAATGGTCTCTGTCCGAGCAGACAGAGACACACAGAGGGGTCCGTGCCGTCCTTCAAACCGCGTGTCTGTCAATAACCGTCTCAGTTACCATTCACACTGTGGTCGACTTCTAACACATGGCCAACTGCTGAGAGGAACCAGGGTTCGCAACACGCTAACACATGGCCAACTGCTGAGAGGAACCAGGGTTAGCCACATGCTAACACATGGCCAACTGCTGAGAGGAACCAGGGTTCGCAACACGCTAACACATGGCCAACTGCTGAGAGGAACCAGCATTAGCAACATGCTAACACATGGCCAACTGCTGAGAGGAACCAGGGTTCGCAACACGCTAACACATGGCCAACTGCTGAGAGGAACCAGCATTAGCAACATGCTAACACATGGCCAACTGCTGAGAGGAACCAGGGTTAGCAACATGCTAACACATGGCCAACTGCTGAGAGGAACCAGCATTAGCAACATGCTTACACATGGCCAACTGCTGAGAGGAACCAGCGTTAGCAACATGCTAACACATGGCCAACTGCTGAGAGGAACCAGGGTTAGCCACATGCTAACACATGGCCAACTGCTGAGAGGAACCAGGGTTAGCAACATGCTAACACATGGCCAACTGCTGAGAGGAACCAGGGTTAGCAACATGCTAACAACAACACTAGGAACGTGCATGATTTTCTCTCCTTCTCTCCTTCTCTCCTCCCTCCTCCTCTCCTCTCCTCTCCTCTCCTCTCCTCTCCTCTCCTGGCTCCCCTTTCCTAACCACAGCTGCAGCATCATCAACATGCAGGGCATGTTCTCCTGGTTCACTTCTCCTCTCCTCTCCTGGCTGTCCTCTCCTGGCAGCAGCCTCGAGCTTCGTCGGGATGCAGGGCATGTTCTCCTGGCCCTCCTATCCCCTCCCCTTCTCTCCCCTCGCCTCTCCTCCTCTCCTCTCCCCTCTTTTGGCCATAGTTGCAGCCTCAGCCCACTGCAGCATCTGATCTGACTGCCTTCATTTACACAGCCATCACATTCAACACTGAAGAATACAAAGAAGCAAAAAACTACAGCCATCACATTCAACACTACTAAGGACTACAGCCATCACTATTCAACACTAATAAGGACTACAGCCATCACTATTCAACACTACTAAGGACTACAGCCATCACTATTCAACACTACAGCAATCACTGTTCAACACTACTAAGGACTACAGCCATCACTATTCAACACTACTAAGGACTACAGCCATCACTATTCAACACTACTAAGGACTACAGCCATCACTATTCAACACTACTAAGGACTACAGCCATCACTATTTAACACTACTAAGGACTACAGCCATCACTATTCAACACTACAGCACCACTATTCAACACTACTAAGGACTACAGCCATCACTATTCAACACTACTAAGGACTACAGCCATCACTATTCAACACTACAGCCATCACTATTCAACACTACAGCCATCACTATTCAACACTACTAAGGACTACAGCCATCACTATTCAACACTACTAAGGACTACAGCCATCACTATTCAACAATACAGACATCACTATTCAACACTACTAAGGACTACAGCCATCACTATTCAACACTACAGCACCACTATTCAACACTACTAAGGACTACAGCCATCACTATTTAACACTACTAAGGACTACAGCCATCACTATTCAACACTACTAAGGACTACAGCCATCACTATTCAACACTACAGCAATCACTGTTCAACACTACTAAGGACTACAGCCATCACTATTCAACACTACTAAGGACTACAGCCATCACTATTCAACACTACTAAGGACTACAGCCATCACTATTCAACACTACTAAGGACTACAGCCATCACTATTTAACACTACTAAGGACTACAGCCATCACTATTCAACACTACAGCACCACTATTCAACACTACTAAGGACTACAGCCATCACTATTCAACACTACTAAGGACTACAGCCATCACTATTCAACACTACAGCCATCACTATTCAACACTACAGCCATCACTATTCAACACTACTAAGGACTACAGCCATCACTATTCAACACTACTAAGGACTACAGCCATCACTATTCAACAATACATACATCACTATTCAACACTACTAAGGACTACAGCCATCACTATTCAACACTACTAAGGACTACAGCCATCACTATTCAACACTACAGCATCACTATTCAACACTACAGCCATCACTATTCAACACTACAGCCATCACTATTCAACACTACAGCCATCACTGTTCAACACTACAGCCATCACTATTCAACACTACAGCCATCACTATTCAACAATACTAAGGACTACAGCCATCACTATTCAACAATACTAAGGACTACAGCCATCACTATTCAACAATACTAAGGACTACAGCCATCACTATTCAACACTACTAAGGACTACAGCCATTGCTATTCAACACTACACGCATCACTATTCAACAATACTAAGGACTACAGCCATCACTATTCAACACTCCTAAGGACTACAGCCATCACTATTCAACACTCCTAAGGACTACAGCCATCACGATTCAACAATACTAAGGACTACAGCCATCACTATTCAACACTACAGCAATCACTGTTCAACACTACTAAGGACTACAGCCATCACTATTCAACACTACAGCCATCACTATTCAACACTACAGCCATCACTATTCAACACTACAGCCATCACTATTCAACACTACTAAGGACTACAGCCATCACTATTCAACAATACTAAGGACTACAGCCATCACTATTCAACACTACAGCCATCACTATTCAACACTACTAAGGACTACAGCCATCACTAGTCAACACTACAGCCATCACTAGTCAACACTACAGCCATCACTATTCAACACTACTAAGGACTACAGCCATCACTAGTCAACACTACAGCCATCACTATTCAACACTACAGCCATCACTATTCAACACTACAGCCATCACTATTCAACACTACTAAGGACTACAGCCATCACTAGTCAACACTACAGCCATCACTAGTCAACACTACAGCCATCACTATTCAACACTACAGCCATCACTATTCAACACTACAGCCATCACTATTCAACACTACTAAGGACTACAGCCATCACTAGTCAACACTACAGCCATCACTAGTCAACACTACAGCCATCACTAGTCAACACTACAGCCATCACTATTCAACACTACAGCCATCACTATTCAACACTACAGCCATCACTATTCAACACTACAGCCATCACTATTCAACACTACTAAGGACTACAGCCATCACTAGTCAACACTACAGCCATCACTAGTCAACACTACAGCCATCACTATTCAACACTACAGCCATCACTATTCAACACTACAGCCATCACTAGTCAACACTACAGCCATCACTAGTCAACACTACAGCCATCACTATTCAACACTACAGCCATCACTATTCAACACTACACGTACTAAAGACTACAAAGGATCCATCGAGTACAGGAGGAGATTATTAAAGCTGACTGAGCTCTTTCTAATGTAAAAAACAGAGTGAAGGAATTGAACAAATCTCAGTGCCGATTTCAGAAGAATGTTTCGTGTTCCATCCCGGGCTCATTCCATCAGTTGTAATTAATGAGGCTGAGCAACAATGAGAAGTACACGAATGACATAGTTATTATTCTCTGTTTGATGACGTCGACAGTACTCACTGTAGGTCTACAACATGGGGTTTTTCACGGCACAACTTATCCTATGATTAACAGCTGAAAAATATAACAATATTTATTATTCCTTAAAAAAAAATCATTGCTACAGATAAATATTCCAAACCTCATTACAAACACTTAAATGATTAGACAAGCGGGGGGATATCACAGAGCTCTCTGGTTAGTAGTCCCAGAATCCCTGTGGAAGAATGAAACGGAAATTGGGTGCTTTGGCCAGACATAAATAATTCATCAGTACCGCCTCCTCCATCTCTCCCTGTCTCCAGCTTCTGTAGTGATACAACCAAGGCTTTATTATCCCTGTCTGCCTAAAAGATCCAGTCATCCACCTCTCCTCTCCTCTCTTCTCTCCTCTCCTCTCTCCTCCTCTCCTCTCCTCTCCTAAACCTCTCTCCTCTCCACTCCACTCCTCTTCTCTTCTCTCCTCTCCTAAACCTCTCTCCTCTCCACTCTTCTCTTCTCTCCTCTCCTAAACCTCTCTCCTCTCCTCTCTCCTAAACCACTCTCCTCTCCTCTCCACTCTTCTCCACTCCTCTCCTCTCTCCTAAACCTCTCCTAAACCTCTCCTCTCCTCTCCTCCCCTCTCCTCTCCTCTCCTCCTCTCTCCTAAATCTCTCCTCCTCTCTCCTCTCCTCTCCTAAACCTCTCCTCCTCTCTCCTCTCCTCTCCTAAACCTCTCTTCTCTGTAGTACCATATACTCAGGATGATAGAAGATAGTAATTGTTAGTATTAGATGAGAACAAAACAAAAGCTAACAGCTAATCTGGATGATCCATTTAAAGCTGGAATCATTTATTTTATTATTTTACCATTTCAGCTGTCGCGCTAGCTGTTCGGTCCGAACAGATTCACAAACCCCTGCACTTTCCGGGACAGGCCTGCTCCATCCGTGGCTAAAGCCAGTATGAGAAACGTGCTAACATACATTTGTGCTATGAAACTAAATAAATACTGCTCTCTGACCCACAAAACTTATTTGCATAGATTCATGATAGTATTGTTATACAAAGCAAGGAACATGAACTTCAAAACATTCGTCGTTGTATTTGAATTTGCAGCTGTTGGTAAGTAACGTGGGATGGAACCGGTTCAGGGAAAATAACTGAAAACAGGAAAATAACAAACAAATTTAAGGAACAGAATCAGAACCGGGAATGAAAGTGATCTATACTGTTCCGGAACAGAACCGTTATTTTAAAAGCATGGGAATCGGTTAATACAGTTCTTCAACATTCCGGGAATTTTTGTTCTAGTCCCACAAAAAAACGCAACAAAGAGTTTATGCAAAGCCCTCCTCCTGTCAATCAGAAACTTCTTCCAGCGTCTCCCTGACAGCTGAACGTCTTTGCCAGTGTGTGTAGCCTACCTCCCCCTCCCCCTCAGAAACATAGCTGTAGACTACTGACGTTACAAGCCCCTCCCCCTCAGAAACATAGCTGTAGACTACTGACGTTACAAGCCCCTCCCCCTCTGAAGCATACCTTGGTTCAGATCAGATCACGACATAAGTCATATACCAGACAGTAACCTTGGTTTAGATCAGATCATGACATAAGTCATATACCAGACAGTAACCTTGGTTCAGATCAGATCACGACATAAGTCATATACCAGACAGTAACCTTGGTTCAGATCAGATCACGACATAAGTCATATACCAGACAGTAACTTTGGTTCAGATCAGATCATGACATAAGTCATATACCAGACAGTAACCTTGGTTCAGATCAGATCACGACATAAGTCATATATCAGACAGTAACCTTGGTTCAGATCAGATCATGACATAAGTCATATACCAGACAGTAACCTTGGTTTAGATCAGATCACGACATAAGTCATATACCAGACAGTAACCTTGGTTCAGATCAGATCACGACATAAGTCATATACCAGACAGTAACCTTGGTTCAGATCAGATCACGACATAAGTCATATACCAGACAGTAACCTTGGTTCAGATCAGATCACGACATAAGTCATATACCAGACAGTAACCTTGGTTCAGATCAGATCATGACATAAGTCATATACCAGACAGTAACCTTGGTTCAGATCAGATCACGACATAAGTCATATACCAGACAGTAACCTTGGTTCAGATCAGATCACGACATAAGTCATATACCAGACAGTAACCTTGGTTCAGATCAGATCACGACATAAGTCATATACCAGACAGTAACCTTGGTTCAGATCAGATCACGACATAAGTCATATACCAGACAGTAACCTTGGTTCAGATCAGATCACGACATAAGTCATATACCAGACAGTAACCTTGGTTCAGATCAGATCACGACATGAGTCATATACCAGACAGTAACCTTGGTTCAGATCAGATCACGACATAAGTCATATACCAGACAGTAACCTTGGTTCAGATCAGATCACGACATAAGTCATATACCAGACAGTAACCTTGGTTCAGATCAGATCACGACATAAGTCATATACCAGACAGTAACCTTGGTTCAGATCAGATCACGACATAAGTCATATACCAGACAGTAACCTTGGTTCAGATCAGATCACGACATAAGTCATATACCAGACAGTAACCTTGGTTTGCCTCCTCGCCCGGCTGGGTCTATGTGTTATGGGTCAGCGGAAGGGGAAAGAGATCGTTCTTACAATAGTGTATATCACACAGTGATAATCCACTGGACTCAAGAGCATCTCGCCTTTGAGCGAAACATAAACATCCTTCAAAACGCGTTTCCTTACTGAGAGAGCAACTACCACACCTGTTTCCCCTGCTCTCACAAGGCTAATAACATCGGCCTGTTTAAGATAAAACATTAGCCTCCATATTTAATGGAGTAGTGTATTGTTTCACCAGGATAAACTAATATTAGTTATTTATTCCACGAATGTACTGTAGGTGTACAGTAGCTGTGAACTCAGGCAGGTCGGAGCCAGTGGCTGCAGTGTTGACGTTCCTTCCTACTAAATGAGGCCAGAAGCAACAGCGTAATCACTCAACGAATCTGTTTCTGGGACACACCCTGCTTTCAATCTCACAGCAGGGCGAGGACGACAGCCAAATAGGGCTGACATGTTCCCTGGCCTTAAAACACACTTTATCTAACCCGATCTACTGTATAGTGTATATGCCATCCATAAAACATTGTGAACTATGACCCCGTTGGCCAGAGAATCATGTAAGGCCTACGTAAACACATGATTAGTACATAGTGGTAAACAACTATTAACACCGTATGCATGATTCCATTTCCAACAAGCTGATAGAGGTTGATGTCCGATATGTCATTTATGTTACTGTAAAAACAAAGTATTAAAATGAGTAGCAAAGCTGTAACTAAAACTTAAATATCAAGCTTTTTGATCATTCATGAGTGGAAAGGCAAATTCCAGGGCCACTAGCGGCATTTTGAAAAAATCAGTTTCAAGTTTTTTTTTCATACTGAACACCATCATACTGAACCCCATCACACTGAACACCATCATACTGAACACCATCACACTGAACACCATCATACTGAACACCATCATACTGAATGAACCCCATCATACTGAACCCCATCACACTGAACCCCATCACACTGAACCCCATCACACTGAACCCCATCATACTGAACCCCATCATACTGAACCCCATCACACTGAACCCCATCACACTGAACACCATCACACTGAACACCATCCTACTGAACACCATCCTACTGAACACGATCACACTGAACACCATCACACTGAACACCATCATACTGAACACCATCACACTGAACCCCATCACACTGAACCCCATCACACTGAACACCATCACACTGAACACCATCAAACTGAACCCCATCATACTGAACACCATCAAACTGAATGAACCCCATCATACTGAACAGCATCACACTGAACCCCATCATACTGAACCCCATCATACTGAACCCCATCATACTGAACACCATCATACTGAACCCCATCATACTGAACACCATCCTACTGGACGCCATCCTACTGGACACCATCCTACTGGACACCATCATACTGAACACCATCAAACTGAATGAACCCCATCATACTGAACAGCATCACACTGAACCCCATCATACTGAACCCCATCATACTGAACCCCATCATACTGAACACCATCATACTGAACACCATCACACTGAACACCATCACACTGAACACCATCCTACTGAACACCATCATACTGAACACCATCATACTGAACACCATCACACTGAACACCATCACACTGAACCCCATCACACTGAACCCCATCACACTGAACACCATCACACTGAACACCATCCTACTGAACACCATCACA
>NC_092088.1:100566685-100608170 GCF_045679555.1 Salvelinus alpinus
TGGGGTCTGTAGTGACACCTCTAAGCACTGAGACGCAGTGCCTTAGACCGCTGTGATACAGCCTGGAATGGAACCGGGGTCTGTAGTGACACCTCTAAGCACTGAGACGCAGTGCCTTAGACCGCTGTGATACAGCCTGGAATGGAACCAGGGTCTGTAGTGACACCTCTAGCACTGAGACGCAGTGCCTTAGACCGTTGTGATACAGCCTGGAATGGAACTGGGGTCTGTAGTGACACCTCTAAGCACTGAGACACAGTGCCTTAGACTGCTGTGATACAGCCTGGAATGGAACCGGGGTCTGTAGTGACACCTCTAGCACTGAGACACAGTGCCTTAGACCGCTGTGATACAGCCTGGAATGGAACCGGGGTCTGTAGTGACACCTCTAAGCACTGAGACGCATACTGCTGTGATACAGCCTGGAATGGAACCGGGGTCTGTAGTGACACCTCTAAGCACTGAGACACAGAGCCTTAGACTGCTGTGATACAGCCTGGAATGGAACCGGGGTCTGTAGTGACACCTCTAGCACTGAGACACAGTGCCTTAGACCGCTGGGCCGATACCAGGACAGTCTCATCTTGCTCGAGTTAGTTTGACTATCGCAATATCATGGAAAAACACCATACCACAATCTAAAAGACACTGCAACGAAGCCACAAGCTCCAACAAGCCTCCAACTGAAACACCATCTGTGGGCATCATGTGTTGCTCTGGAGGTGGGGCCTCCACTAAGACAAACAGAACAATAACATGTTGGTTTCTCCCTGTTCAATTACAAATAAAACTCTTTTCCTTGGTATTTTCTACATCCATGTCTGTGTTTTTCATGTACACCTCGTTAAAATTCTCTGAATAGTTTATCTTCTTACTGTTGACACATCGGTCAGAAATGTCTTTAACTCCCTAATTGGCTTACCTTTACACCAATCAGCTAGTTCTCCATCCAACCAGGAAACAAGAGAAGCTTCTAATAGAATGTTAAATGTAGCTGTACCTAGGAGACAGCAGCAGCACAGCATGGGGGCTCTCTGCACGAGAACAATGTGTGTTAAATCCTGGCTCTCCTTCCCAGATACACAGAGAGGCAGGAAGACAGAGAGAGCAGCCTCCATGCTGGCAGATAGAGGTCCAGGACAGTACGTGGATCCACAGGGAGGCAGGAACACAGAGAGAACAGCCTCCATGCTGGCAGATAGAGGTCCAGGACAGTACGTGGATCCACAGGAAGACAGAGAGAACAGCCTCCATGCTGGCAGATAGAGGTCCAGGACAGTACGTGGATCCACAGGGAGGCAGGAAGTCAGGGAGAACAGCCTCCATGCTGGCAGATAGAGGTCCAGGACAGTACGTGGATCCACAGGGAGGCAGGAAGTCAGGGAGAACAGCCTCCATGCTGGCAGATAGAGGTCCAGGACAGTACGTGGATCCACAGGGAGGCAGGAAGACAGGGTGAACAGCCTCCATGCTGGCAGATAGAGGTCCAGGACAGTACGTGGATCCACAGGGAGGCAGGAAGTCAGAGAGAACAGCCTCCATGCTGGCAGATAGAGGTCCAGGACAGTACGTGGATCCACAGGGAGGCAGGACGACAGAGAGAACAGCCTCCATGCTGGCAGATAGAGGTCCAGGACAGTACGTGGATCCACAGGGAGGCAGGAAGACAGGGAGAGCAGCCACCATGATGGCAGATAGAGGTCCAGGACAGTACGTGGATCCACAGGGAGGCAGGAAGACAGGGAGACAAGCCTCCATGCTGGCAGATAGAGGTCCAGGACAGTACGTGGATCCACAGGGAGGCAGGAAGACAGGTAGACAAGCCTCCATGCTGGCAGATAGAGGTCCAGGACAGTACGTGGATCCACAGGGAGGCAGGAAGACAGGGAGAACAGCCTCCATGCTGGCAGATAGAGGTCCAGGACAGTACGTGGATCCACAGGGAGGCAGGAAGACAGAGAGAACAGCCTCCATGCTGGCAGATAGAGGTCCAGGACAGTACGTGGATCCACAGGGAGGCAGGACGACAGAGAGAGCAGCCTCCATGCTGGCAGATAGAGGTCCAGGACAGTACGTGGATCCACAGGGAGGCAGGAAGACAGGGAGAGCAGCCTCCATGCTGGCAGATAGAGGTCCAGGACAGTACGTGGATCCACAGGGAGGCAGGAAGACAGGGAGAACAGCCTCCATGCTGGCAGATAGAGGTCCAGGACAGTACGTGGATCCACAGGAAGACAGAGAGAACAGCCTCCATGCTGGCAGATAGAGGTCCAGGACAGTACGTGGATCCACAGGGAGGCAGGAAGAACAGCCTCCATGCTGGCAGATAGAGGTCCAGGACAGTACGAGCCTGGAAAGATCCCTGCCAGGTACACTATCTTCCATACAGTGTACCTACATTACCAGCAACCTCAATGAGGATTTAGTGTTGGGACTTGTCAGTACCAGTTTCACATACTGTTAATATGCTTAGGCCTACCAGTGACGCAAACTGAAAATACACATGGACTGTATTTCACAAGCATTTATATTTTATAATGTGAATTAGAGTCTATATAGTAGATATGTATTGTGAGTTACAGTCTATATAGTAGATATGTATTGAGAGTTACAGTCTATATAGTAGATATGTATTGTGAGTTACAGAGTTACAGTCTATATAGTAGATATGTATTGTGAGTTACAGTCTATATAGTAGATATGTACTGTGAGTTACAGTCTATATAGTAGATATGTATTGTGAGTTACAGTCTATATAGTAGATATGTATTGTGAGTTACAGTCTATATAGTAGATATGTATTGTAAGTTACAGTCTATATAGTAGATATGTACTGTGAGTTAGAGAGTTACAGTCTATATAGTAGATATGTATTGTGAGTTACAGAGTTAGAGTCTATATAGTAGATATGTATTGAGAGTTAGAGTAAGGTATTATAGCGTGTGTATTCTATGGCTGATTCAGTCTGTCACACCTCACACCTGGCTCCTCATCCTTGCTCATCGTAACGGATAATGACAGGCCACAAGGCATGCAAGCATTGTCTGAATTCCTGCCATGCCTTCTAAGTACACAGTTGAATGTTCCTGGTTGGGATAACTGCAGGCAGGGTACGGAAAGAGATGGGGGGAGGGGTGTTAGGAGTGACAGTTCGAGGCTTATATCAAACAGCATGTTGTAACGATGTATCTGTAGACTTGAAGACAGACACCATGCTGCGGTCACATGTCGCTCAGCTCTCGCCCCTAGCAACCAGATGGGTAACATACGCATTGCACGATATTGGAAGAAGTCTACATGACTCTTAGTATACCGCATGTCAAAATGTGCCCATGCCTGCTCACTGAAGACTGTACCCATAACTGATAGGAAAGCATGTCTCTACCGGCACTCTCTCATGTAGGCCCGGGCTACGGCTATTGAGCAACTTTCAGGGAATACATTAGCTACCTCTGTTGCGACAAACAAAATGAATGAATCAACAGGGGAGGGGGAAAAAAGATTGTAGTAGAGGATTGTAAGAGATGATATGTTGTAAAAAGCTTTGTTCCACTAAACCCACATAGTGGTTGCCGTAACGCCTTTGACAGAAGGCGCCTCAGGTTGAAAGACAGGGAGGGTAGTATGTCGCTCTCACACTCACCTGCCTATCTATTTGCTTTAATAATCAATCTCTCTATGCCACTGCAAAGGTATCTTGTTTATTATAATGAAACTGGCACAGACAGCTAGGCTAAATGCACACCGTGTAATTCGTAACATAGTCTACGTTGAATGCATTCTGTGCATCGATCCATAATGTGCAGGAACGCAATCAGCCCGTGAAGAAAACCACCGCATTTCAATACTGTCAATCTTGCCGTTTTTCTGCTCGTTAAATCATATGCCACCATGACAACAACAACAAAAAACACCTTCAATCAACACGAAATCATGTAAAACCCTATTCCTCTTACCGTGGTGGTTCCACAATTATATCCAGTATTCGTGTCCGTGGCTCAGAAAGCTCAGAGGAAAACCTAAGGATGGTCATAAAACCGTAGCCGACTACACGGTTTCTTAAATCTTGTCCAACGACTCATCGAAAATCACCGAGTTGTGTTAATCTGAACATAACTGCTGGTGTCAGTGAATATCCCCGGTCCTCTACATCCCACTCCCCTTCCCCGCCGTCTGGGCTCCCGACCTGCCGCTGCCGAGGAGAGAGAGCCGCCTGGCGCATAGCTTTATTACGACATGCGCGCAGTAATGACACCCTGGGGAAAAGATCAACTAGATTCAGCCGAGGGAAGATGTTTTCTGGGGCGGATGGTCAGGGAAACCGGAACATAATTACAAATCATTTGAAGACTGCAAACTGATAAGCAAAGAAGCACAAACATATATAATATTTGACTAAAACATAATAATTTCAAACCATGCTTACATGTGTAGGCTATATGACATATCTATTACAGTTTTCCCCCAATCGTTAACACACGTTTGGTGAAACTACATCTCGTGTACTCAAAACTCTCACAACACAAAACACAAAAAACTGTGAGCCAATTTCCCCAAAACCCCACAGACATCTTGCAAAATGAAACACGGCAATCAAAATCATGTTCTCCCTGCTCCAAAATGAAATTCTGCATAGAAATGACACACACACATCACATGAATCTAACTTAGTGACAACCCAGATCACACTGATGTGACATATTCAAAACACTACCGTTTTTTTTTACAATCGCAAACATCATTTTGTCCAATTTGTCGTCACGTGTTCAAAACTCTAAACACAATTAACACAACATCTGTCTTGTTGTGGACCGTACCATTAACACAACATCTGTCTTGTTGTGGACCATACCATTAACACAACATCTGTCTTGTTGTGGACCATACCATTAACACAACATCTGTCTTGTTGTGGACCGTACCATTAACACAACATCTGTCTTGTTGTGGACCATACCATTAACACAACATCTGTCTTGTTGTGGACCGTACCATTAACACAACATCTGTCTTGTGGACCGTACCATTAACACAACATCTGTCTTGTTGTGGACCGTACCATTAACACAACATCTGTCTTGTTGTGGACCGTACCATTAACACAACATCTGTCTTGTGGACCGTACCATTAACACAACATCTGTCTTGTGGACCGTACCATTAACACAACATCTGTCTTGTTGTGGACCATACCATTAACACAACATCTGTCTTGTTGTGGACCGTACCATTAACACAACATCTGTCTTGTGGACCGTACCATTAACACAACATCTGTCTTGTGGACCGTACCATTAACACAACATCTGTCTTGTTGTGGACCGTACCATTAACACAACATCTGTCTTGTTGTGGACCGTACCATTAACACAACATCTGTCTTGTGGACCGTACCATTAACACAACATCAGTCTTGTTGTGGACCGTACCATTAACACAACATCTGTCTTGTTGTGGACCGTACCATTAACACAACATCTGTCTTGTTGTGGACCGTACCATTAACACAACATCAGTCTTGTTGTGGACCGTACCATTAACACAACATCAGTCTTGTTGTGGACCGTACCATTAACACAACATCTGTCTTGTTGTGGACCGTACCATTAACACAACATCTGTCTTGTTGTGGACCATACCATTAACACAACATCTGTCTTGTTGTGGACCATACCATTAACACAATTCATGTTGTTTTCACGGAATATGCAGTCAATTAACACATTTCTAAAAATGCTTACATTTTCTTTACATACAAGCTTACCCAATATCAAAATCATGGATCTTTCTTGTCTTATTACCAAATGCTTTGCACACAGCTTGCCAGAAATGAAGACCTAATGTGCAAAACCTTAAATATAGTATAACGCCTCTACTTCTGCAACAACAGCAGATCAAAAGCTGTATTGAAACAGCTGATGAGCATTTTTTGAAAAAACAGATCCTTGAAACGGTTAAGAAATAGCTGATTTACTGTAAGTTGTGTCAAATAGACCAACCACAGCTGATTCCAATCTCAATGGGAGACATAGCCAGGTGTTGAAGCTCTTTCAATTACATGGACATACACAGTACAAAGGGGACTCTGTGGGTTGATTTAGTTCAGTGTGGATACAGAACAACACAGAGGAGCAGAGAGAGAAAAAATTAAGTCTGGACCAGGGAGAGGAGTAGTTGGACCAGGGAGAGGAGTAGTTGGACCAGGGAGAGGAGTAGTTGGACCAGGGAGAGGAGTAGCTGGACCAGGGAGAGGAGTAGTTGGACCAGGGAGAGGAGTAGTTGGACCAGGGAGAGGAGTAGTTGGACCAGGGAGAGGAGTAGTTGGACCAGGGAGAGGAGTAGTTGGACCAGGCAGAGGAGTAGTTGGACCAGGGAGAGGAGTAGTTGGACCAGGGGGAGGAGTAGTTGGGCCAGGCAGAGGAGTAGTTGGACCAGGCTGAGGAGTAGTTGGACCAGGGAGAGGAGTAGTTGGACCAGGGAGAGGAGTAGTTGGACCAGGGAGAGTAGCTGGACCAGGCAGAGGAGTAGTTGGACCAGGGAGAGGAGTAGTTGGACCAGGGAGAGGAGTAGCTGGACCAGGGAGAGGAGTAGCTGGACCAGGGCGAGGAGTAGTTGGACCAGGCAGAGGAGTAGCTGGAACAGGGAGAGGAATAGTTGGACCAGGGAGAGGAGTAGTTGGACCAGGCAGAGGAGTAGTTGGACCAGGGAGAGGAGTAGCTGGACCAGGGAGAGGAGTAGTTGGACCAGGCAGAGGAGTAGTTGGACCAGGCAGAGGAGTAGTTGGACCAGGCAGAGGAGTAGTTGGACCAGGCAGAGGAGTAGTTGGACCAGGCAGAGGAGTAGTTGGACCAGGGAGAGGAGTAGTTGGATCAGGCAGAGGAGTAGTTGGACCAGGCAGAGGAGTAGTTGGACCAGGCTGAGGAGTAGTTGGACCAGGCAGAGGAGTAGTTGGACCAGGCAGAGGAGTAATTGGACCAGGCTAAGGAGTAGTTGGACCAGGGAGAGTAGCTGGACCAGGCAGAGGAGTAGTTGGGCCAGGCAGAGGAGTAGTTGGACCAGGGAGAGGAGTAGTTGGACCAGGCAGAGGAGTAGTTGGACCAGGGAGAGTAGCTGGACCAGGCAGAGGAGTAGTTGGGCCAGGCAGAGGAGTAGTTGGACCAGGGAGAGGAGTAGTTGGACCAGGGAGAGGAGTAGCTGGACCAGGAAGAGGAATAGTTGGACCAGGCTGAGGAGTAGTAGGACCAGGGGGAGGAATAGTTGGTCCAGGACCAGGGAGAAGGGGAGGTAGGGGGAGAGGTGTAAGAATGCGTGGTGGTGTTCAAAGGAGAGTAAGTGCTGTTGTCACTGATGAAATAAGAGCCACCATCATAGACCATGTGATAAACCACGTTCTATCACTGAGAGAGACTGGTGAAAGAGTCCAGCCTAATACCATGGTCTATCACTGAGAGAGACTGGTGAAAGAGTCCAGCCTAACACCATGGACTATCACTGAGAGAGACTGGTGAAAGAGTCCAGCCTAATACCATGGACTATCACTGAGAGAGACTGGTGAAAGAGTCCAGCCTAATACCATGGACTATCACTGAGAGAGGCTGGTGAAAGAGTCCAGTCTAATACCATGGACTATCACTGAGAGAGACTGGTGAAAGAGTCCAGCCTAATACCATGGACTATCACTGAGAGAGGCTGGAGAAAGAGTCCAGCCGAATACCATGATCTATAACTGAGAGAGGCTGGTGAAAGAGTCCAGCCTAATACCATGGTCTATCACTGAGAGAGACTGGTGAAAGAGTCCAGCCTAATACCATGGTCTATCACTGAGAGAGGCTGGTGAAAGAGTCCAGCCTAATACCATGGTCTATCACTGAGAGAGGCTGGTGAAAGAGTCCAGTCTAATACCATGGACGATCACTGAGAGAGACTGGTGAAAGAGTCCAGCCTAATACCATGATCTATCACTGAGAGAGGCTGGTGAAAGAGTCCAGCCTAATACCATGGACTATCACTGAGAGAGGCTGGTGAAAGAGTCCAGCCTAATACCATGGACCATCACTGAGAGAGGCTGGTGAAAGAGTTCAGTCTAATACCATGGACTATCACTGAGAGAGACTGGTGAAAAAGTCCAGCTTAATACCATGGACTATCACTGAGAGAGGCTGGTGAAAGAGTCCAGACTAATACCATGGTCTATCACTGAGAGAGACTGGTGAAAGAGTCCAGCCTAATACCATGGACTATCACTGAGAGAGGCTGGTGAAAGAGTCCAGCCTAATACCATGGTCTATCACTGATAGAGGCTGGTGAAAGAGTCCAGCCTAATACCATGGACTATCACTGAGAGAGACTGGTGAAAGAGTCCAGCCTAATACCATGGACTATCACTGAGAGAGACTGGTGAAAGAGTCCAGCCTAATACCATGGACTATCACTGAGAGAGACTGGTGAAAGAGTCCAGCCTAATACCATGGTCTATCACTGAGAGAGACTGGTGAAAGAGTCCAGCCTAATACCATGATCTATCACTGAGAGAGGCTGGTGAAAGAGTCCAGCCTAATATCATGGTCTATCACTGAGAGAGGCTGGTGAAAGTGTCCAGCCTAATACCATGGTCTATCACTGAGAGAGGCTGGTGAAAGAGTCCAGCCTAATACCATGATCTATCACTGAGAGAGGCTGGTGAAAGAGTCCAGCCTAATACCATGGTCTATCACTGAGAGAGGCTGGTGAAAGTGTCCAGCCTAATACCATGGTCTATCACTGAGAGAGGCTGGTGAAAGAGTCCAGCCTAATACCATGATCTATCACTGAGAGAGGCTGGTGAAAGAGTCCAGCCTAATACCATGGACTATCACTGAGAGAGGCTGGTGAAAGAGTCCAGCCTAATACCATGGACTATCACTGAGAGAGGCTGGTGAAAGAGTTCAGTCTAATACCATGAACTATCACTGAGAGAGACTGGTGAAAGAGTCCAGCCTAATTCCATGGTCTATCACTGAGAGAGACTGGTGAAAAAGTCCAGCTTAATACCATGGACTATCACTGAGAGAGGCTGGTGAAAGAGTCCAGACTAATACCATGGTCTATCACTGAGAGAGAGGGTTGAAAGAGTCCAGCCTAATACCATGGACTATCACTGAGAGAGGCTGGTGAAAGAGTCCAGCCTAATACCATGGTCTATCACTGATAGAGGCTGGTGAAAGAGTCCAGCCTAATACCATGGACTATCACTGAGAGAGACTGGTGAAAGAGTCCAGCCTAATACCATGGACTATCACTGAGAGAGACTGGTGAAAGAGTCCAGCCTAATACCATGGACTATCACTGAGAGAGACTGGTGAAAGAGTCCAGCCTAATACCATGGTCTATCACTGAGAGAGACTGGTGAAAGAGTCCAGCCTAATACCATGGACTATCACTGAGAGAGGCTGGTGAAAGAGTCCAGCCTAATACCATGGACTATCACTGAGAGAGACTGGTGAAAGAGTCCAGCCTAATACCATGGTCTATCACTGAGAGAGACTGGTGAAAGAGTCCAGCCTAATACCATGGTCTATCACTGAGAGAGACTGATGATAGAGTCCAGCCTAATCTCAGATGGTCAATCGTGTCTTCCATTATCCATCATTTTCAACAAACCAACAGGTAAGTAATGCATTTCACAAGGGCTTCTTCCATCATTACTGTTGCTTCGTCCCACAGTAACTGTAGTCCACCAGTCACAATGCAAATACATATGTAGTATTTTTGTTCCTTTGAAGGACGCAGCGTCTTCCTCCCTCTGGGCGGAAGAGGAAAGCTCCTCAGTGAAGACCAAGAGCCATTATAGGATTGGTCATAGCTGACAATGCAATAACACTGAGAGAAATGTTCTTCTGCCTGGAGGTGGATAGTGTATGATTATCGGTCACATGACCAAATGTCCCTCTTGGATGCAGTGGATGCCGGCTGCAGAGACATCTCAGCTGAAGACTGCCAGGGGTGGATGGGGCCTGACAAGCGTTTCTATCCAAGGTGCAGAGACATCTCAGCTGAAGACTGCCAGGGGTGGATGAGGCCTGCCAAGCGTTTCTATCCAAGGTGCAGAGACATCTCAGCAGAAGACTGCCAGGGGTGGATAAGGTCTGACAAGCGTTTCTATCCAAGGTGCAGAGACATCTCAGCTGAAGACTGCCAGGGGTGGATGAGGCCTGACAAGCGTTTCTATCCAAGGTGCAGAGACATCTCAGCTGAAGACTGCCAGGGGTGGATAAGGCCTGACAAGCGTTTCTATCCAAGGTGCAGAGACATCTCAGCTGAAGACTGCCAGGGGTGGATGGGGCCTGACAAGCGTTTCTATCCAAGGTGCAGAGACATCTCAGCAGAAGACTGCCAGGGGTGGATGGGGCCTGCCAAGCGTTTCTATCCAAGGTGCAGAGACATCTCAGCTGAAGACTGCCAGGGGTGGATGGGGCATGCCAAGCGTTTCTATCCAAGGTGCAGAGACATCTCAGCAGAAGACTGCCAGGGGTGGATGGGGCCTGACAAGCGTTTCTATCCAAGGTGCAGAGACATCTCAGCTGAAGACTGCCAGGGGTGGATAAGGCATGCCAAGCGTTTCTATCCAAGGTGCAGAGACATCTCAGCTGAAGACTGCCAGGGGTGGATAAGGCATGCCAAGCGTTTCTATCCAAGGTGCAGAGACATCTCAGCTGAAGACTGCCAGGGGTGGATGAGGCCTGCCAAGCGTTTCTATCCAAGGTGCAGAGACATCTCAGCTGAAGACTGCCAGGGGTGGATGGGGCCTGACAAGCGTTTCTATCCAAGGTGCAGAGACATCTCAGCTGAAGACTGCCAGGGGTGGATGGGGCATGCCAAGCGTTTCTATCCAAGGTGCAGAGACATCTCAGCAGAAGACTGCCAGGGGTGGATGGGGCCTGACAAGCGTTTCTATCCAAGGTGCAGAGACATCTCAGCTGAAGACTGCCAGGGGTGGATAAGGCATGCCAAGCGTTTCTATCCAAGGTGCAGAGACATCTCAGCTGAAGACTGCCAGGGGTGGATAAGGCATGCCAAGCGTTTCTATCCAAGGTGCAGAGACATCTCAGCTGAAGACTGCCAGGGGTGGATGAGGCCTGCCAAGCGTTTCTATCCAAGGTGCAGAGACATCTCAGCTGAAGACTGCCAGGGGTGGATGGGGCCTGACAAGCGTTTCTATCCAAGGTGCAGAGACATCTCAGCTGAAGACTGCCAGGGGTGGATGGGGCATGCCAAGCGTTTCTATCCAAGGTGCAGAGACATCTCAGCTGAAGACTGCCAGGGGTGGATGAGGCCTGACAAGTGTTTCTATCCAAGGTGCAGAGACATCTCAGCTGAAGACTGCCAGGGGTGGATGGGGCATGCCAAGCGTTTCTATCCAAGGTGCAGAGACATCTCAGCTGAAGACTGCCAGGGGTGGATGAGGCCTGCCAAGCGTTTCTATCCAAGGTGCAGAGACATCTCAGCTGAAGACTGCCAGGGGTGGATGAGGCCTGCCAAGCGTTTCTATCCAAGGTGCAGAGACATCTCAGCAGAAGACTGCCAGGGGTGGATGAGGCATGCCAAGCGTTTCTATCCAAGGTGCAGAGACATCTCAGCAGAAGACTGCCAGGGGTGGATGAGGCATGCCAAGCTTTTCTATCCAAGGTGCAGAGACATCTCAGCTGAAGACTGCCAGGGGTGGATGAAGCCTGCCAAGCGTTTCTATCCAAGGTGCAGAGACATCTCAGCTGAAGACTGCCAGGGGTGGATAAGGCCTGCCAAGCGTTTCTATCCAAGGTGCAGAGACATCTCAGCTGAAGACTGCCAGGGGTGGATGAGGCCTGCCAAGCGTTTCTATCAAAGGTGCAGAGACATCTCAGCAGAAGACTGCCAGGGGTGGATGAGGCCTGCCAAGCGTTTCTATCAAAGGTGCAGAGACATCTCAGCTGAAGACTGCCAGGGGTGGATGAGGCCTGACAAGCGTTTCTATCCAAGGTGCAGAGACATCTCAGCTGAAGACTGCCAGGGGTGGATGAGGCCTGCCAAGCGTTTCTATCAAAGGTGCAGAGACATCTCAGCAGAAGACTGCCAGGGGTGGATGAGGCCTGCCAAGCGTTTCTATCAAAGGTGCAGAGACATCTCAGCTGAAGACTGCCAGGGGTGGATGAGGCCTGACAAGCGTTTCTATCCAAGGTGCAGAGACATCTCAGCTGAAGACTGCCAGGGGTGGATGAGGCCTGACAAGCGTTTCTATCCAAGGTGCAGAGACATCTCAGCTGAAGACTGCCAGGGGTGGATGGGCTCTGACAAGCGTTTCTATCCAAGGTGCAGAGACATCTCAGCTGAAGACTGCCAGGGGTGGATAAGGCCTGACAAGCGTTTCTATCCAAGGTGCAGAGACATCTCAGCTGAAGACTGCCAGGGGTGGATGGGGCCTGACAAGCGTTTCTATCCAAGGTGCAGAGACATCTCAGCAGAAGACTGCCAGGGGTGGATGGGGCCTGCCAAGCGTTTCTATCCAAGGTGCAGAGACATCTCAGCTGAAGACTGCCAGGGGTGGATAAGGCATGCCAAGCGTTTCTATCCAAGGTGCAGAGACATCTCAGCAGAAGACTGCCAGGGGTGGATGGGGCCTGACAAGCGTTTCTATCCAAGGTGCAGAGACATCTCAGCTGAAGACTGCCAGGGGTGGATAAGGCATGCCAAGCGTTTCTATCCAAGGTGCAGAGACATCTCAGCTGAAGACTGCCAGGGGTGGATAAGGCATGCCAAGCGTTTCTATCCAAGGTGCAGAGACATCTCAGCTGAAGACTGCCAGGGGTGGATGAGGCCTGCCAAGCGTTTCTATCCAAGGTGCAGAGACATCTTAGCTGAAGACTGCCAGGGGTGGATAAGGCCTGACAAGCGTTTCTATCCAAGGTGCAGAGACATCTCAGCTGAAGACTGCCAGGGGTGGATGGGGCATGCCAAGCGTTTCTATCCAAGGTGCAGAGACATCTCAGCTGAAGACTGCCAGGGGTGGATGAGGCCTGACAAGTGTTTCTATCCAAGGTGCAGAGACATCTCAGCTGAAGACTGCCAGGGGTGGATGGGGCATGCCAAGCGTTTCTATCCAAGGTGCAGAGACATCTCAGCTGAAGACTGCCAGGGGTGGATGAGGCCTGCCAAGCGTTTCTATCCAAGGTGCAGAGACATCTCAGCAGAAGACTGCCAGGGGTGGATGAGGCATGCCAAGCGTTTCTATCCAAGGTGCAGAGACATCTCAGCATAAGACTGCCAGGGGTGGATGAGGCATGCCAAGCGTTTCTATCCAAGGTGCAGAGACATCTCAGCTGAAGACTGCCAGGGGTGGATGAAGCCTGCCAAGCGTTTCTATCCAAGGTGCAGAGACATCTCAGCTGAAGACTGCCAGGGGTGGATAAGGCCTGCCAAGCGTTTCTATCCAAGGTGCAGAGACATCTCAGCTGAAGACTGCCAGGGGTGGATGAGGCCTGCCAAGCATTTCTATCCAAGGTGCAGAGACATCTCAGCTGAAGACTGCCAGGGGTGGATGAGGCATGCCAAGCGTTTCTATCCAAGGTGCAGAGACATCTCAGCTGAAGACTGCCAGGGGTGGATGAGGCCTGCCAAGCGTTTCTATCCAAGGTGCAGAGACATCTCAGCTGAAGACTGCCAGGGGTGGATGAGGCCTGCCAAGCGTTTCTATCCAAGGTGCAGAGACATCTCAGCTGAAGACTGCCAGGGGTGGATGAAGCCTGCCAAGCGTTTCTATCCAAGGTGCAGAGACATCTCAGCTGAAGACTGCCAGGGGTGGATGAGGCCTGCCAAGCGTTTCTATCCAAGGTGCAGAGACATCTCAGCTGAAGACTGCCAGGGGTGGATAAGGCCTGACAAGCGTTTCTATCCAAGGTGCAGAGACATCTCAGCTGAAGACTGCCAGGGGTGGATGAAGCCTGCCAAGCGTTTCTATCCAAGGTGCAGAGACATCTCAGCTGAAGACTGCCAGGGGTGGATGAAGCCTGCCAAGCGTTTCTATCCAAGGTGCAGAGACATCTCAGCTGAAGACTGCCAGGGGTGGATGAGGCCTGCCAAGCGTTTCTATCCAAGGTGCAGAGACATCTCAGCTGAAGACTGCCAGGGGTGGATGAGGCCTGCCAAGCGTTTCTATCCAAGGTGCAGAGACATCTCAGCTGAAGACTGCCAGGGGTGGATGAGGCCTGCCAAGCGTTTCTATCCAAGGTGCAGAGACATCTCAGCTGAAGACTGCCAGGGGTGGATGAGGCCTGCCAAGCGTTTCTATCCAAGGTGCAGAGACATCTCAGCTGAAGACTGCCAGGGGTGGATGAAGCCTGCCAAGCGTTTCTATCCAAGGTGCAGAGACATCTCAGCTGAAGACTGCCAGGGGTGGATGAGGCCTGCCAAGCGTTTCTATCCAAGGTGCAGAGACATCTCAGCTGAAGACTGCCAGGGGTGGATAAGGCCTGAAAAGCGTTTCTATCCAAGGTGCATGGCGAGAGACGACATAAGATGTGATGTGGACGAGAACATGTGGCCAAATGCTGAAGATCGTATAGATCAGAACAGGACTGCGCATTTTTGTGGGTTTTTTTCCCCTTCTGTGCCTTTTTTTACTGTAAATTGTGTTTTATTTTTACACATTTGGAACCAAAGGCCATGTATGTTGGATTTCAGCAACTTCATATTGCTAATAAAGCTTTTACTGCAGCAATTCTGTCACTTACTATTCGTTTCTACTGTACATTCCATAAAGTAAAGACGACTCATTAATTTTTAGATAGTATGTCGCCAAAAATGCAAACAGTCGACACTCAACCCCCCCAAAAAAGGTAGAGTGTTTTACAGTAAAATGTAGAGTGGTTTACAGTAAAAATGTAGAGTGGTTTACAGTAAAATGTAGAGTGGTTTACAGTAAAATGTAGAGTGGTTTACAGTAAAAGGCAACTGAATTATAAAAACAGTGGATGTCATATTGTCTATTGTCTGCAGGTAGAACTGAAACATGACAAGTAAATACAGATTTTTGTAACGCCATCAACTGATAGTATTTTGAAAGTCGTTGTGCTGTGATTGGCTAGACGTTCCTCTTGGATAGAAAACACGCGCTGCTGTTTTCACAGAATGATTAGATATTCAGTCGGGTTTGTCGTGTTTTGATAGAGTTAGTGTACATAGAGAAAGTCTTATTTTTTAGCATTTTGAAATGTAGAGTTGCTATTTAATGAACAAAATGTGTTTTTTTTTGAGAAGGAAATGAACTATTTGGCTAACTGTGTGACGTAGGTGTTTTGCTGTGTTAAGAGTTTAGTAAAACTATCTTAAGAATAGGTAAACGCTTGTTATCAATTGTTAAAAACTGTAAAATGAGAATCTATTTCAGTGTAAAGATTTTCGTTTTACACTGTATATTGTTTGTGTATACTCAAACAGGAAACGAACACAAATTAGAAAAACATGGGTTTTATACTTCAACGTGACTCAATACATGTCAAACAGCATACTGTAAGCACACAGTAAAAATGAAAAAATACAGTAAATATATTTTGCATATGCGAAGGAAGAAAAGTACAGCCTGTACTGTACTGTATATTAAATAAATTGTACGGAATAGATAAAGAAAGTGTCGAAATACAGTAAAGTCAAAATCATAAATCAAGAAACAAATACTGCATTCGAAAAACAAATAATCAGTCATGTCTGTTGTTTTGGTCCAGCAAACAGATGTTCATTAACATCACAGGCGATATTCTCCTTGGCCAGACAGAGAGGGAAATATCTTCTGCCATGACGCATCCACCCCTGACAGGACTCTGCTGGAATGTCACCACAGGCCGTTGCTGGTGGTGACACCACAATGGCGGTGGAGGAACCCATTTTGGCTCATAGCTGGGCATATGGTGGCATGGTGGTGGAGGACCCCATTGTGGCTCATAGCTGGGCATATGGTGGCATGGTGGTGGAGGACCCCATTGTGGCTCATAGCTGGGCATATGGTGGCATGGTGGTGGAGGACCCCATTGTGGCTCATAGCTGGGCATATGGTGGCATGGTGGTGGAGGACCTCCATTGTGGCTCATAGCTGGGCATATGGTGGCATGGTGGTGGAGGACCCCATTGTGGCTCATAGCTGGGCATATGGTGGCATGGTGGTGGAGGACCTCCATTGTGGCTCATAGCTGGGCATATGGTGGCATGGTGGTGGAGGACCCCATTGTGGCTCATAACTGGGCATATGGTGGCATGGTGGTGGAGGACCCCATTGTGGCTCATAGCTGGGCATATGGTGGCATGGAGGTGGAGGACCCCATTGTGGCTCATAGCTGGGCATATGGTGGCATGGTGGTGGAGGACCCCATTGTGGCTCATAGCTGGGCATATGGTGGCATGGTGGTGGAGGACCCCATTGTGGCTCATAGCTGGGCATATGGTGGCATGGAGGTGGAGGACCCCATTGTGGCTCATAGCTGGGCATATGGTGGCATGGTGGTGGAGGACCCCATTGTGGCTCATAACTGGGCATATGGTGGCATGGTGGTGGAGGACCCCATTGTGGCTCATAGCTGGGCATATGGTGGCATGGAGGTGGAGGACCCCATTGTGGCTCATAGCTGGGCATATGGTGGCATGGTGGTGGAGGACCCCATTGTGGCTCATAGCTGGGCATATGGTGGCATGGTGGTGGAGGACCCCATTGTGGCTCATAGCTGGGCATATGGTGGCATGGAGGTGGAGGACCCCATTGTGGCTCATAGCTGGGCATATGGTGGCATGGTGGTGGAGGACCCCATTGTGGCCCATAGCTGGGCATATGGTGGCATGGAGGTGGAGGACCCCATTGTGGCCCATAGCTGGGCATTTGGTGGCATGGTGGTGGAGGACCCCATTGTGGCCCATAGCTGGGCATATGGTGGCATGGCGGTGGAGGACCCCATTGTGGCTCATAGCTGGGCATATGGTGGCATGGTGGTGGAGGACCCCCATTGTGGCCCATAGCTGGGCATATGGTGGCATGGTGGTGGAGGACCCCCATTGTGGCTCATAGCTGGGCATATGATGGCATGGTGATGGAGGACCTCCATTGTGGCTCATAACTGGGCATATGGTGGCATGGTGGTGGAGGACCCCCATTGTGGCTCATAGCTGGGCATATGGTGACATGGAGGTGGAGGACCCCATTGTGGCTCATAGCTGGGCATATGGTGACATTCCTCCAGCCCTGACCAGGTACCTCAATGAGGACGCGTTGACCCATGATGTTCCTCCATCTCGTCTTTGCTACGTTGTGTCACGAATCCCGCTTCCTGAGTCTGTTTTTGCCTGTGTTCTGTCCTGGAGTGTTTTTCCGGTGTCCTGAAACGCACCCGGTCTGGTTGCCGGGCGACGTAGCTGGTTGGGAGATCTCTGATTACCCGCACCTGTATCCCATCAGCTATCTGCACACCTGGTCCTGATCATCACCCCTCCACTTCATAAGCGCTGACCTGACATCCATTCCCTGCCGGATCGTTAGCCATGAACAGTATGTTGTGCCAGCGTATCAGCCTCCATTTTGATAGAGTTTGTTTTGTTGTTTTGTACGTCTTGCTTGCCTTGAACTTACCTCTGTTTGTTCTGTCTACAGTCATTCACCCGGAACACTCACCCCATCCCTGCCTGGTCGTCAGTGGCTTCTGTTACTCCCTTGGATCTGCCTATTCACTCCCATCTACTCACCTCCGCTGCCCGCTCCGCCACCTGGATCTTTCTACCTCTACGTTTAAACTTGTAAATAAATACACACCTTCGTCCTACTCTCCTTGTCCTGGTCTGCTTCTGGGTTCTACTTTAGAAAACCGTGACACGTTGAATCCAGCCTCATCTATGAATATGAGTTCCTGGGGGATGGTACTTGCATCCAACTCCAGGATTCTCTGAAATGACAGTAAATACTGTAACTACTGTATAGTGAAGTTCACTGGAAACATCAACGAGTCTCTAATGTTTTGAGAGCGTAATACTAGTACATTACTTGCACATATGCTGACAAAGTACTAATCTGTCGTTCTGCCCCTGAACAAGGCAGTCAACCCACTGTTCCCCCGGTAGGCCGTCATTGAAAGTCTGTGTCTATCTGTTACAGTGTGTAGCCTATCCATGACATGCTGATCACTCTTAACTATTGTAGTGGGAAGAGCAAATCATTAATGTGCTTTGTTTTATGGCATCATTTAGCCTGACTTGTTTCCAGAGGAGGACTTTGGATCCATGCGGAAAACGTCATTGTGTTCGTTCGGATAATAAAACACGTTTCTTATCATATGATGTGGCCTTCATTGTGTTTCTGATGTTTTGGTTGGCTGTGTCTGTTGCTGTGTGTGTGTGTGTGTGTGTGTGTGTGTGTGTGTGTGTGTGTGTGTGTGTGTGTGTGTTACTAGTGACTACTCTGTGTCTTGTACAGGTGCATAATGCCAATATTGTCTAACGAAGCAGTAAGACCTGAGGGGGTTTGTGATATATGGCCAATATACCACGGCTGAGGACTGTTCTTGAACACGACGCAACGCGGAGTGCCCGGATACACCCCTCAGCCGTGGTATATTGGCCATATATCACAAACCCCCGAGGAGCCTTATTGCTGCTATAAACTGGTTACCAAGGTGATTAGAACAGTAAAAAATGTTTTATCATACCTGTGGTATACGATCTGATATACCACGTCTGTCAGCCAATCAGCATTCAGGGCTGGAACCACCTAGTTTGTAATAACAATTAGAGACTGATAGTGACTCTCCTGGTTAAAGACATGTATGATGCCTCCTGAAGGTGTGTTGTAGCTTACCAACAGTTATTCATGTGGAATTAACGGTAGATCCTTATTCCTTAATTTGGAACAAACTACGCCACATGCTGAGCACTCAGTCCTCAGGTATATTTATTTCCCCTTTGGTATTAATCAGACGCCTCTCCCGTTTACGATGTTTGGGAATACCTTATCAACACTATGACAACCATCTCTCTCTCTCTTCCCTGACTAAAGTTCACCCTCTCATCTAGAGGTGTTTTATAACCTACAGGTTAGACACGCCTGTCCTCTCCTCAGACCATCACGCCTGTCCTCTCCTCAGACCGTCACGCCTGTCCTCTCCTCAGACCGTCACGCCTGTCCTCTCCTCAGACCGTCACGCCTGTCCTCTCCTCAGACCATCACGCCTGTCCTCTCCTCAGACCATCACGCCTGTCCTCTCAGTGGACTGTAACTCATGTCCTGCCTTTGAGACACCAGAAGACACCAGAAGACACCAGAAGGCACCAGAAGGCACCAGAAGACACCAGAAGACACCAGAAGACACCAGAAGGCACCAGAAGACACCAGAAGACACCAGAAGACACCAGAAGGGTAGATGGTTATAGCTACTCTGCTATTGAGGCTGATTTGGAGAGATACAGAACCAACAAGGGTTTGACGTCTTCTTCCTCTTCCTCTTCGTCTTCTTCTTCATCGGTGTGGTTGGAATATTGTGACAATGCCCTCCACCAAGAAGGCTCTGCATTTTCTTGGTAGCGCGCAGGCTACTGCGGTGTCCGTGGGGATTTTAGGTTATGGGATGTCGACCGAATGGGCCGTTTCCAAAATGAGTTGCTCTCAAACAGAAGAGGTTTTCACCAACGGCTCTGCCGTTGTATCATATGCTCTGTTCAACGGGATGATCGTCAGAGGTTCCTGTCCAGTGTTTGGAGGTGGAAAGACATTTCAAGGTATGTTTTCTCCTGTTCTACTACTGTCCCTATAAGTGTGCAGAAATGTGCTGTGTTAAAGTTCTAGAACAATAATGTTGCCTTCGTACTTTAATAATGCTAACCTGTATACTCCTAACCTGTGTTCTCCTAACCTGTATACTCCTAACCTGTGTACTCCTAACCTGTATACTCCTAACCTGTATACTCCTAACCTGTGTACTCCTAACCTGTATACTCCTAACCTGTGTACTCCTAACCTGTATACTCCTAACCTGTATACTCCTAACCTGTGTACTCCTAACCTGTGTACTCCTAACCTGTGTACTCCTAACCTGTGTACTCCTAACCTGTGTACTCCTAACCTGTATACTCCTAACCTGTATACTCCTAACCTGTGTACTCCTAACCTGTATACTCCTAACCTGTATACTCCTAACCTGTGTACTCCTAACCCTAACCTGTATACTCCTAACCTGTATACTCCTAACCTGTGTACTCTTAACCTGTGTACTCATAACCTGTATACTCCTAACCTGTATACTCCTAACCTGTATACTCCTAACCTGTGTTCTCCTAACCTGTATACTCCTAACCTGTGTACTCCTAACCTGTATACTCCTAACCTGTGTACTCCTAACCTGTGTACTCCTAACCCTAACCTGTGTACTCCTAACCTGTGTACTCCTAACCTGTATACTCCTAACCTGTGTACTCCTAACCTGTGTACTCCTAACCTGTGTACTCCTAACCTGTGTACTCCTAACCTGTATACTCCTAACCCTAACCTGTGTACTCCTAACCTGTGTACTCCTAACCTGTGTACTCCTAACCTGTATACTCCTAACCCTAACCTGTGTACTCCTAACCTGTGTACTCCTAACCTGTATACTCCTAACCTGTATACTCCTAACCTGTGTACTCCTAACCTGTGTACTCCTAACCTGTGTACTCCTAACCTGTATACTCCTAACCCTAACCTGTATACTCCTAACCTGTATACTCCTAACCTGTATACTCCTAACCTGTATACTCCTAACCTGTGTACTCCTAACCCTAACCTGTATACTCCTAACCTGTATACTCCTAACCTGTATACTCCTAACCTGTATACTCCTAACCTGTGTACTCCTAACCTGTATACTCCTAACCTGTATACTCCTAACCTGTATACTCCTAACCTGTGTACTCCTAACCTGTATACTCCTAACCTGTATACTCCTAACCTGTATACTCCTAACCTGTATACTCCTAACCTGTATACTCCTAACCTGTGTACTCCTAACCTGTATACTCCTAACCTGTATACTCCTAACCTGTGTACTCCTAACCTCTGTACTCCTAACCTGTATACTCCTAACCTGTATACTCCTAACCTGTGTACTCCTAACCTGTGTACTCATAACCTGTATACTCCTAACCCTAACCTGTATACTCCTAACCTGTATACTCCTAACCTGTATACTCCTAACCTGTGTACTCCTAACCTGTGTACTCCTAACCCTAACCTGTATACTCCTAACCTGTGTACTCCTAACCTGTATACTCCTAACCTGTATACTCCTAACCTGTGTACTCCTAACCCTAACCTGTATACTCCTAACCTGTATACTCCTAACCTGTATACTCCTAACCTGTATACTCCTAACCTGTATACTCCTAACCTGTGTACTCCTAACCTTTGTACTCCTAACCTGTGTACTCCTAACCTGTGTACTCCTAACCTGTATACTCCTAACCTGTGTACTCCTAACCTGTGTACTCCTAACCTGTGTACTCCTAACCTGTATACTCCTAACCTGTATACTCCTAACCTGTGTACTCCTAACCTGTGTACTCCTAACCTGTGTACTCCTAACCTGTATACTCCTAACCTGTGTACTCCTAACCTGTGTACTCCTAACCTGTATACTCCTAACCTGTGTACTCCTAACCTGTGTACTCCTAACCCTAACCTGTATACTCCTAACCTGTGTACTCCTAACCTGTATACTCCTAACCTGTATACTCCTAACCTGTGTACTCCTAACCTGTGTACTCCTAACCTGTATACTCCTAACCCTAACCTGTATACTCCTAACCTGTATACTCCTAACCTGTGTACTCCTAACCTGTGTACTCCTAACCTGTGTACTCCTAACCTGTGTACTCCTAACCTGTGTACTCCTAACCTGTGTACTCCTAACCTGTATACTCCTAACCTGTGCACTCCTAACCTGTGTACTCCTAACCTGTATACTCCTAACCTGTATACTCCTAACCTGTATACTCCTAACCTGTATACTCCTAACCTGTGTACTCCTAACCCTAACCTGTGTACTCCTAACCTGTGTACTCCTAACCTGTGTACTCCTAACCTGTATACTCCTAACCTGTGTACTCCTAACCTGTATACTCCTAACCTGTGTACTCCTAACCTGTGTACTCCTAACCTGTGTACTCCTAACCTGTATACTCCTAACCTGTATACTCCTAACCTGTATACTCCTAACCCTAACCTGTGTACTCCTAACCTGTGTACTCCTAACCTGTGTACTCCTAACCTGTATACTCCTAACCTGTATACTCCTAACCTGTATACTCCTAACCTGTGTACTCCTAACCTGTGTACTCCTAACCTCTGTACTCCTAACCTGTATACTCCTAACCTGTGTACTCCTAACCTGTGTACTCCTAACCTGTGTACTCCTAACCTGTATACTCCTAACCTGTTTACTCCTAACCTGTGTACTCCTAACCTGTGTACTCCTAACCTGTATACTCCTAACCCTAACCTGTATACTCCTAACCTGTATACTCCTAACCTGTATACTCCTAACCTGTATACTCCTAACCTGTATACTCCTAACCTGTGTACTCCTAACCTCTGTACTCCTAACCTGTGTACTCCTACCCTGTATACTCCTAACCTGTGTACTCCTAACCTGTGTACTCCTAACCTGTGTACTCCTAACCCTAACCTGTGTACTCCTAACCTGTGTACTCCTAACCTGTGTACTCCTAACCTGTGTACTCCTAACCTGTGTACTCCTAACCTGTATACTCCTAACCTGTATACTCCTAACCTCTGTACTCCTAACCTGTGTACTCCTAACCTGTATACTCCTAACCCTAACCTGTATACTCCTAACCTGTGTACTCCTAACCTGTGTACTCCTAACCTGTGTACTCCTAACCTGTATACTCCTAACCTGTGTACTCCTAACCTGTATACTCCTAACCTGTGTACTCCTAACCTGTATACTCCTAACCTGTGTACTCCTAACCTGTATACTCCTAACCCTAACCTGTATACTCCTAACCTGTATACTCCTAACCTGTATACTCCTAACCTGTATACTCCTAACCTGTATACTCCTAACCTGTGTACTCCTAACCTGTGTACTCCTAACCTGTGTACTCCTAACCCTAACCTGTATACTCCTAACCTGTATACTCCTAACCTGTATACTCCTAACCTGTGTACTCCTAACCTGTGTACTCCTAACCTGTGTACTCCTAACCTGTGTACTCCTAACCTGTGTACTCCTAACCTGTATACTCCTAACCTGTGTACTCCTAACCTGTGTACTTCTAACCTGTGTACTCCTAACCTGTGTACTCCTAACCTGTATACTCCTAACCTGTGTACTCCTAACCTGTATACTCCTAACCTGTGTACTCCTAACCTGTGTACTCCTAACCTGTGTACTCCTAACCTGTGTACTCCTAACCTGTATACTCCTAACCTGTGTACTCCTAACCTGTGTACTCCTAACCTGTATACTCCTAACCTGTGTACTCCTAACCTGTGTACTCCTAACCTGTGTTCTCCTAACCTGTGTACTCCTAACCTGTATACTCCTAACCTGTGTACTCCTAACCTGTGTACTCCTAACCTGTGTACTCCTAACCTGTGTACTCCTAACCTGTATACTCCTAACCTGTGTACTCCTAACCTGTGTACTCCTAACCTGTGTACTCCTAACCTGTGTACTCCTAACCTGTGTACTCCTAACCTGTGTACTCCTAACCTGTATACTCCTAACCTGTGTACTCCTAACCTGTGTACTCCTAACCTGTGTACTCCTGACCTGTGTACTCCTAACCTGTGTACTCCTAACCTGTGTACTCCTAACCTGTGTACTCCTAACCTGTATACTCCTAACCTGTGTACTCCTAACCTGTATACTCTTAACCTGTGTACTCCTAACCTGTGTACTCCTAACCCTAACCTGTATACTCCTAACCTGTGTACTCCTAACCTGTGTACTCCTAACCTGTGTACTCCTAACCTGTATACTCCTAACCTGTGTACTCCTAACCTGCGTACTCCTAACCTGTGTACTCCTAACCTGTGTACTCCTAACCTGTATACTCCCAACCTGTGTACTCCTAACCTGTGTACTCCTAACCTGTATACTCCTAACCCTAACCTGTATACTCCTAACCTAAATACTCCTAACCTGTATACTCCTAACCTGTATACTCCTAACCTGTATACTCCTAACCTGTGTACTCCTAACCTGTGTACTCCTAACCTGTGTACTCCTAACCCTAACCTGTATACTCCTAACCTGTGTACTCCTAACCTGTATACTCCTAACCTGTGTACTCCTAACCTGTGTACTCCTAACCTGTGTACTCCTAACCCTAACCTGTATACTCCTAACCTGTGTACTCCTAACCTGTATACTCCTAACCTGTATACTCCTAACCTGTATACTCCTAACCTGTGTACTCCTAACCTGTGTACTCCTAACCTGTGTACTCCTAACCCTAACCTGTATACTCCTAACCTGTGTACTCCTAACCTGTGTACTCCTAACCTGTGTACTCCTAACCTGTGTACTCCTAACCTGTGTACTCCTAACCTGTATACTCCTAACCTGTATACTCCTAACCTGTGCACTCCTACCCTGTGTACTCCTAACCTGTATACTCCTAACCTGTATACTCCTAACCTGTGTACTCCTAACCCTAACCTGTGTACTCCTAACCTGTGTACTCCTAACCTGTGTAATCCTAACCTGTATACTCCTAACCTGTGTACTCCTAACCTGTATACTCCTAACCTGTATACTCCTAACCTGTATACTCCTAACCTGTGTACTCCTAACCTGTGTACTCCTAACCTCTGTACTCCTAACCTGTATACTCCTAACCTGTGTACTCCTAACCTGTGTACTCCTAACCTGTGTACTCCTAACCTGTATACTCCTAACCTGTTTACTCCTAACCTGTGTACTCCTAACCTGTGTACTCCTAACCTGTATACTCCTAACCCTAACCTGTATACTCCTAACCTGTATACTCCTAACCTGTATACTCCTAACCTGTATACTCCTAACCTGTATACTCCTAACCTGTGTACTCCTAACCTCTGTACTCCTAACCTGTGTACTCCTACCCTGTATACTCCTAACCTGTGTACTCCTAACCTGTGTACTCCTAACCTGTGTACTCCTAACCCTAACCTGTGTACTCCTAACCTGTGTACTCCTAACCTGTGTACTCCTAACCTGTGTACTCCTAACCTGTGTACTCCTAACCTGTATACTCCTAACCTGTATACTCCTAACCTCTGTACTCCTAACCTGTGTACTCCTAACCTGTATACTCCTAACCCTAACCTGTATACTCCTAACCTGTGTACTCCTAACCTGTGTACTCCTAACCTGTGTACTCCTAACCTGTGTACTCCTAACCTGTGTACCCCTAACCTGTATACTCCTAACCTGTGTACTCCTAACCTGTATACTCCTAACCTGTGTACTCCTAACCTGTATACTCCTAACCCTAACCTGTATACTCCTAACCTGTATACTCCTAACCTGTATACTCCTAACCTGTATACTCCTAACCTGTATACTCCTAACCTGTGTACTCCTAACCTGTGTACTCCTAACCTGTGTACTCCTAACCCTAACCTGTATACTCCTAACCTGTATACTCCTAACCTGTATACTCCTAACCTGTGTACTCCTAACCTGTGTACCTCCTAACCTGTGTACTCCTAACCTGTGTACTCCTAACCTGTATACTCCTAACCTGTGTACTCCTAACCTGTGTACTTCTAACCTGTGTACTCCTAACCTGTGTACTCCTAACCTGTATACTCCTAACCTGTGTACTCCTAACCTGTATACTCCTAACCTGTGTACTCCTAACCTGTGTACTCCTAACCTGTGTACTCCTAACCTGTGTACTCCTAACCTGTATACTCCTAACCTGTGTACTCCTAACCTGTGTACTCCTAACCTGTGTACTCCTAACCTGTATACTCCTAACCTGTGTACTCCTAACCTGTGTACTCCTAACCTGTGTTCTCCTAACCTGTGTACTCCTAACCTGTATACTCCTAACCTGTGTACTCCTAACCTGTGTACTCCTAACCTGTGTACTCCTAACCTGTGTACTCCTAACCTGTGTACTCCTAACCTGTGTACTCCTAACCTGTGTACTCCTAACCTGTGTACTCCTAACCTGTGTACTCCTAACCTGTGTACTCCTAACCTGTGTACTCCTAACCTGTATACTCCTAACCTGTGTACTCCTAACCTGTGTACTCTGACCTGTGTACTCCTAACCTGTGTACTCCTAACCTGTGTACTCCTAACCTGTGTACTCCTAACCTGTATACTCCTAACCTGTGTACTCCTAACCTGTATACTCTTAACCTGTGTACTCCTAACCTGTGTACTCCTAACCCTAACCTGTATACTCCTAACCTGTGTACTCCTAACCTGTGTACTCCTAACCTGTGTACTCCTAACCTGTATACTCCTAACCTGTGTACTCCTAACCTGCGTACTCCTAACCTGTGTACTCCTAACCTGTGTACTCCTAACCTGTATACTCCCAACCTGTGTACTCCTAACCTGTGTACTCCTAACCTGTATACTCCTAACCCTAACCTGTATACTCCTAACCTGTATACTCCTAACCTGTATACTCCTAACCTGTATACTCCTAACCTGTATACTCCTAACCTGTGTACTCCTAACCTGTGTACTCCTAACCTGTGTACTCCTAACCCTAACCTGTATACTCCTAACCTGTGTACTCCTAACCTGTATACTCCTAACCTGTGTACTCCTAACCTGTGTACTCCTAACCTGTGTACTCCTAACCCTAACCTGTATACTCCTAACCTGTGTACTCCTAACCTGTATACTCCTAACCTGTATACTCCTAACCTGTATACTCCTAACCTGTGTACTCCTAACCTGTGTACTCCTAACCTGTGTACTCCTAACCCTAACCTGTATACTCCTAACCTGTGTACTCCTAACCTGTGTACTCCTAACCTGTGTACTCCTAACCTGTGTACTCCTAACCTGTATACTCCTAACCTGTATACTCCTAACCTGTGCACTCCTACCCTGTGTACTCCTAACCTGTATACTCCTAACCTGTATACTCCTAACCTGTGTACTCCTAACCCTAACCTGTGTACTCCTAACCTGTGTACTCCTAACCTGTGTAATCCTAACCTGTATACTCCTAACCTGTGTACTCCTAACCTGTATACTCCTAACCTGTATACTCCTAACCTGTGTACTCCTAACCCTAACCTGTATACTCCTAACCTGTATACTCCTAACCTGTGTACTCCTAACCTGTGTACTCCTAACCTGTGTACTCCTAACATGTGTACTCCTAACCTGTGTACTCCTAACCTGTATACTCCTAACCTGTATACTCCTAACCTGTGTACTCCTAACCTGTGTACTCCTAACCTGTGTACTCCTAACCTGTATACTCCTAACCTGTGTACTCCTAACCTGTGTACTCCTAACCTGTGTACTCCTAACCTGTATACTCCTAACCTGTGTACTCCTAACCTGTGTACTCCTAACCTGTGTTCTCCTAACCTGTGTACTCCTAACCTGTATACTCCTAACCTGTGTACTCCTAACCTGTGTACTCCTAACCTGTGTACTCCTAACCTGTGTACTCCTAACCTGTGTACTCCTAACCTGTGTACTCCTAACCTGTGTACTCCTAACCTGTGTACTCCTAACCTGTGTACTCCTAACCTGTATACTCCTAACCTGTGTACTCCTAACCTGTGTACTCCTAACCTGTGTACTCCTAACCTGTGTACTCCTAACCTGTGTACTCCTAACCTGTGTACTCCTAACCTGTATACTCCTAACCTGTGTACTCCTAACCTGTATACTCCTAACCTGTGTACTCCTAACCTGTGTACTCCTAACCCTAACCTGTATACTCCTAACCTGTGTACTCCTAACCTGTGTACTCCTAACCTGTATACTCCTAACCTGTATACTCCTAACCTGTGTACTCCTAACCTGCATACTCCTAACCTGTGTACTCCTAACCTGTGTACTCCTAACCTGTATACTCCCAACCTGTGTACTCCTAACCTGTGTACTCCTAACCTGTGTACTCCTAACCCTAACCTGTATACTCCTAACCTGTGTACTCCTAACCTGTGTACTCCTAACCTGTGTACTCCTAACCTGTGTACTCCTAACCTGTATACTCCTAACCTGTATACTCCTAACCTGTGTACTCCTAACCTGTGTACTCCTAACCTGTGTACTCCTAACCTGTGTACTCCTAACCTGTGTACTCCTAACCTGTGTACTCCTAACCTGTATACTCATAACCTGTGTACTCCTAACCTGTGTACTCCTAACCTGTGTACTCCTAACCTGTGTACTCCTAACCTGTGTACTCCTAACCTGTATACTCCTAACCTGTATACTCCTAACCTGTGTACTCCTAACCTGTGTACTCCTAACCTGTGTACTCCTAACCTGTGTACTCCTAACCTGTGTACTCCTAACCTGTGTACTCCTAACCTGTGTACTCTTAACCTGTGTACTCCTAACCTGTGTACTCCTAACCTGTGTACTCCTAACCTGTATACTCCTAACCTGTGTACTCCTAACCTGTGTACTCCTAACCTGTGTACTCCTAACCTGTGTATTCCTAACCTGTGTACTCCTAACCTGTATACTCCTAACCTGTGTACTCCTAACCTGTATACTCCTAACCTGTGTACTCCTAACCTGTGTACTCCTAACCCTAACCTGTATACTCCTAACCTGTGTACTCCTAACCTGTGTACTCCTAACCTGTATACTCCTAACCTGTATACTCCTAACCTGTGTACTCCTAACCTGTGTACTCCTAACCTGTGTACTCCTAACCTGTATACTCATAACCTGTATACTCCTAACCTGTATACTCCTAACCTGCATACTCCTAACCTGTGTACTCCTAACCTGTGTACTCCTAACCTGTATACTCCTAACCTGTGTACTCCTAACCTCTGTACTCCTAACCTGTGTACTCCTAACCTGTGTACTCCTAACCTGTGTACTCCTAACCTGTATACTCCTAACCTGTGTACTCCTAACCTGTGTACTCCTAACCTGTATACTCCTAACCTGTGTACTCCTAACCTGTGTACTCCTAACCTGTGTACTCCTAACCTGTATACTCCTAACCTGTATACTCCTAACCTTAACCTGTGTACTCCTAACCTGTGTACTCCTAACCTGTGTACTCCTAACCTGTATACTTCTAACCTGTGTACTCCTAACCTGTGTACTCCTAACCTGTGTACTCCTAACCTGTATACTCCTAACCTGTGTACTCCTAACCTGTGTACTCCTAACCTGTGTACTCCTAACCTGTGTACTCCTAACCTGTATACTCCTAACCTGTGTACTCCTAACCTGTGTACTCCTAACCTGTGTACTCCTAACCTGTGTACTCCTAACCTGTATACTCCTAACCTGTATACTCCTAACCTGTATACTCCTAACCTGTATACTCCTAACCTGTGTACTCCTAACCTGTGTACTCCTAACCTGTATACTCCTAACCTGTGTACTCCTAACCTGTATACTCCTAACCTGTATACTCCTAACCTGTGTACTCCTAACCTGTGTACTCCTAACCTGTATACTCCTAACCTGTATACTCCTAACCTGTATACTCCTAACCTGTATACTCCTAACCTGTATACTCCTAACCCTAACCTGTGTACTCCTAACCTGTATACTCCTAACATGTGTACTCCTAACCTGTATACTCCTAACCTGTATACTCCTAACCTGTATACTCCTAACCCTAACCTGTGTACTCCTAATCTGTATACTCCTAACCTGTATACTCCTAACCTGTGTACTCCTAACCTGTATACTCCTAACCTGTATACTCCGAACCCTAACCTGTGTACTCCTAACCTGTGTACTCCTAACCTGTATACTCCTAACCCTAACCTGTGTACTCCTAACCTGTGTACTCCTAACCTGTGTACTCCTAACCTGTATACTCCTAACCTGTGTACTCCTAACCTGTGTACTCCTAACCTGTATACTCCTAACCTGTGTACTCCTAACCTGTATACTCCTAACCTGTGTACTCCTAACCTGTGTACTCCTAACCTGTGTACTCCTAACCTGTATACTCCTAACCTGTATACTCCTAACCTTAACCTGTGTACTCCTAACCTGTGTACTCCTAACCTGTGTACTCCTAACCTGTATACTCCTAACCTGTGTACTCCTAACCTGTGTACTCCTAACCTGTGTACTCCTAACCTGTATACTCCTAACCTGTATACTCCTAACATGTGTACTCCTAACCTGTGTACTCCTAACCTGTGTACTCCTAACCTGTGTACTCCTAACCTGTATACTCCTAACCTGTGTACTCCTAACCTGTGTACTCCTAACCTGTGTACTCCTAACCTGTCTACTCCTAACCTGTATACTCCTAACCTGTGTACTCCTAACCTGTATACTCCTAACCTGTATACTCCTAACCTGTATACTCCTAACCCTAACCTGTGTACTCCTAACCTGTATACTCCTAACCTGTATACTCCTAACCTGTATACTCCTAACCTGTATACTCCTAACCCTAACCTGTGTACTCCTAATCTGTATACTCCTAACCTGTATACTCCTAACCTGTGTACTCCTAACCTGTATACTCCTAACCTGTATACTCCGAACCCTAACCTGTGTACTCCTAACCTGTGTACTCCTAACCTGTATACTCCTAACCCTAACCTGTGTACTCCTAACCTGTGTACTCCTAACCTGTGTACTCCTAACCTGTGTACTCCTAACCTGTATACTCCTAACCTGTGTACTCCTAACCTGTATACTCCTAACCTGTGTACTCCTAACCTGTATACTCCTAACCTGTATACTCCTAACCTGTGTACTCCTAACCTGTGTACTCCTAACCCTAACCTGTATACTCCTAACCTGTGTACTCCTAACCTGTATACTCCTAACCCTAACCTGTATACCCCTAACCTGTATACTCCTAACCTGTGTACTCCTAACCTGTGTACTCCTAACCTGTATACTCCTAACCTGTATACTCCTAACCTGTATACTCCTAACCTGTATACTCCTAACCTGTGTACTCCTAACCTGTGTACTCCTAACCTGTATACTCCTAACCTGTATACTCCTAACCTGTGTACTCCTAACCTGTATACTCCTAACCTGTGTACTCCTAACCCTGACCTGTATACTCCCAACCTGTATACTCCTAACCTGTGTACTCCTAACCTGTGTACTCCTAACCTGTATACTCCCAACCTGTGTACTCCTAACCTGTGTACTCCTAACCTGTATACTCCTAACCCTAACCTGTATACTCCTAACCTGTATACTCCTAACCTGTATACTCCTAACCTGTATACTCCTAACCTGTATACTCCTAACCTGTGTACTCCTAACCTGTGTACTCCTAACCTGTGTACTCCTAACCCTAACCTGTATACTCCTAACCTGTGTACTCCTAACCTGTATACTCCTAACCTGTGTACTCCTAACCTGTGTACTCCTAACCTGTGTACTCCTAACCCTAACCTGTATACTCCTAACCTGTGTACTCCTAACCTGTATACTCCTAACCTGTGTACTCCTAACCTGTGTACTCCTAACCTGTGTACTCCTAACCCTAACCTGTATACTCCTAACCTGTGTACTCCTAACCTGTGTACTCCTAACCTGTGTACTCCTAACCTGTGTACTCCTAACCTGTATACTCCTAACCTGTATACTCCTAACCTGTGCACTCCTACCCTGTGTACTCCTAACCTGTATACTCCTAACCTGTATACTCCTAACCTGTGTACTCCTAACCCTAACCTGTGTACTCCTAACCTGTGTACTCCTAACCTGTGTAATCCTAACCTGTATACTCCTAACCTGTGTACTCCTAACCTGTATACTCCTAACCTGTATACTCCTAACCTGTGTACTCCTAACCCTAACCTGTATACTCCTAACCTGTATACTCCTAACCTGTGTACTCCTAACCTGTGTACTCCTAACCTGTGTACTCCTAACCTGTGTACTCCTAACCTGTGTACTCCTAACCTGTATACTCCTAACCTGTATACTCCTAACCTGTGTACTCCTAACCTGTGTACTCCTAACCTGTGTACTCCTAACCTGTATACTCCTAACCTGTGTACTCCTAACCTGTGTACTCCTAACCTGTGTACTCCTAACCTGTATACTCCTAACCTGTGTACTCCTAACCTGTGTACTCCTAACCTGTGTTCTCCTAACCTGTGTACTCCTAACCTGTATACTCCTAACCTGTGTACTCCTAACCTGTGTACTCCTAACCTGTGTACTCCTAACCTGTATACTCCTAACCTGTGTACTCCTAACCTGTGTACTCCTAACCTGTGTACTCCTAACCTGTGTACTCCTAACCTGTGTACTCCTAACCTGTATACTCCTAACCTGTGTACTCCTAACCTGTGTACTCCTAACCTGTGTACTCCTAACCTGTGTACTCCTAACCTGTATACTCCTAACCTGTGTACTCCTAACCTGTATACTCCTAACCTGTGTACTCCTAACCTGTGTACTCCTAACCCTAACCTGTATACTCCTAACCTGTGTACTCCTAACCTGTGTACTCCTAACCTGTATACTCCTAACCTGTATACTCCTAACCTGTGTACTCCTAACCTGCGTACTCCTAACCTGTGTACTCCTAACCTGTGTACTCCTAACCTGTATACTCCCAACCTGTGTACTCCTAACCTGTGTACTCCTAACCTGTGTACTCCTAACCCTAACCTGTATACTCCTAACCTGTGTACTCCTAACCTGTGTACTCCTAACCTGTGTACTCCTAACCTGTGTACTCCTAACCTGTATACTCCTAACCTGTATACTCCTAACCTGTATACTCCTAACCTGTGTACTCCTAACCTGTGTACTCCTAACCTGTGTACTCCTAACCTGTATACTCCTAACCTGTGTACTCCTAACCTGTGTACTCCTAACCTGTGTACTCCTAACCTGTATACTCCTAACCTGTGTACTCCTAACCTGTGTACTCCTAACCTGTGTTCTCCTAACCTGTGTACTCCTAACCTGTATACTCCTAACCTGTGTACTCCTAACCTGTGTACTCCTAACCTGTGTACTCCTAACCTGTATACTCCTAACCTGTGTACTCCTAACCTGTGTACTCCTAACCTGTGTACTCCTAACCTGTGTACTCCTAACCTGTATACTCCTAACCTGTGTACTCCTAACCTGTGTACTCCTAACCTGTGTACTCCTAACCTGTGTACTCCTAACCTGTGTACTCCTAACCTGTGTACTCCTAACCTGTATACTCCTAACCTGTGTACTCCTAACCTGTATACTCCTAACCTGTGTACTCCTAACCTGTGTACTCCTAACCCTAACCTGTATACTCCTAACCTGTGTACTCCTAACCTGTGTACTCCTAACCTGTATACTCCTAACCTGTATACTCCTAACCTGTGTACTCCTAACCTGCGTACTCCTAACCTGTGTACTCCTAACCTGTGTACTCCTAACCTGTATACTGCCAACCTGTGTACTCCTAACCTGTGTACTCCTAACCTGTGTACTCCTAACCCTAACCTGTATACTCCTAACCTGTGTACTCCTAACCTGTGTACTCCAAACCTGTGTACTCCTAACCTGTGTACTCCTAACCTGTATACTCCTAACCTGTATACTCCTATCCTGTGTACTCCTAACCTGTGTACTCCTAACCTGTGTACTCCTAACCTGTGTACTCCTAACCTGTGTACTCCTAACCTGTGTACTCCTAACCTGTGTACTCCTAACCTGTGTACTCCTAACCTGTATACTCATAACCTGTGTACTCCTAACCTGTGTACTCCTAACCTGTGTACTCCTAACCCTAACCTGTATACTCCTAACCTGTGTACTCCTAACCTGTGTACTCCTAACCTGTATACTCCTAACCTGTATACTCCTAACCTGTGTACTCCTAACCTGTGTACTCCTAACCTGTGTACTCCTAACCTGTGTACTCCTAACCTGTGTACTCCTAACCTGTGTACTCCTAACCTGTGTACTCTTAACCTGTGTACTCCTAACCTGTGTACTCCTAACCTGTGTACTCCTAACCTGTATACTCCTAACCTGTGTACTCCTAACCTGTGTACTCCTAACCTGTGTACTCCTAACCTGTGTATTCCTAACCTGTGTACTCCTAACCTGTATACTCCTAACCTGTGTACTCCTAACCTGTATACTCCTAACCTGTGTACTCCTAACCTGTGTACTCCTAACCCTAACCTGTATACTCCTAACCTGTGTACTCCTAACCTGTGTACTCCTAACCTGTATACTCCTAACCTGTATACTCCTAACCTGTGTACTCCTAACCTGTGTACTCCTAACCTGTGTACTCCTAACCTGTATACTCATAACCTGTATACTCCTAACCTGTATACTCCTAACCTGCATACTCCTAACCTGTGTACTCCTAACCTGTGTACTCCTAACCTGTATACTCCTAACCTGTGTACTCCTAACCTGTGCACTCCTAACCTGTGTACTCCTAACCTGTGTACTCCTAACCTGTGTACTCCTAACCTGTATACTCCTAACCTGCATACTCCTAACCTGTGTACTCCTAACCTGTGTACTCCTAACCTGTATACTCCTAACCTGTGTACTCCTAACCTGTGTACTCCTAACCTGTATACTTCTAACCTGTGTACTCCTAACCTGTGTACTCCTAACCTGTGTACTCCTAACCTGTATACTCCTAACCTGTATACTCCTAACCTGTGTACTCCTAACCTGTGTACTCCTAACCTGTGTACTCCTAACCTGTATACTCCTAACCTGTGTACTCCTAACCTGTGTACTCCTAACCTGTGTACTCCTAACCTGTGTACTCCTAACCTGTATACTCCTAACCTGTGTACTCCTAACCTGTATACTCCTAACCTGTATACTCCTAACCTGTATACTCCTAACCCTAACCTGTGTACTCCTAACCTGTATACTCCTAACCTGTGTACTCCTAACCTGTATACTCCTAACCTGTATACTCCTAACCTGTATACTCCTAACCCTAACCTGTGTACTCCTAATCTGTATACTCCTAACCTGTATACTCCTAACCTGTGTACTCCTAACCTGTATACTCCTAACCTGTATACTCCGAACCCTAACCTGTGTACTCCTAACCTGTGTACTCCTAACCTGTATACTCCTAACCCTAACCTGTGTACTCCTAACCTGTGTACTCCTAACCTGTGTACTCCTAACCTGTATACTCCTAACCTGTGTACTCCTAACCTGTGTACTCCTAACCTGTGTACTCCTAACCTGTGTACTCCTAACCTGTGTACTCCTAACCTGTATACTCCTAACCTGTATACTCCTAACCTTAACCTGTGTACTCCTAACCTGTGTACTCCTAACCTGTGTACTCCTAACCTGTATACTCCTAACCTGTGTACTCCTAACCTGTGTACTCCTAACCTGTGTACTCCTAACCTGTATACTTCTAACCTGTATACTCCTAACCTGTGTACTCCTAACCTGTGTACTCCTAACCTGTGTACTCCTAACCTGTGTACTCCTAACCTGTATACTCCTAACCTGTGTACTCCTAACCTGTGTACTCCTAACGTGTGTACTCCTAACCTGTGTACTCCTAACCTGTATACTCCTAACCTGTGTACTTCTAACCTGTATACTCCTAACCTGTATACTCCTAACCTGTATACTCCTAACCCTAACCTGTGTACTCCTAACCTGTATACTCCTAACCTGTGTACTCCTAACCTGTATACTCCTAACCTGTATACTCCTAACCTGTATACTCCTAACCCTAACCTGTGTACTCCTAATCTGTATACTCCTAACCTGTATACTCCTAACCTGTGTACTCCTAACCTGTATACTCCTAACCTGTATACTCCGAACCCTAACCTGTGTACTCCTAACCTGTGTACTCCTAACCTGTATACTCCTAACCCTAACCTGTGTACTCCTAACCTGTGTACTCCTAACCTGTGTACTCCTAACCTGTGTACTCCTAACCTGTATACTCCTAACCTGTGTACTCCTAACCTGTATACTCCTAACCTGTGTACTCCTAACCTGTATACTCCTAACCTGTATACTCCTAACCTGTGTACTCCTAACCTGTGTACTCCTAACCCTAACCTGTATACTCCTAACCTGTGTACTCCTAACCTGTATACTCCTAACCCTAACCTGTATACCCCTAACCTGTATACTCCTAACCTGTGTACTCCTAACCTGTGTACTCCTAACCTGTATACTCCTAACCTGTATACTCCTAACCTGTATACTCCTAACCTGTATACTCCTAACCTGTGTACTCCTAACCTGTGTACTCCTAACCTGTATACTCCTAACCTGTATACTCCTAACCTGTGTACTCCTAACCTGTATACTCCTAACCTGTGTACTCCTAACCCTGACCTGTATACTCCCAACCTGTATACTCCTAACCTGTGTACTCCTAACCTGTATACTCCTAACCTGTATACTCCTAACCCTAACCTGTATACTCCTAACCTGTATACTCCTAACCTGTATACTCCTAACCTGTATACTCCTAACCTGTGTACTCCTAACCTGTGTACTCCTAACCTGTATACTCCTAACCTGTGTACTCCTAACCCTAACCTGTATACTCCTAACCTGTATACTCCTAACCTGTATACTCCTAACCTGTGTACTCCTAACCTGTGTACTCCTAACCTGTGTACTCCTAACCCTAACCTGTATACTCCTAACCTGTGTACTCCTAACCTGTATACTCCTAACCTGTATACTCCTAACCTGTATACTCCTAACCTGTGTACTCCTAACCTGTGTACTCCTAACCCTAACCTGTATACTCCTAACCTGTGTACTCCTAACCTGTATACTCCTAACCTGTGTACTCCTAACCTGTATACTCCTAACCTGTATACTCCTAACCTGTGTACTCCTAACCTGTATACTCCTAACCTGTACACTCCTAACCTGTGTACTCCTAACCTGTGTACTCCTAACCCTAACCTGTGTACTCCTAACCTGTATACTCCTAACCCTAACCTGTATACTCCTAACCTGTGTACTCCTAACCTGTGTAATCCTAACCTGTATACTCCTAACCTGTATACTCCTAACCTGTGTACTCCTAACCTGTGTACTCCTAACCTGTGTACTCCTAACCTGTGTACTCCTAACCTGTGTACTCCTAACCTGTGCACTCCTAACCTGTGTACTCCTAGCCTGTATACTCCTAACCTGTATACTCCTAACCTGTGTACTCCTAACCTGTATACTCCTAACCTGTATACTCCTAACCTGTGTACTCCTAACCTGTATACTCCTAACCTGTATACTCCTAACCTGTGTACTCCTAACCCTAACCTGTGTACTCCTAACCTGTGTACTCCTAACCTGTGTACTCCTAACCTGTATACTCCTAACCTGTGTACTCCTAACCTGTATACTCCTAACCTGTGTACTCCTAACCTGTATACTCCTAACCTGTATACTCCTAACCTGTTTACTCCTAACCTGTATACTCCTAACCTGTGTACTCCTAACCTGTATACTCCTAACCTGTATACTCCTAACCTGTGTACTCCTAACCTGTATACTCCTAACCTGTATACTCCTAACCTGTGTACTCCTAACCTGTATACTCCTAACCTGTATACTCCTAACCTGTATACTCCTAACCCTAACCTGTGTACTCCTAACCTGTGTACTCCTAACCTGTGTACTCCTAACCTGTGTACTCCTAACCTGTATACTCCTAACCTGTATACTCCTAACCTGTATACTCCTAACCCTAACCTGTGTACTCCTAACCTGTGTACTCCTAACCTCTGTACTCCTAACCTGTATACTCCTAACCTGTTTACTCCTAACCTGTATACTCCTAACCTGTGTACTCCTAACCTGTGTACTCCTAACCTGTGTACTCCTAACCTGTGTACTCCTAACCTGTGTACTCCTAACCTGTATACTCCTAACCTGTTTACTCCTAACCTGTATACTCCTAACCTGTGTACTCCTAACCTGTATACTCCTAACCTGTGTACTCCTAACCCTAACCTGTATACTCCTAACCTGTGTACACTCCTAACCTGTATACTCCTAACCTGTATACTCCTAACCTGTATACTCCTAACCTGTGTACTCCTAACCTGTATACTCCTAACCTGTATACTCCTAACCTGTATACTCCTAACCTGTGTACTCCTAACCTGTATACTCCTAACCTGTGTACTCCTAACCTGTATACTCCTAACCTGTGTACTCCTAACCTGTATACTCCTAACCCTAACCTGTATACTCCTAACCTTTATACTCCTAACCTGTGTACTCCTAACCTGTATACTCCTAACCTGTGTACTCCTAACCTGTATACTCCCAACCTGTATACTCCTAACCTGTATACTCCTAACCTGTATACTCCTAACCTAAGTACTCCTAACCTGTGTACTCCTAACCTGTGTACCCCTAACCTGTATTCTCCTAACCTGTATACTCCTAACCTGTGTACTCCTAACCTGTGTACTCCTAACCCTAACCTGTGTACTCCTAACCTGTGTACTCCTAACCCTAACCTGTGTACTCCTAACCTGTGTACCCCTAACCTGTATTCTCCTAACCTGTGTACTCCTAACCTGTGTACTCCTAACCTGTGTACTCCTAACCCTAACCTGTATACTCCTAACCTGTGTACTCCTAACCTGTGTACTCCTAACCTGTGTACTCCTAACCTGTGTACTCCTAACCTGTATACTCCTAACCTGTGCACTCCTAACCTGTGTACTCCTAACCTGTATACTCCTAACCTGTATACTCCTAACCTGTGTACTCCTAACCCTAACCTGTGTACTCCTAACCTGTGTACTCCTAACCTGTGTACTCCTAACCTGTATACTCCTAACCTGTGTACTCCTAACCTGTATACTCCTAACCTGTATACTCCTAACCTGTGTACTCCTAACCCTAACCTGTATACTCCTAACCTGTATACTCCTAACCTGTGTACTCCTAACCTGTGTACTCCTAACCTGTGTACACCTAACCCTAACCTGTATACTCCTAACCTGTATACTCCTAACCTGTGTACTCCTAACCTGTGTACTCCTAACCTGTGTACTCCTGACCTGTATACTCCTAACCTGTGTACTCCTAACCTGTGTACTCCTAACCTGTGTACTCCTAACCTGTGTACTCCTAACCTGTGTACTCCTAACCTGTGTACTCCTAACCTGTATACTCCTAACCTATATACTCCTAACCTGTGTACTCCTAACCTGTGTACTCCTAACCTGTATACTCCTAACCCTAACCTGTGTACTCCTAACCTGTGTACTCCTAACCTGTATACTCCTAACCTGTGTACTCCTAACCTGTGTACTCCTAACCTGTGTACTCCTAACCTGTATACTCCTAACCTATATACTCCTAACCTGTGTACTCCTAACCTGTGTACTCCTAACCTGTGTACTCCTAACCTGTGTACTCCTAACCTGTATACTCCTAACAGGTGTACTCCTAACCTGTGTACTCCTAACCTGTGTACTCCTAACCTGTGTACTCCTAACCTGTATACTCCTAACCTGTATACTCCTAACCTGTGTACCCCTAACCTGTGTACTCCTAACCTGTGTACTCCTAACCTGTGTACTCCTAACATGTGTACTCCTAACCTGTGTACCCCTAACCTGTGTACTCCTAACCTGTGTACTCCTAACCTGTGTACTCCTAACCTGTGTACTCCTAACCTGTATACTCCTAACCTGTATACTCCTAACCTGTGTACTCCTAACCTGTGTACTCCTAACCTGTGTACTCCTAACCTGTATACTCCTAACCTGTATACTCCTAACCCTAACCTGTGTACTCCTAACCTGTGTACTCCTAACCTGTATACTCCTAACCTGTGTACTCCTAACCTGTGTACTCCTAACCTGTGTACTCCTAACCTGTATACTCCTAACCTATATACTCCTAACCTGTGTACTCCTAACCTGTGTACTCCTAACCTGTGTACTCCTAACCTGTGTACTCCTAACCTGTATACTCCTAACAGGTGTACTCCTAACCTGTGTACTCCTAACCTGTGTACTCCTAACCTGTGTACTCCTAACCTGTATACTCCTAACCTGTATACTCCTAACCTGTGTACCCCTAACCTGTGTACTCCTAACCTGTATACTCCTAACCTATATACTCCTAACCTGTATACTCCTAACCTGTGTACTCCTAACCTGTGTACTCCTAACCTGTGTACTCCTAACCTGTGTACTCCTAACCTGTATACTCATAACCTGTTTACTCCTAACCTGTATACTCCTAACCTGTGTACTCCTAACCTGTATACTCCTAACCCTAACCTGTATACTCCTAACCTTTATACTCCTAACCTGTGTACTCCTAACCTGTTTACTCCTAACCTGTGTACTCCTAACCTGTATACTCCCAACCTGTATACTCCTAACCTGTATACTCCTAACCTGTATACTCCTAACCTGTGTACTCCTAACCTATGTACTCCTAACCTGTGTACCCCTAACCTGTATTCTCCTAACCTGTATACTCCTAACCTGTGTACTCCTAACCTGTGTACTCCTAACCCTAACCTGTGTACTCCTAACCTGTGTACTCCTAACCCTAACCTGGGTACTCCTAACCTGTGTACCCCTAACCTGTATTCTCCTAACCTGTGTACTCCTAACCTGTGTACTCCTAACCTGTGTACTCCTAACCCTAACCTGTATACTCCTAACCTGTGTACTCATAACCTGTGTACTCCTAACCTGTGTACTCCTAACCTGTGTACTCCTAACCTGTATACTCCTAACCTGTGTACTCCTAACCTGTATACTCCTAACCTGTATACTCCTAACCTGTGTACTCCTAACCCTAACCTGTGTACTCCTAACCTGTGTACTCCTAACCTGTGTACTCCTAACCTGTGTACTCCTAACCTGTATACTCCTAACCTGTGTACTCCTAACCTGTGTACTCCTAACCTGTGTACTCCTAACCCTAACCTGTATACTCCTAACCTGTATACTCCTAACCTGTGTACTCCTAACCTGTGTACTCCTAACCTGTGTACTCCTAACCCTAACCTGTATACTCCTAACCTGTATACTCCTAACCTGTGTACTCCTAACCTGTGTACTCCTAACCTGTGTACTCCTAACCTGTGTACTCCTAACCTGTGTACTCCTAACCTGTGTACTCCTAACCTGTGTACTCCTAACCTGTGTACTCCTAACCTGTGTACTCCTAACCTGTATACTCCTAACCTGTATACTCCTAACCTGACCTGTACTCCTAACCTGTGTACTCCTAACCTGTATACTCCTAACCTGTGTACTCCTAACCTGTGTACTCCTAACCTGTGTACTCCTAACCTGTATACTCCTAACCTGTATACTCCT